>NC_089249.1:14756547-15056547 GCF_963930625.1 Muntiacus reevesi | reverse complement strand
AAAGGGTTGGGGAGGCATGCAGGGAAAGGAAGGCAGCCTACGAAAGGGCGTGTCATCAGATAAACTAAAGTTGTGGGCCGCTGGAACTCAGTCTCATGGGAACACTGGGAAATGGTGTAGAAGATGTGCCTGAGTATTATCCACCCCACGAGTGACAGTGCCAAGGCATTTATAGGTAAATTCAGTCATGGGGAGACTGCTCCTAAGGAGCCTTAGCGCTTTATCTCTCCATCTGTCTGCAAGCAAAGGCAGAGTGACTTTGGAGAAATCCCACAGGTAGAAGAGATAGAGGTACCAGCAGATGAAGCTGGTTGAAGTGTACCCAAGTGGTGAAGCTTGAAGGATGTAGACAGACACCAGCAGCATCCATGACAGTGCTGGCAGATATAAGTTGAATGCAGATGAATGAATGAATGAGATGACGGAGGTGATAGGATGCAAAGACGCCCTGGTTTTCATTGATCTGATGTAACTCTTAGGCCTTCCACCATCTTAGTGAGATTCCATCATTCAGGATAGTTTAACACAGAATATCCAGGGTGTCTGATCTTGTCAGTAGCAAGAAGGAAGGGAGGAAGGTGCTTTACAAGAGTCCTGGGAACAAGGACAGAGTCCTGGTTTCAAACTGCTCACCCCCATATGACATCTCCCATCATACATCTGAAGTTTTCATCACAGAATGCCAAGGCCTCTGCAGTAGCTACCAGGAAAACAAAAAGACCTCGGAGGGCAGATGTCATCAATTTTTCACTTTCTCACTGTGAACCCAACCATAATTCTAACCTTGGTAACACAAGGCCAGTGGAAACTATGTGTAGCACATGTTTGGTTTAAATTCTCTGTTGATTTCTCTTGATTTATAGGTTAAAACGCGGCCAATGCAAGTCTTTCCCCCACCCTACCAATTTCTGTCTTGAGCTAAGGGTTCAATATTTTGTCAAACTATACTTTTTGTTATTTTTAGCCTCATAAAAATGATTAAAACTTAAAAAGCCCGGCACAGGGTTGGAAAGTAGTTTTTCTTTTTTGTTTCCAGAATTATTACATGTTTCTGAATTAGCACAGCTCCAGGTCCCAAGAACCACATGATCTCACTGCTCTTAAAGACAGATTTTTCATACTAATTTTTTAATGATATGTCAAACCAGAAAACAGAGCTTCAGATCCATATGCACCACATATGGTCATGGCTTTAGGGTCAACGACGAGAAACAACTTTGATAAAATCCTCTCCAGAAAAACCTAGCTTCCCTGAAGAAGAGAATATCTTGTTTCCCCCTCTTTCTCCTTCTTCTCCTCTTCCTTCTTTTTCTTTCTGCACTTTCCAAGAGGAACATTTTTTTTTCTCTTTTTAAAATGTGTTTATTTAATTGGAGGATATTTACCTTACAATATTGTGATGGCTTTTGCCAAACATCAACACGAATTGGTCATAGGCATATGTGTCCCCTCCATCCCGAGCCCTCTGCCCACTTCCCTCCCCACTCCATCCCTCCACGTTGTTACAGAGCACTGGCTTTGGGTGCCCTGCATCATACATCAAACTCCCACTGGTTATCTATTTTCCATATGGTAATGTATAAGTTTCAATCCTATTCTCTCAAATCTTCCCACCCTCTCCTTCTCCCATTGAGTTCAAAATTCTGTTCTTTCTGTCTGTGTCTCCTTTGCTGCCCTGAACATAGGATTGTTGGTACCGTATTTCTAGATTCTAACATATGCATTGATATAGGACATTTGTCTCTCTTTCTCACTTACTTCACTCTGTATAATAGGCTCTACATTCATCCCCTCATTAGAACTGACTCAAATGCATTCCTTTCTATAGCTAAGTAATATTCCATTGTGTATTTGTGCCACAACTTCCTTATCCATTCATCTGCCAATGGACATCTAGGTTGCTTCCATGCACTAGCTATTGTAAATAGCGCTGCAATGTACATTGGGTTACTTGTGTCTTTTTTGATTCTGGTTTCCCCAAGAGGAATTTTGGGAGTAAAGATCAAATAGGCTTTGAATTCAAGTTTCATGTCTCAGAGAGAGCTTAGAAGTTGCTCAAAGGAAGAGGTCAAGGAGATATCTGTTGATTTGCTAAAAAATGTGCAGGTTTTAGACCCCTTGGAAGGAAAATTATGACCAACCTACACAGCATATTAAAAAGAAGAGACGTTACTTTGTCAGCAAAGGTCCATCTAGTCAAGGCTATGGTTTTTCCAGTGGTCATGCATGGATGTGAAGGTTGGACTGTGAAGAAAGCTGAGTGCCAAAAAATTGATGCTTTTGAATTGTGGTGTTGGAGAAGACTCTTGAGAGTCCCTTGGACTGCAAGGAGATCCAATCAGTCCATACTAAAGGAGATCAATCCTGGATATTCATTGGAAGGACTGTTGCTGAAGCTGAAACTCCAATACTTTGGCCACCTCATGCGAAGAGTTGACTCATTGGAAAAGACCCTGATTCTGGAGGGACTGGAAGCAGGAGGAGAAGGGGACGACAGAGGATGAGATGGCTGGATGGCATCACCGACTCAACGGACAAGAGTTTGAGTAAACTCCAGGAGTTGGTGATGGACAGGGAGGCCTGGTGTGCTGCGATTCATGGGGTCGAAAATAGTCAGACACAACTGAGCGACTGAACTAAACTGAATGGGGGATTGTCTACCAAGAGCTAGAAGTAATTCTATTAGTTATAAACTAAGACTGTTACAAGTCTACTTTGAAAAACTCATGCTAGGGAACCAACAGGCAAAGAAGGGGGCTACCGTACTGGCTGGGGTGATTGACTTTCTCCAGGAGAAATGGAATTGCTATGACACACTGAGGGAAGAGGAGAGAATGTCTGGATCGCAGGCAGATGTTGGGGCATCACTTAGCAATACCGTGCCCTGTGATTAACATTAATGGAACACTACAACTCAATGAAGACAAGGCTACTAGTAGTAGAATTGGAGTTTGGATGATTCCATCAGACCAGGAACTATGATCAGTTGTAGGACTTTCTGAGGGCAAAGCAAATGTAGAAAGGATAATAGAAGGAAGAAAGTATAAATACAAGAAAGGATAACATGACCAGTTGCAGAAATGATGGCTATAAGAGTTACGAACCATTTCTTCTTTTCTTTGATATGTTTGCATCATGTATGTATATAAATATCTATTTATACGGTTGTATGTGTGGCTATATATACCCACACATACATATATATATAAACTCAGTTCAGTTCAGTTGCCCAGTCATGTCCAACTCTTTGTGACCCCATGGATTACAGCACGCCAAGCTTCCCTGTCCATCACCAACTCCCAGAGCTTGCTCAAACTCATGTCCATCAAGTTGGTGATGACATCCAACCATCTCATCTTCTGTTGTCCCCTTCTCCTGCCTTCAATCTTTCCCAACATCAGGGACATTATATTTTTATTATATTTAAATATTTTATTTAAATTATATTTAAATATATTTATATTTTACAAATATAAATTTAAATATATTTATATTTAAAATATATTTAAATATTTTATAATTATTGATTATATATTTATATATCTGTTTGTATTTATATACATTTTATATGTTCTTTGTCTTTCTTTTTCCCCTTATCCTATTCATTAACTCTGTAACAAAAGCTGTGGTGAAAGAGGTAAGCCTTTATATCTTGACATTTAAGTTACAAGATATTTAAGAGAGGGATCATTCAGTTAGTAGTGAAAATAAATGTAACCCAGAGATGAATAAATGTACACTGATTTGGAGAAAGTTAGCCTGTTTTCATTTGTATGAAAGACTGTTCTATTGTTAATAGCATGATTTTGTATTGTCTTTATTTTAAAGTTAAATACAGAAAAAATGAAAGATGTACTTAAGTTGATAAGGGTTGCACTGCTTGGAATCATTCCATTGTCAACTTACTTAAGCTGGAAACGCTTTGAAAAGTTTCCTTCTCTTTCTCTCCCTATTCTGCATAGTTCCAGGTTAGAGTAGGCTGAAAGAGGAGCCTGCTCAATATTTGGAAGATGGAAGTAAAGCAGTGGCCATTGCTCTCAGCAGACACGCAGAGCATCCTCAGATATAGTACTGGAGAGATGAAGCGTCCTTAGCGGGTCCCAGCTTTTCTGTGCTCTCATACTCCCCCATGTCTAACCCCCACTGCCTTGCACTGCTAACCTGGGAGGCTCACTATTCTCCTTATGTTGGGAGATGACTGTTTTCATGGAAACAATATTTGTGACTCCATCTAGATTGCAGATTGTGTCAGGGTTCAATTAGGGATGCGCAGTAACAATTAATATTAGAGGGATAAGGAGTTCATTATGGGAGTCAGACCTTTCACAAGTGTCAGAGAAGCTGGGAAGCAGAAGGGGTGAAAAGAGCAATAAAAGGATCAAAGAAGGAGCTATGGGCCAGACCTCCTGAAGCCCAGGTGAAGGAGAACAAGCTGGCATGTGCAGGGAACTGTGAGGAACCAGTAGATCCAGCCTTGGGAGTAGCCAGCAAAGGGGCAACTCTCATAGGAGTCTATAGGAAGTCCATGACCTTGAGCTACAAGATCTCTGTGCCCAGAGATGAGCACTGGTCACCAGGTCAGCATCAGAAGTATGAGCTGGATGCAAAGCAAAGAAGACAAGCTGGTTGACAAGGATAGCTAGAAATAGACTGATGCCTCCAGTCTTGCATTAAAAAAGTATCAGTTCTCGCAAACATTATTATTTTCACTAAAATTTTCTATTACTGTTCATCTCCCACTGGCATTTGCCTTCCCACTGGCATTTTTGGGTATATTAAAACATGTCATTCATGCCCCGTGTATGCTGACAGAGATGTGATATGGTGGTGAAGCTGAGCACTTCAAAGCCAGGATGCTGGAACTGAACCCAAAGGGGACACAGAAATGAAAGGTGAATCCAGGGCCACCCGAATCTGAAGGCTTTCTCCGTCACACCCATGGCAGCCCTGCCCACACCTGTCTGCAGCGCTCCGATTCCACCTTGCTCCAGACTACAGTGGAATTACAGTGGGTCTTCACGCAATTCAAGAGCTATAAAACTCTCCTGCGTCCCTGGCCACCTTTAAGTTCTGTAGTAAAGTGTTATCAACCTTTTTGTGGAATGTTTTACCAATTGCTGTCAGAGAACTTGGGTTTCCCATGATAGAGATAAAAAGCTAACATTCTTAGCAAAGACTTTATAGGTACCAAAGTCTCTTTACCATTAAATATGGATGTTTCCAGGCATTCCATCACTGTATTGATCATTTATTACGTTTCCAGGATGTAAATGTTGTAATAGTGACATTGGGGATATATTTTACTGCTCTGGCTTTTAACATGAGGAAATAGAAATTCCTTGCATAGCTGGAAATGGTCTTGAATGTATAAATTTACTGCCAAGACTTAACCTTGCAATTAGTGTCATGCTTACAGAATGACCTGGAGATCGTAGTCATTTTCCTGAAACATAAACTTGCATCATACTGTTACCCAACTGATTGCTTCAACCCTTTGGTGTCACACAGGCCACAGGACTCTGGCTCACATGATGGAGTCCTATCCCCGAAGAAGTCTTCTTAGGCAGGTGGGCTGGAGGACAGACAGAAGCAGACACATCCTGAGTACCTTAAAGAAAGCATATGACCTCACTTGGGGCAAATTCATTCCTTGGGTTCATTGATTGAAGGTGACAAATGTCATCCAAAGTAAAAGAGGAATTTGGGGGGAGGCTAAGAAGCCATTCAGAGAATAGAAGAGAAAGACAGAGAAGAGGCAGTGAGGGATCTTGACGGACACAAATGGGAGGCCTCTGCGGAGAACCGCTGTCTTCTTGACTGCCTGGCTCCTGTCTCACGCGTCACTCTGTTCAAGACTCCAATCCAGGGAGACAGCAATTGGTTCTGCTGAAAGTTTCAGGCTTCTATACCTTGGGAGAAGGATGGTTCCCCCAAAAGAAATCAGATGTTCTCACCAGATAATGAGGTCACAGTGTCATGAAAAGATGGGGCTTGTGGTTTCCACCCACTGACACTTTCTGGGCAGGTAATTTGAGCATGGCCAGGCCAAGAGACAGACTTCCCTGGTGGCTCAGACAGTAAAGCGTCTGCCTATAATGCGGGAGACCCAGGTTCAATCCCTGGGTCAGGGAGATCTCCTGGAGAAGGAAATGGCAACCCACTCCAGTACTCTTGCCTGGAAAATTCCATGGACAGAGGAGCCTGGTAGGCTACAGTCCATGGGGTCGCAAAGAGTCGGACACAACTGAGCGACATCAATGTCAATGTCAATGTCAAGGCCAAGAGACAGGGCTGGCCCAAGGGTGAACCCTTCATCTCAGGGTCAGATTTCCACCTCCTCTTCTCCTATTCAACATCTTTAAGTTTAGGGGATGGTCTAGACCAAGACGATATTTGTATTGCCAAAAGCACCAACCATCCAAAGTCTGGCATACGCCACCCCAAGAAAGCTCTGAAAGGGAAGCCAAATGACAATGCGGTAAATTTTTCCAGGCATCTCTCTCTCTTTCTCTCCAGTTATGAGTGTGAAAAGTCCTACTATCTAGGCAGAGAAGTCACCACAGGGAAGTTCGCTGAGGCTGTTTAATTTCTTTGCTGCCTGAGAACTGTTCAGATCTTAACCCCAAATCCCTTCTCTCCTGTCAAATGCATCTTTTGGCCCTAATTCTGAGCCCCCACTTACATAGCTGCCAATATCTGGAATAGTCTCACAGCCAAGCCAATGAGTCAGTGTTCTGAGTTTCTTCAGATCCCCAGAGATTTACTTCCAGAAGCTTCCAACGACACCCTTAGGATGCATGAATATGTCTGAACATCTAGTTAGACGTACACTTGTGGGAGCATGTGTACATGGATTCATTTATCTGCCTTCATCCTGTCTTCTACTTCAGATCAGGAGAGTCCCAAGGAGAAGAGTCACATCTGGTTTGTTTTTTGGCCTCTCCCCACAGCGTCTAGCAAAGTGCAGACACAGTCAGCATTGCTAACTAGCTCCCATAAATAACGCGGTGAAAAGGGAACACATTAGGAGTCGGAGGACCATGCTCTGCTCCCAGTTTCACGATTCCCTTGCTCACGATTCTGTGGGCAAGCCATTCAGACCCCCAACCATCTGTCCTCTCATCTCGGCAAAGGTGGCCATGATTCATTTATTATGTAAGCCTTAAGGTTGTTGTCAAGCTCAAACGAGACGGCCAACATGAAAGTGGTAGACAATCCCAGTTATAGACATGCCATGTGGTTCCTAGGTCATCCTGGCCTTCCAGAGACAATCTGTATGAAAACTGGGCAAGTTCAGCCAGCCTGGGCAATGCTGGTGCCCCAGTTCTTCTGGGACTGTGTCCCATGCTTATGCCTTTTAGGGAACATTTAAGCTGTGAGGCTAAAGGGCAAAGGCCCTGGCATTTTATTTTGAGTCGAGCAGTAAGCACAATAAAAATGGCACTCTGAAAGCCGGAGGCAGTGAAGTACTTGGTCAAAGGACATCAAGGAGTCAGGCTCTTCCTCTCTCAGCAGTATGTCTCTAACGCCTCTTTTTCCATCTGCCCCACCACGAAGACACTTGTTCACACTCAGCCTGTTTCCTGCCTGGATCTCTGCCACCTCCTACTGCTTGACTTTCTATCTCTTGCCTCCCAACCCCACTTTGGTGCCAGACAACTCAGGATGCCACTTCTCAGTTCAACCTGGAACGGCCTTTCAGTTTCTGCAGTACCTGCCTTCTCTGTTTAGAGGACTAGAGATCTTCTTTCACTGCCTTGCACGTCACTCAAATGTTTCCTATCTTCCATTCTTTCCAAACCTTGGATTTTGCTTGCTTTTCTTCCTAAAATTGCATGTTAAATGTCAAAGCATGAAGGGACTGCTTTACCTCCCATTTTGCTTTTCCTTTTTGTTGTGTTTAACATAAATCAATTTCTCTTTTCTCTAGAAACTAAAATCAACAGAGAACCAAACTCCAAGCACTGCAGGATGATTCTGAAGTGTTGGCAGAAAGTCCTAGGAGATTAACATGAAAGAGAACGCGTGTCTCACAGACATTTGCAGCGACGCACCCCCAGTGCTGAGTATTCCGATCTCTTGGTCAAAAACTATGCAGAAGTTATGCTGTCAGCTTCTCTCCTCCTCGACCTTGACCAAAATTCCTTTCTTTCTGACCATCTGGTCTCCTCATTTAACTTGGCCAAGCACAGCTTGACAACTCTCCCCCGCTGTGGGGCACAAAGGGGAGCAAAGGAGACCTGGAATCAGCCTGATACAGTCGCAGACTTCAATTCCATGCTACTTAAGGTGAAACAAACCATCAAAGTGATATATTAGGCAGCTATGTGCAGCAAAGCCATGTTCATTCAAAACTAAAGGCAGGGAAGAAATGGATTTAGAATAAATAGGTCTGGTGCTTTGGGAAGAAATGACTGGAAATCCTATCCCACTGTGCCTTACTTCAAAATAATAATTCCCAACAGCGTTTGCGTTAATCTTCACAGTCAACAGAGTGCTTTTACAAATGGGAGGACATCAAAGAGAAGCACAGTACTAATTTATATTTGCCTCTTTCTATTTTCAAAGCCCTTTTAGATTGGATACCTCAATTCATCCTCTCCTAAATTTTGGAAGATGAATAAAGCAGGATTTATTCAATCAATCATTCATCTATTCAGCTCAGGTTTATTGGATGTCTACAGTGGATGCCTGGCACTGTTCCAGGTCTGGAAGATAGAAAACATTGACTACCACAAATCAAGTTCCAGATCCCATCGAGCTTCTGAGAAAAGAGAAGAGAAAAAGATAATAAGTAAATGTGAACAAATATAGAATATATCAGATGATGGGATAGATGGGGGTAAAAGCTGAAAACAAAAGTAAGGCAAAGTAAGGGAGAAGTCACCTAGGAGGGGTATACTGTTTTCTAAAGGGTGGTCCCGGCTGAAGGGATATTTGAGCATGACCTCGGGAACTGAGGGCTGAGATGAGCACATGCCTGGGGGAAGACGGGCCAAGGGCTCAGAAGAAATATTTAGACAGGAATGTGCTTGGCTTGTTAGAAAATCAGCAAGGGGGCCAGTGTGGCTGTAGCAACGCAAGCAAGGCAGAGAGCCGTAGGAAATGAGGTCAGAGATGTAACAGGGGCAAGACACGTAAGGCCCTGTTGGACACTGCAAAAGCTTGAGTTTATAGCCTGAGTGAGTGGGAAGTCTTTCCACCATTTTAAGCAGAGTAACATGACTTGACTTACATATCGAAAGGCTTACTCTGAGACTGCGAACTGCCCCCAGTATCCATTCCCTTTTTCTTGCATTATAGCGGAAAGCACAAATTTCTAGCAGGCTGTATGGCATCCCAGAATAAAGGCTGTATTTCTCAGCTTTCCTTGCAGGTAGGTATAGCCACATGACTAAGTCTATAGGCGGTATGCAAATGTATCACATGGTATTTCAAAAAATCATGCTAAAAAGACAGGCAATTTATACCTTATGACCATTTTCTTTTTTTCTCTCTGCCTGGAATGCAGATGCGATGGTTGGAGCTCTAGTTGCTTCATTGGACTGCGAGGACAAGGGCCACCCCCCCGGATGGGATAGTGGTGAGTGGGAAGAAGTTTAAGTTTTTAAGGAGATAGTGGAGCTGACTCATATTTGCCCAATAGACAACCTCCAGATATTTATTTTATATCTGTTTCTGGCAGATGAGCCTTGTCTTAAATGGTATAATGTTTTTCCAGTCACTGTGTGGAGAATGAACTATAAGGGGGACAAAGGCAAAAACAAGGCTAAGCTCTTTTCCTGAGTGAGAACCCAGAGGCTTGAAGAAGTTAAGTGAAGGACACTGGGACTGGTTAAAAGCATTGGCTTTTTAAGAAAATTCTTATTTATCTAGTTGGCTGTACCGGGTCTTAGTTGTGGCACATGGAAATCTTCAGTCTTCCTTGTGGCACATGGCCTCTCTCAGCCTTGATTTCCTCATCCATAGTTTGGGGATGATGAGGATACCTACCTCAGACAGTGATTGCAAGGAACGTGCTGTTCCTTCAGTCGTGTCCAGCTCTTTGTGATCCCATGGACTGCAGCTCACCAGGTTCCTCTGTCCATGGGATTCTCCAGGCAAGACTACTGAAGTGGGTTGCCAATGCCTCCTCCAGGGCATCTTCTTGACCCAGGAATCGAACCTGTGTCTCCGACGCCTCCTGCATGGCAGGCGGGTTCTTTACTACTGGTGCCACCTGGGAAGACTGATGGTGATGACATGAACTAAACTGTGTGAAAAGACCTAACAGGTCCAGGCACAGAGCTGACTCCTCACCTGCTGGTTTTTTGTCCCTCCTCCTCCCCTCTTCTACCTTCCCGCACCTCCCGCGCATGCCCAGAAAATTGCAGTCTTTCGCAGATGAGTGTACAAACCACACAATTAAAAGGAAATGCCTTAGCTGTGACATGAGGGATCTTTAGTTGCGGCATGTGGGATTTAGTTCTCTGACCAAGGACTGAACCCTGGCCCCCTGCATTGGATGTGCAGAGACAGCCACTGGAACACCATGCTGCCATGAAAGACCTTGCATGCTGCAAAAAACATCTTGCAGACACCAGCGAAGATCCCACGTGCTGCAACTAAGACCCAGTGCAGCCAAATAAATAAACAAACAAAATAAATATTTTAAAAAAGCTTTTAACAAGGAAATGCGTTAGTAAGGGAGGAAGAGGAAGGCAGAGGGACGGGAAAGAAGCCTTAGCACGTGGAGATTATGGGCTTCCAGGCCCTCAGAAGCTTCAGTTAACAGGAAGAAATGTCAGTCGTGACCCCAGAGGTACTGAAAGATCTAAGGAGAGGAGGCCAGCAGTTCAGCCTCCAGCCTGGTGTCTGGTGACATTGTTAGGACTCCTTTCTGAGCCCCTTCTTTTCTGTCCCCTTCTCTCTAGCCTCTTCTCCTTTCTTTTCCAATATACAGAGGAATAGTGAAAAGCTTGATAGGTCATCTGGTTCTCTGTCTGTGTTTCCTTGGAGTGGCTGGAGTTTTCACTGGCAGGATGTTTTGAAACTGTGCACAGAGCAATCTCTGGGTGTTTTTTCATCTGAGTACTGGGCTTTGGAATGCAAAACACCAATTACATGTTTCCTTTTTGGTAGCAGATTCTCTTCCTAATTATGTTTTGCTCAGGCAAATATTAAAATGAATTGGCTTCCTCTGACAACAGTACGTGTAATAATAACAGGAAATGGCCCCAAATCACACAATAATAAAAATAGAGCTGGACGGGAATGTTCTTGAGAACATTTTGCTATTAGACTTTTCCATCCCACCCCATCCCATCCCATCCCATCCCATCCCATCCCATCCCATTTATCCATCTATCCATCTATGCATACATTCAGAAAACTATAACTAGTGAAATTAATGGAGAGCTTGAAAAAAATTCCACTTTTCTTCTTACATTAGAAATTTCTGGAACATCAAATACTAAAAATTAAAAAGAAAGATAAGCATGTCAGTTTCTGTAAAAACTTACCTGCACTGTGCCTTGCTGTTGTTCAGTTGCTAAATCATGTCCTACCCTACACTCCCCTGGACTGCATCACACCAGGCTTACATGCCTTCACTATCTCCCTGAGTTTGCTCAAACTCATGTCTATTGAGTCAGTGATGCCATCCAACCATCTCATCCTCTGTCACCCCCTTTTCCTCCTGCCCTCAATCTTTCCCAGCATCAGGGTCTTTTCCAATAAGTCATCTCTTAGCATCAGGTGGCCAAAGTATTGGAGCTTCAGCTTCAGCAAGAGTCCTTCCAATGAAGAGCCAGGGTTGATCCCCTTTAGAACTGACTGGTTTGATCTCCTTGCAGTCCAAGGGTCTCAAGAGTCGTTTCCAGCACCACAATTCAGTTAATACAACTCTTTGTAAGAAAGGCTGAGTGAAAATAATACACTTCCATTAATTATAGTCTATATAGAAGGCTCTGATAAGTCCTATAAAAAAAGGAGCCTGTCTAAATTTGTCTAATCTAGTGAGGCCCAAATTTATTTTACCATGGAGGACTTCCCTGGTGGTCCAGTGATTAAGAATCCACCTACCAATGCAGGGGACGTGGATTCAATCCCAGATGCAGGAAGATCCCAGATGCCTCAAGGCAAATAAGTCCATAGGCCACAACCACTGAGGCCCACATGTTCTATGTAGAGCCTGCGCCCCTCAACAAGAGAAGCCGCTGCAATGAGAGGCCCACTCACCTCAACTGGAGGAAGCCTGCTCACAGCAAGAAAATTGCTGTCAAAAATTAATTAATTGAAAATTTTTATTTAACCATGTAAATTTATTTCCTTTTTTATGACTACTTGTGAATTTTGGAGTTAGGAGCACAGGAGTCAAATTTTTCAAGGTTTTAGTTTTGTGTGTGTGTGTAATTTGGCTAGATTTTAATTGTATTCTTTGAAGTATGGGAACATCTTAAATAGTGGGAAAATCTTTTTTAAACCTATGTTTTGGAGGAAAACTTGGCAGTATCTTTTCTTTAATTAATTTTTTTAATTGAAGGATAATTACTTTAAAGAATTTTGTTGTTTTCTGTCAAACCTCAACATAAATCAGCTGTAAGTATACATATATCCCCTCCCTTTTGACCCTCCCTCCCATCTCTCTTCCCATCCCACCCCTCTAGGTTGCTACAGAGTCCCTGTATGAGTTTCCTGAGCCAGACAGCAAATTCCCACTGGCTATCTATTTAACATATGGTAATATAAGTTTCCATGTTACTCTTTCCATACATTTCACCCTCTCCTCCCCTCTCCCCAAGTCCATAAATCTATTCTCTCTGTCTGTTTCTCCATTGCTGTCCTGTAAATAAATTCTTCAGTCCCATTTTTCTAGATTCTGTGTATATGCATTAGAATGTGATATTTATCTTTCTGATTTACTTCACTCTGTATAATAGGTTCTAGGTTCATCCACTTCATTAGAACTGACCCAAATGCATTCCTTTTTATGGCTAAGTAATATTCCATTGTGTATATGTTTTACCACAACTTCTATATCCATTCATCTGTTGATGGACATCTAGATTGCTTCCATGTTCTATTGTTAATAGTGCTGTAATGAACAATGGGATACATGTGTCTTTTTAAATTTTGGTTTCCTCAGGGTATAAGCCTAGGATTGGGATTGTTGGGTCATACAGTGGTTTTACTTCTAGTTTTTTAAGGAATCTCCATACCATCTTCCATAGTGGCTGAATCCATTTACATTCCCACCAACAATGCAATAATGTTGCCTTTCCTCCACACCCTCTCCAGCATTTATGGCTTGTAGACTTTTTGATGATGGCCATTCTGACTGCTGTGAGGTGATATCTCATTGTAGTTTTGAACTGCATTTCTCAATAATGAGCAATGTTGAGCATCTTTTCACATGTTTATTAGCCATCTGTGTGTCTTCTTTGGGGAAATGTCTGTTTAGGTCTTTTTCCCACTTTTTGATTGGGTTGCTTGTTTTTCTAGTATTGAGTTGTATGAGCTGCTTGTATATTGTGGAAATTAATCCTTTGTCAGTTGTTTCATTTGCTACTATTTTCTCCCATTCTGCAGGTTGTCTTTTAACCTTGATTATAGTCTCCTTTGCTGTGCAAAAGCCTTTAAGTTTAATCAGGTCCCACTTGTTTACTTTTGCTTTTATTTCCGTTACTCTAGGAGGTGGGTTACAGAGGATCTTGCTTTTTTATGTCAACGAGTGTTCTGCCTATGTTTTCCTCTAAGAGTTTATAGTTTCTGGTCTTACATTTTAGGTCTTTTATCCATTTTGAGTTTATCTTTGTGTATGGTGTCAGGAAGTGTTCTAATTTCATTCTTTTACATGTAGCTGTCCAGTTTCCCCAGCACAATTTATTGAAGAGGCTCTCTTTGTCCCATTGTATATTCTTGCCTCCTTTGTCAAGAATAAGGTACCCATAGGTGCATGGGTTTATTTCTGGGCTTTCTATCTTGTTGCATTTGTCTATAGTTCTGCTTTTGTGCCAGTATAATACTGTCTTGATGACTGTAGCTTTGTAGGATAATCTGAAGTCAGGAAGGTTGATTCCTCCAGCTCCATTCTTCTTTCTCAAGACTGTTTTGGTTATTCAGGGTCTTTTGTGTTTCCATATGAATTGTGAAATATTTTGTTCTAGTTCTGTGAAAAATGCCATCGGTAATTTGATAGGGATCGTATTGAATCTGTAGATTGCATTTGATAGTATAATCATTTTCACAATACTGTTTCTTCCTACCCAAGAACATGGAATATCTCTCCATCTGTTTATGTTGTCTTTGATTCCTGTCATCAATGTCTTATAATTTTCTGAATACAGTTCTTTTGTCTCCTTAGATAAGTTTATTCCTAGGTATTTAATTCTTTTTGTTGCAATGGTGAATGGGATTGTTTCCGTAATTTCTCTTTCTGATTTTTCATTGTTAGTATATAGAAATGCAAGTGATTTCTGTGTATTGATTTTGTATCCTGCAACTTTGCTAAATTCACTGATTAGCTCTAGTAATTTTCTGATACTATCTTTAGGGTTTTCTACGTACAGTATCATGTCATCTGCAAATAGTGAGAGCTTTCCTTCTTTACTTCTTGTGGATTTCTTTTATTTTTTTTTTCTTCTCTTATTGAAGCAGCTAGGACTTCCAAAACTATGTTGAATAATAGTGGTGAAAGTGGATACCCTTGTCTTGTTCCTAATCTTAGGGGGAATGCTTTCAGCTTTTCACCATTGAGAACAATGTTTGCTGTAGACTTACTTGTCATATATGGCCTTTACTCAGTTGAGGTAGGTTCCTTCTATGCCCATTTTTTGAAGAGTTTTAATTATAAATGGGTGCTGAATTTTGTCAAAGGCTTTTTCTGTATCTATTATCATTTGGTTTTTATCTTTCAAATATGGTGCATAACACTGATTGATTTGCATATATTGAAGAATCCTAGCATCCCTGGAATAAACCCAACTTGATCATGGTATATGAGCTTTTTGATGTATTGAATTCTGTTTGCTAAAATTTTATTGAGGATTTTTGCATCTATGTTCATCAGTGATATTGGCCTGTAGTTTTCTTTTTATGTGTTGTTTTTGTCTGGTTTTGGTATCAGGATGATGGTGGCCTTGTAGTGTGAGTTTGGAAGTGTTCCTTCCTCTGCAATTTTTTGAAAGAGTTTTAGAAGGATTGGCATTTGTTCTTCTCTAAATGTTTGATAGAATTCTCCTGTAAAGCCGTCTGCTGCTGGGCTTTTGTTTTTGGGAGATTTTTGGTCACAGCTTCAATTTCAGTGATTGTAATTGGGTTGTTCATAATTTCTATTTCTTCCTGGTTCAGTCTTTTAAGATTAAACTTTTCTAAGGATCTGTCCATTTCTTCCAGGTTATCCACTTTATTGCCATATCGTTGTTCATAATAGTCTCTTATAATCCTTTGCATTGTCTGTTGTAACCTCTCCTTTTTCATTTCTAATTTTGTTGATTTGATTCTTCTCTCTTTTTTTCTTGATGAGTCTGGCTAAGGGTTTGTCAATTTTGTTCATCTTCTCAAAGAACAAGTTTTTAGTTTTATTTATCTTTATTATTGTTTCTTTCACTTCTTTTTCACTTATTTCTGCTCTGATCTTTATAATTTACTTCCTTCTACTAATTTTGGGGGGGGGGTGGGTTTTGTTCTTTTTCCAGTTGCTTTAGGTGTAAAGTTAGGTTGTCTTTTCTATGTTTTTCTTGTTTCTTGAGGTAGGATTGTATTGCTATAAACTTCCCTCCTAGAACTGCTTTTGCTGCATCCCAAAGGTTTTCAGTTGTCGTTTTTTCATTGTCATTTGTTTCTAGATATTTTTTTATTTCCCTTTTGATTTCTTCAGTAACCTGTTGGTTATTTAAAAGAAATGTATTGCTTAATCTCCATGTGTTTGTGTTTTTTATAGTTTTTTTCTTGTAACTGATATCAAGTCTCATAGCATTGTGGTAAGAGAAGATGTTTGAAACAATTCCAAATTTCTTAAATTTACTGAGGTTTGATTTGTGACACAAGATGTGGTCTATCTTGGAGAATGTTCCATGTGCAGTTGAGAAGAAGGTGTATTCTTCTTCATTTGAATGGAAAGTCCTGAAGATATCAATGAGATCCATCTCATCTAATGTATCATTTAAAAGCCTGTGTTTCCTTATTAATTTTATGTTCTGATGATCTGTCCACTGGTGTGAGTGGGATGTTAAAGTCTCCTACTATTGTGTTACTGTCAATTTCTCCTTTAATGTCTGTTAGTGTTTGTCTTATGTATTGAAGTGCTTCTATGTTGGGTGCATAGATATTTGCAATTGTTATGTCTTCCTCTTGGATTGATCACTTGATCATCATGTAGTGTCCTTCCTTATCTCTTCCAACCTTCTTTATTTTAAGGTCTATTTTGTCTGATAATGAAGATTGCTACCCCAACTTTCTTTTGCTTCCCATTTGCATGGAATATATTTTTCCATCCTCTCACTTTCAGTCTATATGTGTCTTTAGGTCTGAGGTGGGTTTCTTGTAGACAGCGTATATATGGGTCTTGTTTTTTTTATCCATTCAGCCAGTCAGGGTCTTTTGGCTGGAGCATTTAAATCATCTACATTTAAAGTAATTATTGATATATATGGTCTCATTGTCACTTTCTTAGTTGTTTGGGGTTGATTTTGTAGATCTCTTTCTTCTCTTGTATTTCTTGACTATAAAAGTCCCTTTAACATTTGTTGTAAAGCTGGTTTGGTGGTACTGAATTCTCTTAACTTTTACTTGTCTGAAATGCTTTTGATTTCTCCATCAATTTTGAATGAGATCCTTGCTGGGTACCGTAATCTTGGTTGTAGATTTTTCCCTTTCATTTCTGTCATTCCCTTCTTGCCTGTAGTTTCTGCTGAGAGATCAGCTGTGAAGCGTATGGGGTTTCCCTTGTATGTTACCTGTTGCTTTTCCCTTGCTGCTTTTAATATTCTTTCTTTGTGTTTAGTCTATGTTAGCTTGATTAGCATGTGTCTTGGCATGTTTCTCCTTGGGTTTATCCCATATGGGACTCTTTGCACCTCTTGAACTTGATTGACTGATTTCCTTTTCCATGTTTGGGAAATTTTCAACTATAATCTCTTCAAAAATGTTCTCATACCCTTTTTTCCCCCCCCTTCTTCTTCTTCTGGGACCCCTAAAATTCAAATGTTGGTGCATCTGATATTGTCCCAGAGGTCTCTGAGACTATCCTCAGTTCTTTTCATTCTTTTTACCTTATTCTGCTTTCAGAAGTTATTTCCACCATTTTACCTTCCAGTTCACTGATTCATTCTTCTGCTTCAGATATTCTGCTATTGAGTCCTTCTAGAGTATTTTTACTTTCAGTAATAGTATTGTTTGTCTTTGTATGTTTATTCTTTAATTCTACTAGGTGTTTGTTAATTGATTGTTACATTTTCTCCATTCTGTTTTCAAGGTTTTTGATCATCTTTACTATCATTATTCTGTATTCTTTTTCAGGTAGTTTGCCTATTTCCTCTTCATTTATTTGGATGTCTGTGTTTCTAGCTTGTTCCTTCATTTGTGTAGTATTTCTCTGCCTTTTCATTATTATTTTTTTTAACTTATTATGTTTGAGGTCTCCTTTCCCCAGGCTTCAAGGTTGAATTCATTCTTCCTTTTGGTTTCTGCTCTCCTAAGTTTGGCCCAGTGTTTTGTATAAGCTTTGTACAGAGTGAGTTTTGTGCTGAGTTTTTGTTTGTTTGTTTTTCCTGTAATGGGCAAGACTGAGTGAGGTAGTAATCCTGTCTGCTGATGATTGGGTTTGTATTCTTGTTTTGTTTGTTGTTTAGATGAGGCATCCTGCACAGGGTGCTACTGGTGATTGGGTGATGCCCAGTCTTGTATTCAAGTGGTTTCCTTTGTGTGAGTTCTCACTATTTGATACTCCCTAGGGTTAGTTCTCTGGTAGTCTAGGATCTTGGAGTCAGTGCTCCCACTCCAAAGGCTCAGGGTTTGATATCTCAAGGATGACAAGTACTGACTTGAATAGGTTGGTTTCTCTATGAATAAGAGATGTTGAAAGGCATGTGGAGAAATTCACCATTGAGGAACTGACACATAGGCAAGTCTTCAGTCTTCAGCAGGATCAGCTCCCTGGAATGCTAAAAGCCTCACTTCTCTGGCTTCTCAACCCCTAACAGTAATACAACACTCAAGGAAGGATGAGAGGCACCAGGAGGGTGATGGGGCTCTTAGAAGAATGTTCTACTACTGACTGCAAAATGGAAGTCAAAGTTTTAGCTTTCAAGGGAATGTTCTCTTTGTCTCCTGAATGCTGCCCCCTGTGCCCCTTAATTATGTTAACCGGTTGTTTAGGCCTCCATAAAGAGGATATTCTCTTAACAATAGTATATTTTATTCATTTTTATGTTTAATTTCATCAGAAATTTGGCAGGTAAAATTTCTTTGCCTTTGCAAGCTGATAGCCATCATCTTGACCATACCTGGTAAGGTAGACACTAAAAAGGGCATGTCTACACCCCAAAACATTTGCTTCCCTTCCCTCTGTGCACAGGAAGTCCTTGGTCTCGATTCTACCACTGGATGGAAACTTAGGCCTGTTCACTTCACACCAAACACAGCCCCTCTTTGTCAGAGAGAGATAAGAACCATCTCTTCACTGACCTGCATCTGGGGAGTGGAAAATCCATTGTCAATCCACCAAGGACTCATGGGGTGAATGGACGGGTGACAAGTCTAACCTGTGTGTGCATTAAACGAGGCAACAGAAGACAAGGCCTAGATCAGAGTTCAGGGAAAACCAGGCTGAGCAAGCTCAGGGGGCCCAGGTTTATCCAGGAGACTTGGTATTCACCAAGCAACCATCACTGAACTTGTTTGATTAATGACAATTGCCAAGAGAGATCATGCCTAGTACCAAAGCCCAGCTAAGACCAAAAGGGGTCAGCCCATAGACACAAAGACTTTTTATTAGGTGAGATATCTGTTCTGATCTCTGTTGTCAATTAGGTCATCATTACACTCAGCCCACACTTACTGATAGTAGAAATGCCATTGAGAGGAGACATTAACACCTTTACTACTAGTAGTAAATCAACGGCCACTCTGGTTGTCTGAGAGCATCTGCAAAATCACCTCTGTCTGGCTTTTCCAACTCAGGGTTCTCTCTATCCCTCTGTTCCTGGAGTAACACATGTCGAGAGTGGCTGTCTAAATGCCTAGGTGCCATGAGATCAGTGAGAGCCTCCAGGACAAAGGTAATAAGCTCCAGGAAAGTCTGATACCAAAATGTTTGTTTTTTTTTTCTTTCTAAAATATACACACATTGAGTGACAAATCAAGATAACCACAGTTTACCAAAGGGAAGAGAATAAAGATTACCCAGAGCATCATAATCCTAATTTATCTCCTGCTAACCTTTTTTCATTTCTACAGGGTTGAAATCATGCTGTTCTTATTTTTTAAAAAAAGTGTAAAAGCCATTGTTTTATTCCACTCAAGTCACACTGCCATTCCTTGAGAGTCTCCAAATACTCCAGGCACATCTGTACCTCATGGCCTTTATACTTGCTGTTCTTTCACCATGGAATGTTCTTCCTCTGAAACTCCAATGACTCACTCCCTCACTTTCTTCAGTTCACTGCTCAAAGGTCATCTCTAAGAAGCCTTCTTGACCACACAGGCTGAAATAATTGCTTCACTTTAGCATTTTTCTATTCCCATGTTCTGCTTTATTCTTCTTCAACATACTACAAGACCTGAGGTCCTATTATAGAGTAGTTGGTTTACTATGGGTGCCTTCCATTGCAACTGAAACCCCAAGAAGACAGTTTGTGGGATCAGCAAGTCTTCTTGGAGGAGGTGACACTTGAGCAGTAAACTGAAGAAGGCAAGGGAGCTAGTCATCAGAGTATCCAAAGGAAGAACATTGTTTTATTCACTACTGAATTTCCACAGCCTGGAAGAATGCCTGCCCATAAGAGGTGCTCAACACATGTTTGTTAAATAAGTGAATATTTTTTGGTATCTTGCATTTTTTTCCCTTTAACAATATTGTACAGAGCCCTCCAGGTCACTAAATATTCTTCAAGATACCACATTTTAAGACTATATCATATCAATATTTTTAAGAATGTATCATATTCATATTTTTTAAAATATTCACATTTTAAAGAATATATCATATTTCACACTATGGTTCTGTTATAGTGGGTTTATCCAACCCTCTATGGTTTAACATTTAGGTTAAGGGGTCCCCCTGAACCCTCCCCTCATTTTAAACCTATGTAGGGCATTGAGGGCAGGAGGAGAAGGGGATGACAGAGGATGAGATGGCTGGATGGCATCACCAACTCGATGGGCATGAGTTTGAGTAAACTCCAGGAGTTGGTGATGGACAGGGAGGCCTGGTGTGCTGCGATTCATGGGGTTGCAAAGAGTCGGAAATGACTGAGCAACTGAACTGAGCTGAACTGAGGGCATTGAATGTATTTAATCATGTATCTATACTGGGCAAAATTTGACCTTGAAAACTTAGTTGGAGGCTTGAACTGGGGGAAATAGTCATTAGTAGGCCCTTGACCAAAAAAGGAATTTAAATTTCTCTGATGGAAAACGTGGAGAAGACGTGGACACCTGCCTTACCAGCTGGATGGGTCACATCAGCCTTGGAGGTCAGTGATGTGACCGTCACCTCACAAGTACTTAGGGCTTACAGAAAGGAAGTACATAGCATGTGGATGTGTAATGAGGTGAACTATGTCCCCCCAAATGCATACATTGAAGTCCTAGCCCTCAGCACCTCAGAATGTGACTATATTTGGGGATAGGGTCTTTAAAGAAGTAATTAAGATAGGAAGAGGTCATTAGAGTGGTCCCTCATCCAATCTGACTGGCATCCTTGTAGGAAGAGGAAATTTGAACACAGAAACACCAGGGATTTACACTGAGGGGCAGCCACGTGAGGACACAGGACAGGAGACGGGTGTCTACAAGCCCAGGAAAGAGGCTGCAGAAGAAACCAAAGCTGCTGAGCTTGGCCTTGAACTTCCAGCTTCTAGAACTGTGAGAAAGTAAGTTTCTGTTGGTTAAGCCACCCAGCCTATAGTATTTTGTTATAGCAATCCTAGAAATTAAACACTAGATAAGTTCAGTGATGTTACAGTGCCCTTGAAAAGGTGTTTGGGCCTCCTATGTATACATTTTATTGCCTATCACAGGTTAAATTTTTCTATGTAAACTTTTCTGAAATTAAAATAGAAGTCATTAGGTGCATATGAATCAATAGTCAAACATCTCCTGTACATGGAACTTTTTCTTGGCTGTTTCATCTTTAAAAATTAAACAACAAAAATTAATGTCTAGGTCTCAAAGAAATGATGTGAATTTCAAAGGACTGGTCATTTCTGTGCCCCTCAAGTATATATTTCATTTCTCATATTCTGTATCCACCTATTTAGTTCTTAAGTAATTTGACTAATATTTAGCAAGGGCTTTTGTGTGTGTTAAGTTGCTTCAGTTGTGTCTGACTCTTTGCAACGCCATGAACTGTAGCCTGTCCATGGGGTTCCTCTCTCCATGGGATTCTCCAGGCAAAAATACTGGAATGGGTTGCCATGCCCCTCTCCAGGGCATCTTCCTGACCCAGTGATCAAATTCACATCTCTTACATCTCCTGCATTGACAGGTGGGTTCTTCACCACTAGCACCACCTGGGAAGTCCCCAGTATGGGCCAATTCCTGGGGGTCTGACAGTGAGTAAGACAGAT
The DNA here is from genome assembly GCF_963930625.1 of Muntiacus reevesi. Lineage (NCBI taxonomy): Eukaryota > Metazoa > Chordata > Mammalia > Artiodactyla > Cervidae > Muntiacus > Muntiacus reevesi. Next base: position 15,034,777 of record NC_089249.1, on the reverse strand, counting down.
GCCTTCCTGTTATCATGGAACTTAATCTATTGAGGGGCAGAGTTAACAAGCAATTAAACAGGACACCTCCTACTGACAGAGCAGGCTTCATCTTCTAAATCAGAGGTAGGCAAACTTTTTCTGTGAAAGGCCAGAATGTAGATAGTTTCAACTTTGTACAATGGCTGCTGGCTTGATCACTTGCAGGCCAACATAGAATATCTGGGTTGGGAAGACCCTCTGCAGTAGAAAATGACAACCGGCTCCAGTATTCTTGCAGTATTCTTGCCTGGAAAATTCCATGGACAGAGGTCTGGCAGGCTACAGTCCATGTGGTTACAGAAAGTCAGACACAACTGAGCTACTAAACATACACACATAGAACATCTAGGTATAAATGTCCTGTCAAGTGAAGTGTGTCCAGTAAAGTGTGGGTAGATCCCTAGACATTGTATAAAGAGAACAAACAATGCTGTGTGAACTGTCTGAGATCCTTAAATACACAAGACATGAAATGACTTACCCCAAAGGGCTCTACTGAAAATACAGCATCTTTTCACCCAAGCTTAGGGTACAGCTCCTCCATCTCCCCATGTCTTGAGAACATGGGGCACCACCCTTTCATACAATTCAAGCAGCAATGCCTGGCACTTGCATCTAATCTTTGGAGCTGGGCCGGCAGTCTTTGAGTATAACTGTCCTCCATTAGAGCTTATGCATGCTTCCCATCCAAGTTTCCAAAGCCTTCACTCTCCAAACAGTCCTTCTTAGAAACCATGATTTGTGGCCTAAACTGCATGTACCACACCCTGAGGTAAAGCTTCCAGGCTACAGTAAAACATGGGTGTAACCAATTTCCAGAAATTTCTTTAGAGAGTTGACCCACCTGTGTACAGATGTGGCACAAGGCCTTCAATCTGGTAATTACATGCTCTCTGAAACCCTCACATTCTGGTATAAAAATGAATACAGTTCAGGATCACAGGGAACTGGGTTATAATCATGAGTGAACTTATGAATATCGTTCCACATTAAAAAAACTACCCAGCTAGAAGCAAGAACAAGGTATAAAATACAGAGAACAAAGGGCTCTTCATGACTGAGGAAGACATTCGCGTATATTCAACAAATAGTTTATACACTACTTGTTATGAGGCAGGCACTGCTCTAAGTGCCAAATGAGAAAAAAATCAGCAAAGGGATCAGTCATACATGTAAATGTATTCATTTTCCCCCAAACTTCCCTCCCATACAGCCTGGCACATAATATTGAGCAGAATTTCACGTGCTATACAGTAGGTCCTTGTTGGTTATCCATTTAAAATATAGCAGTATGTACAAGTCCATCCCAAACTCCCTAACTATCCCTTCCTCCTGGCAACCATAAGTTCTTTCTCATGGAGATGGCAGTCTATATCCAGAAAAACTTCCCATAGAGACATTCGAGCTAGAAGGAGGCTCTGTATTGAATATTCACACCACAGTCTATGTCAATGGCACCCCCAGAGGCATGAAGTGGACAACCTGTGGAGTCTTACATGGTGACCTTGACTTGAATCTTGAAGGACTAGGATTTGAGGAGGTACAGAAGAGGAAGGAGGGCAGTTCAGGTGGATGGAAAGAGTATGTGTAAAGGTATCAAGAATCATTTATTTAGTGTCTGCTGTGTACATGATTCTAATTCTTTGGCATAACTAAGAGGTAAATCCCTGAGACCTGCATTATAAAACCACATCATTCCTTCAATCATAGAATTTTTAAAAGTCTTGAGCACTTCCCATGATCCAGGCCCTGCCTCTAAAACATGGGGATGTTGTTGTGAACAAATCAGGAATGGTGCCCAACCTCATGAAATTCACAGTCCAAACACATGTTGAATAATTAAAAGAATGATGAGCAGTGCAAAAGCAAGATGATGAATCTTAGGAGTGCTTATAACTGGGAGAAAAGAGTGAGTTTGGATAGTTAAAAGAGACTTTGGTGATGGGAGAGATATGACTGTCCTCTAGCTAATCCTGGATATTAGGACTCCGTGGGAATGGGCCAGGGGTGGGGTAAGGAGGGGTAGAGTTGACCTCAGTGTGTATTCTGTGGACAGACTACCTATTTCCCTAAATGACAGTGTGGGCATCAGTATAAGAACTATTGTACACTCAGGAAACAGATTTGGGAAATGGTCGTCCATGACTTCACCCCCTGATGAACAGAAACCATTCCAGAGAGTCTGACCTCATCTCTTGGAAACATCCCACCGACAACCCTTGTAAGGAAGAGAGGAGCGGTCCATTGATAACCTGGGGCACTGGAGAGAGGGCGTGACAGGCTAATGCAGAAATTAGGGACTGGGGCTGATTTTTGAGGTCAGACTTCTCTGAAGATCTCTGACATATGATCCAAACACCAATAGAAGGCACCGCATTTTATTTCTCTGGGCAAACTCGCCTCAAAGTACAGCATCCCTCAGAAGGATTGGGAAAACAGTCTACAGTCAACACAAACACAGCAACAGTGGCTTGGGTTCAGAGCAGAAGTCCAAATATCTTACAGCAGTTCCCAAACCCCAGCGCTCTCCAGAATGGCCAGGAAGGCTTGTGAAAAATCCAAGTTCCTGGACCCACCCACCCCCACCTCCGCCTTCTTCTCCTCCTCTCCACCTGAGCTCCTAAATCAGGAAGTCTGGGATGGAGGCTAAGAAGTTACCTTTCTTCAAGTTTCCAGTTGCTGCTGATACTGCTGGACCACATAACCAGTTATGGTTATTTTCAAAATCAGTCTTCCTCCATACATTGTGAGACTTTTCAGGATCTGGCCCCAACTTTCTTGTTGACACTTCTTTGCCACAGTTGGGTTCCCCATCACACACTTGACCCCGTCCAGGAAACTGAGATTGTTTTCCATGTGTACAAAACATAAATGAGATTTCTTCTATATATTTGTTTCTTCTGTCCATTTGGCTCTAAACCCCTCATCTCTGCCTCCTTGAAATCCTTGAAAGATTAGTATAAATACTGCTTTCTCCGTCAAGCTTTTTCTGACGTCCAAACAACAAAATTAAATTTGAAAATTCATCTAGTGTTCTGTGTACTAACCTCTGTGGTTGATGATGATCTCCCTAAATAATACCTTGTCATTTAGGTGTTCATTCAGTAAATGTGTATGAGTATCAACTGGGTGCATGTGCCTGGGCCCACCTGGGGGCTAAGCTTGTAACAGGGAAAGATGTCAATTCTGCACCTTCCAGGAGCTTATTTCAGGGGGAGAAAGACAAGTAACCTGATTACTACAATACAGAGTGATGTGTACTAAGTTAGTTATGGGACCACTTGGGAAAGACACTCAATCCAGAGTTGACAGGTTTAGAAAAGATTTTTCAGAAGAAATGATGCCTTTCTGACATGTGAGGGATGGGTGGGATTTAATGACAAAAGTAAAGTAGGGCAAGAGGAAGGGTGAGCCAGGCCAGAGATGAGAGAGGAGGGGTGCCTGAAGAATCAAACCTGAGAAGAGAAAGCATGAGAAAGGAAGCTGAGGGAAAGCCTGGGGCTGGTTTATGAATCTTTAAATACCTTGGGCAGCGGTTTTGACCCAATCAGGAGATAGAAACCATGTAGGTAGGTTAAACAGGGGAAATTAGAGGTTGTACATTCAGAACTGACCTATCATGTCAGAAAATTTTAAATCTACCATATCACTTTCTCTTCTCAATACATGCCCAAGAAGTTCAGTAGCTCATTCCACAAACAATCACTTTTTAAAAAATTTGTCTGTGCCAGGTCTTCGTTGCCACAGGCAGGGTCCTCTACTTGCAGCAGCTGAGATCTTCACTTGTGGCATTCAAACCCTTAGTGGCATCATGTGGGATTTAGTAACCTGTTTCTATGGTCACTGTTGCTAGGTCGTGTCTGACTCTTTGTGACCCTATGGACCTCAGCACACTAGGCTTCCCTGTCCTTCAGTATTTCCCTGTTTGCTCAGACTCATGTCCACTGAGTCAGTGATGCCATCCAACTATCTTATCCTCTGTCGCCCCCTTCTCCTCTTGCCATCAACCTTTCCCAGCACCAGGGTCTTTTTCAACGAGCTGGCTGTTCGCATCAGGTGGCCAACGTATTGGAGCTTCAGCTTCAGCACCAGTCCTTCCTGACCAGGGATCAAACCCAGGGCCCCTGTATTGGGAGCCCAGAGTTTTAGCCACCAGACTGCCAGGGAAGTCCCAATAATTACTTTTTGACCTTGATTTTCTATCGAGTCTGCTATTCACAACAAAAAGATACCACCACCACAACTAGCACTGAGTATAAAGCATATTTTCCACCTAAAGCCATATTCCAGATTCAGGATTAGGCAAAGAACGACTGGATGTTCCTCAAGCCAAGCCTCAGGGAAATTTGTCCAACATTCCCAATTGCAATGAAACCCCAAATCTAAAAAAGGCAATTTGCGCCGTGCCCGTTATGGTTTTATTATGGAAGCTTCTGCACAACTGCGGTCAGGTCCTCCCAGTGCTCATGAAATGATGAGTCACAGAAAATGAGGGGGCATCCATTGTTCCAGGAGACCAATCATACGATGTATTTATACGTGATACTTCAGACTCTTCAGAGCAAACATATATTAAATTTAGATGTATATGTATATATTTGTATAAGGAAGATTTTGTGGAATGGTAAATAATCTCTCATTGTGTATGCACTAAATGCCTAAAAGAAAACAGAAATTAAGTCTATTTTTCCCCTTTATAATACTTGCTTGGTTATAATAGGAATCTAGTGATTTTTACTTCTTTTAATTTTTTGTATTACCTTAATTTTGCCCTCATTACTATATAAATAATTTTTATCGGAGTATAGGTGCTTTGCAGTATCGTGTTAGTTTCTACTGGACTGCAAAGTGAATTAGTTGTGTGTATACATACATCTCTTTTTTGGATTTCCTTCCCATTTAGGTCACCACAGAACATTGAGTAGAGTTCCCTGTGCTAGACAGCAGGTTCTCATTAGTTACCTATTTTACATTGGAATCTAGTGATTTTCAAAAATGAGATCAGAGACTTCAGCACATAGTTTGGTTCTATTATGTAGAACCAAAAGGAAGTGGAAAGTAAAAAGTTGAGAGTAGAGAGAATTAATCACAAAATGCTACAGTTAGAACCATTAAAGTCTCTATAGGGCCTTCTGCTGATTGAGAGCAGACACCTTCTGCTCTGACAACACTTTCTCTTGCCCTTTGGATCCTCCTCCAGCCTCCTGAGAGCTCTTCTCATTCCTCTTGTCCTGCACTCACTCTCTGGAGAGGGCATAGCCTAAAGTTTCAGCATGGCCTTATCCTTCAATACCCTTGCATATGCTGGGAAACACGTGGGGGCCTTAGCTACCAAATATGAATTCCCAGCTTTTGAACACCACTCTCATTTTGTCAGCTGTCCATTTATTGTAACTGAGTTATCCTTTGCCATCTTTTACCTCCTCTCAGTTAAAGAATACACCTGCACCCTTTGCCACGTAAATGCAGGATATCCCACTAGAGTGGGCCGAGTACAATTCCCCAGCACTTTGATGTTAGGCTTTGCCACGTGACTGGATTTGGCCAATGAAATGTTATTAATAGTAGTCATGGAACTAAGAGAAGTTTTCAATGAACTTGCATGATTTGGCTTGGCCTCTTTTGCTTCTGCCATCACTAGGAGAGAAGTCCATGTTACATGGCTGCTGGTTCCAGAATAAGACGTCTGGAGTGGACTCAAACTTTATCCACAGCTGGAGTCCAAGTGTGGCTGGAGGGAGAGATGGCATGGGTGCAAGAGAACGTTCAGTGCTGGTAGATATGCTCATTACCTTGATTGTCATGGTGGTTTCACAGATACCTTCATATGTCCATACATCAAACTTCACAGTTTAAATACTTGTAGTTTATTGTATGTCAATTATATTACAAAGAATTTTTAGACATATGTTCTGATTTTTAAATGATCAGTCATTCTATAAAATTTCAAAATTAATAACAAGATTTTCTCCTATTAAAGCGGGATTCATTTGTAATTTTTCTTCATCTGTGGTAAGTTTCACATTCCATTGGTTTCTTTTCATTATTTAGCTTACAAAATTAGAATATGATAAATAAATTTTTGTCCCTATCAGTTTGGAGAGTTATCCATGATAAATTCTTGAGTAATAAAAAGCAAGCTGCAGAGTAAAACATATGGTAAAATTTCATCATTTTGCTAATAAACAGAATGAGAAGGAAAAGAATACACATCTATTAATTTACATGTTTGAACATAGAGGAAGGTGGTTAGGGCTGCCAGCAAGCATTGAGTCATTTCAGATAATCTAGTTAATAAGGTTATCTTATTCAAATTTGGGGGCTTCCCTGGTGGCTCAGTGGTAAAGAATTTGCCTACCAATGTAGGAGACACAGGTTCAAGCCCTGATCTGGGAAGATTCCCTGGAAAAGGAAATGGCAACCCACTCCAGTATTCTTGCCTAGAGAACCCCATGGACAGAGGAGCCTGACGGGCTACAGTTCATGGGGTTGCAAAAAGTTGGACACAACTTAGCAAATGGAAACAACAAAACATTCAAACATTGGAAATTACCTCTTTTAACTTGGGAGATCTTTATTGGTCAGTGAATTCCTAATATATCCATTTTGTTGCCTTCTGCTCTCAAAAGTATTTCTTCTGGTATATTGGAATATTTGGATGTGGTTTTAAAATATGACCAGTAATATATCATCAATGATTATTCTCAGTAAGTGAAGAAAAACATCAAGCACTGAGAATGAATCAAATTCCCAGCAATGGAAATATTTATACCAGTTTGCTTTTCTTAAATAATCCTAATATCTTATCTAATCCTTGACGTTAAAAGACATGGATGGCATTTTGGAACCGACGTGGAGTTTGTGTTGTTGAGATGGTCCACTTGAGCAAGCCACTTGAAACGATATTTTTAAAAGGATATTTTAGTGTCATGGAAAAAATGTGGTTTTTTCTTCATCCTTCATTTGAAAAAAAAAAATTTGAGAGCACATTCCCCCTCAAGAGCCAACATACACTAGTGCCAAAAAACAGAGGTTCACTGCTCAGTTAATTAACAAAGACCCAGAAAAGATTTATCCTCATTAGACGTGGTGTGCTAGGACTTGGAATTTTCTCTGTTTCTTTCAACTCTGACTCAAGAATGGGTGGTATAGCAGCCGGGCTACCTCGTTGCACAACTTTGGCGGGTAACACTGCCATTGTCTGATTCGAGCACAATGTCAAGACTGTTTCTTAGAGTTGTTTTTGCCAGCTCCCTTTGAATCAAGCAGTGTGTGAACCAGCATTGGGTGAGAGCTCCTTTATTTGCAGAGCAATGCCATCATTACTGATTCCAGCCACCTTCTGCAGCCTGCACGTGAATCACAAAATAACTGTTAGCTACACGGAAAATGTCTCCTCCTGTGGCAGGGAATTAAGCAATTAAATAGAACAAGATGTTGTCTCGCACTTTCCCCTCATATGTGCCTTGCAAAAGGCCTAAGAGCTCATTCACACTCTGAATATCAATAGAGTCAACCAACAGAAAGGGAATAGCAACTTCTCTCTTTGGGGCACCATCATGAGTAAGAAATCCAAAAGTGTTTCTGGATGAGGAAATCTTGCCGAAGCCCCCTTTTGATTTCTTCCATGGCACACTTTTTAACTTGAAGCTAGTCTTATAATGGTCTTAGCCACAGTGTAGCTAAGATGTTTTGCTTCAAGGGGTATTACTCCGGATGATATTTCAAAAGTTTGGTCTCTTCACTGCCTCAATTAAATTATCAGTTTTATATTGGAAAGCATTATTTTGTCCTTATTCTGGAGAAAGTCAAGTGCTCGATATACCACTAGGGTTTGCTTAAAAATTAAATGAGAATGCTGTTGATTTTATGTTCTTACTCTACAAAATTCCAAAATAGATAATATACTATGTATTGCAGAGTAATTACAATCTAATAATATATTTCATATATTCACTCATGCATTCATTCATTCATTTTGAAAATTAGAATTCTTTAGGTATAATTTGTTTATAGTAAAATGAACCCTCAGATATTCATTCTGATTCTTCCTGTGTATATGTTTAGGCAAGAGGCTATCAAAAGTCTGGCACATTGGCATACATGGCCATTTGTCCCAACACACACATATTTACATATACATTTGAGTCCCATTCCTTTGTAACATTATTTTGAGCTAAAGTAACTACACACCTATTTTCATCACTAACTTCATACTCAGCAAGTCAGTTTTGAACCACTGATCTCGTTATGAAAATTTTAGATACAGAGCCCATAATAATGATGGGAAAGAAAAACTTCAGCAAATGGAAGCAGTAATACACAAATGAGATAAAAACATACTAGTCAAGTGAACATTCACAAAAACAATCTTTAAAAATATAATGGAATCTCTGTGAAAATCACAACTATTTTTACACTTCAAACTTGTGAAAAAATATGAACAAATTCAGATCATTATTTTTTTCCTTGGAAACTATTAAGGCACTTCTGACTGACAGCCAGATAACACTTCCAGAAACATAGCCATGAAATGTCCACCATCCTGTTGAAAGAATGAATGAATTGAATTGACTGACTTGGAGAAATAAGTTGCCAGATAAATTCATGTCATAGTCCCAGTGAGTAAACACAATCTCTTTCAACCAAAGGCAAAGAATTTTCTACTCTAACAGAGGAGGCCATACCAAACTGACAAGAGGGCCAATGTGGACCAGTTGAGAGCTACCAGCAAGGATACAAATATGAGACATCAGAAACTCCTTATTCTAAGCTTAATTAGTGAGATTTTAAGAAACTCTTCTGGGTCATTCTTTAAGATAGAGTGAAACAGCAATAAGAAAGACTACGCAGACAGGACTATATACATATTTCTTATCTTAAGTGACTGATGACAATTGCTGTGATTTATCTATGTCAGACCACAAAATTTAGATGCACTTCTTGAGCAATAATGCAGATTCTTTCAAATGTATGAACATCTATTTGTGGACTATCAGCTTGCTTCCACTTCTCTGAGTTTTTCCTTTTAACTTGATGAGTCTGTAGAACAATGACTCAGACTTTTTGATAGCAACACTCAATGTCTGTGACTATTTGGGAGAGACAATAGCAAAGATTGATATGCATACCTAAGTTCACAATCCATTGCATTCCAACTTGGGACTTGAATACTGCCACCACTCTGCAAGATTGAACCTCAGTACAAGTGAGGAGGGAACTGGCATTTCATCACCAAAAGTCAAGTTTCTTCAGGTTGCCCCTGAAGCAGCTTCCTAGGTCCTTAGTCTTAATTTTAGAAGATTTACACTGGCATCGTTTCAGGATGTTTCACCTGCAAATAATGGGAAACCGGATTCACTGCAGCCAAAAAAAATGGAGGCTAGTTTTCTTGACATGGCAAAAAAGTCCACAGGTTAGTGGTGACAGCACTTGGTTCAGTGGACCCACAATGCTGGGATTGAATGCCCTGTTTCTCTTGGTCTCAGGGTTACAATGTGGTTGCTGCCCCTCCAAACAAATATCAGGTTTAATGATGAATATGAGCAGATGCAGAATGGAAGAATGTTAGTTGTACCTGTCCCTTCTTCAAAGAAATCAAGAGCTTTCCCAAGCCCCTACTTGTAGCCTCTCTGTTGATTTCCTCTTCCAACTCCTTGCTTCAAAATGAGTCACATGCCCACGGCTGGATGCAGTGGATGCTGGGAAATGAAGTGATCACCTTTCCAGTCTCTTAGGAGAGGAATGTCAGTGAGAAGGTGTCTGGGGAAGGGTGTCTGAAGAGTCAAACCACAATGTCTACCATGATGTTGACATACCCCCATTATGCTATTCTAAGGACAGAGGGAAAGGAAGGGAAGGAAAAAACATGGGCTACAGATGGGCTGAAGTTTAGCCCCATCTGCCACTTCCTAGCTGTGGGAAAGCTAGGACTTGGGAAAGTTATTTAATGTATCTATACCTCAGTTTTCTCGTCTAAGAAGTGAAGATAATGATAATAACTATCTCACAGAGAAGTGGAGGAAATAAAATACGATTTATGCCAAGAGCTAAACCCAACACTTGGCACATAGTAATCACTCAAGGTCACTACCACCACCCCACTGCTATCATTGCTACTAGTACTACTACTAATAATAATGATAATATTATTACTATAGACGAAAATATTTCTATTTAGATAAGACGCTCTATAAATAATCCTATTTGTAGAATTTTATAACCTCCCTTCCTCCTATCTCTTCCTTTTTAATCACTTGGCAACAGGATATTGTTGCAAACATTTAAAGAATTGTCTGTAGCCTTAAGATCTGATTGATTCACTGATCAACAAAGATTTACTGAACACCTGCCCTATGCCAGGCATTCTGCTGAATACTGAAAATATGATGGTGACTGTAATATGTGCCATCTAATTGGTGAAATAGACATTAAATAAAAAATCATAAACATGAAGGCATAATTAAAATTGTGGTCAAATATAAACACTGGGGTTTTCCCCCTTTTAAGAACATTAAAGCTTTGAAAAAGTCCAGAAGTTGAGTAGTTTTTAGACATCTATAAAAGTCACTCCAAAACTCTGAAACAAGTTGAAACTCTTTGACTGCTTTTGCATTAAGAGCATTTTGACAATTAATTCCTGTACCTTGTTAGGAATGTATTTCTTTGTATGAGAACTATATTTCCTGCAACTGACAATGAGTGTAAGATGTTGGCCGCCCTGGGATGGAACAACCGAGCAGATGAAATCATCCTGTGGTTTGAATCTTCATTATTAGCTGGAGGAATCTCCAGCCCCCCACCAGCCCCCAACCTTATGCCACTGCAAATAGCAATTAGCTCAAGTAGAAAAGATTACAGCCAGGTGCTGTGTTTGAAGTTTGGGGCATTTTTTTCTCCTTTAGTTGTGGTAGGGGTGGAAGTACAGGGGTGTCAGGGAGGAGAACCCTCTTTTGTTAAGTATTTGCAGTCTGTGGGCATCCTGGTAATTCAACAGGCATCTGTGGAATCTTGGGGCATTGGGACCTTTTGTGTTTAACCGTCAAGCTCTAACCTCAAGGGCGTTTGCTGTGGGTTGAAATGGGAGTTGTGAGGCTTATTCACTGATGTGCAAAATGACATGATCCTCTTAAGAGTTAGAGTGAGTTTCATTAGATGAAAGGCAAGGACACAGTTGAGCTTAGTGTCTTACAAAGGAATCCAAGAGATGTTTATTAGAAATTGAATTATCTTTTTATAAACACATAAGATGTGGCAGATAAAGTCCAGATTACAGTATGTTTGCATGATGGCTCTTTTACACCCCTAAAAAGTAGATGAATATCTGGGTTTTGTTTTTAGAGTTCTTCAGAATTCTTGGTATAAAACTGAATACAAGTTTGCAAGCTGAAACTGAATTGAAAGAGATAAATTGAGAGGGTGATATTAGAGAGGTTTCTCTGTGGTTCTAAAATTTCTCCAGGGTATTATTTATTATACTGGTTTCCCCCAAATTCCCCAGGCAGGACAGAGTGGTCCCAGATATTGAATGTATTCTAGATCTATTGTGAAGGTTAATTGAAATAGTCTCTGTAAAACAGCTAAACTCATTAGGAAGAAGTTTAGCTGTCTATAACAGAAATCCAAAATAGGAACATCTCTAATGCACAAGGATTCATTTCCATATATAAAAGATATCAGAAGACAGATGACCACAACTAACATATTGGTCCAATGAAATCACAGGGAGCTGGGAGCCTGCTATCTCCTTGCTCTGGCATTTAAGATATAGAGTGAATCTTCAAGGTAAGCTCATGGCCCAAACTGGTCCCAATCCAAGTGTCAGGAAGGAGGAAAAGGGCTTTCTACAAATGCCTGTCCACCTTTTAAGAAGCCCTTCTGGCAGTCACATCCAACATCTTTGTTCCAGATCATTGGCTAGAACTGGGTCATGTAGCCACACCCAAACCAAGAGAGACTGGAAAACACAGGCTTACATCTCATCGCCTCAGTAAAATAAGAGTTCTGGTAGCAAGAAAGGAGAACTTGGGTGTTAGTAGGCACTGGCCATCTCTGCTGTAGGACCTGATTCAAGCAAATATCAGTTGAGGTTAGTTGCTAATGCTGCTGTTGTTGTTAGAGATGTGGCAACAAAAATGGGTTTTTAAAACCCACTTCTGCTTTCTACTGGCTTCCCTGGTGGCTCAGTGGAAAAGAATCCACCTGCCAATGCAGAAAATTCGAGTTCAATCCCTGGGTTCGATCCCCTGGAGAAGGAAACAGCAACCCACTCCAGTATTCTTGCCTGGGAAATCCCATGGACACAGGAGCCTGGCAGGCTATAGTCTGTGGGGTCGCAAAAGAGTCAGACACGGCTTGGTGACTAAACAGCAGTAACAGCATTCTTCCATAGGACCAATAGGCTAATATACCTGATTTCAGCCACCCACAGCTCTCATATGTACCTGCCAAGTTGTTACTGGCAGAGAATACAGATCAACTGTTTTAATGCTGCTTTAAAAAAAGAAAAAAAGTCGTTTCAATCCTTAGAACTGGCTACTATTCAATTACTAAACAAATATGTGTTCACACCTAAGCCCAATGCTAAGTGACGGAGATACAAAAACTCTTGTCTCAGGCTGCAATATTTTGGCCACCTGATGTGAAGAGCCAACTCATTGGAAAAGAACCTGATGCTGGGAAAGATCGAGGGCAGGAGGAGAAGGGGGCGGCATAAGATGAGATGGTTGGACAGCATCGCCGACTCAATGGGCATGAGTTTAAGCAAGCTCTGGGAGAGAGTGAAGAACAGGGAAGCCTGGTGTGCTGCAGTCCATGGGGTCGCAAAGAGCTGGACACAACTCAGTTACTGAACAACGGCTCTCTGAGAGCTCAAAGACAAGAGGTAGAAGCAGCTATTAATAATAGAGCATCAGAGTCAGAGAAGACAGCGACAGCAAATACGAAGTGTCCAAGAGCACATGGCAGGAGGGGGCGGTGCGGCAGGGGCCACCTGCCATTGGAGGCCAAAGGACGCATTCCAGGGGAAGAGAGTGCTGAGCTGGTTCCCAAAGACAAGTTGTGAAAACCTAGGTGGGAGGGCAGAAGAACCCCAGGAGAGAAGATGCCACCTCTCCAGAGACATAGACACCAGAGGGAGCCATGCCGTCTCAGGAGAAACATTATGACGGTGGTTCCACCTGGCTTTTAAAACCTGCAGCCCATTATCTCATTCATCCTCAGTGGAAAAAAAAACTCCATCCTTTGTAGATCTGACTTTTTGAAGCAGCCAAAATCACTGGGAACTAAGTCACATGAACAAATTGGACAATTGAGATGGTGTTTCTATCTCAAGGCAAAAACAAGGTGAGAGAGAGGTGAAAATAATGGAAATTACATTCTTGTGCAATTCACAGCCTGACTTAAAAAATAGCTTCCTCCTAAAAGAACAGAAAGGTTTGCACCAACAGTGGGCAGAATCAAGACAGTAAGTCTCTAAATGAACTCCCAAGGTGATCCCTTTCAAGGGGACAACTTGTTGAAATTGATTGTCTGTTAAAATCTCACATTACTTGGTGATTGTTCTTATTTGTGGTATACAGAGTCAATAAAAAGCTCACTACAGTTCCAACCCTCGTATATATTGATATTTCAATTCTGCATCCAATGTAAAAAGAAAGATCTCCTCACTCTCTTTTAAACTGTTTATTTTTCTGTGGAAAAGTTTCTTAATGGTTGACTAATCTACATAGGGTGGCTCAGTGGTAAAGAACATGCCTGCCAACGCAGGAGACATGGGTTCAATCCCCAGGTTGGGAAGATTCCCTGGAGAAGGAAATGTCAACCCATTCTAGTATTCTTGCCTGGGAAATCCCATGGACAGCGAAGCCTGGTGAACTACAGTTCATGGAGTCACAAAAGAGTCAGACATGACTTAGCAACTCAACAATCTATATAAACTGGTCCTTTAAGGAGATTTGAATTTGCTGAGATTTTTGTCCCTCTTAGACTTCAGAGTATTCAGAAAAGGGTAACCATTTTAATATTCTGCTTCACCTCTAAAATCTAATAATTTGCTATTTTTAACACTCCACCTCTAAATATTTCTCAAAGTAATCTCTCCTCTTTATCCTCCCTGCAATCATCTTGACCCAAACCTTCGTAATCCCTTTCCTACTCAGCAGTGATCGTTCTGTTTTCCCTGATCCTCTCTCCCCTTTTCCATAATGTATCCAAGCACCGCCACAGGTAGAGGTCTTTCCAAAAGGAAATCTGAATGAGTTTTCTCCATTGCTTAAGAACAAAATAATGCCATTTGCAGGAACATGGAAGGCCCTAGAGATTGTCATACTGAGTGAAGTAACTTGGACACTGAAAGATAAATATCATATGATATTGCCTATATGTGGATTCTTTTTTTTTTTTTAAGGGTACATATGAACTCATTTACAAACCAAAAGTCAAGTCACAGATGTAGAAAACACACTTATAGTTACCTAGGAATAAGGGAGGAAGAATGAATTGGGAGATAGGGACCAATATATACTCTCTACTATATATAAAATAGAGAACTAATAAAACTTGTTGTATCACACAGGGAACTCTACTCAGTACTCTGTAATGGCCTATATGGGGAAAGAATCTTCTAAAAAGAGTGGATATAAGTATATGTATATACTTTGCTGTACACCTAAAACTAATAAAACATTGCAAATCAGTGACTCAGATGGTAAAGAACCTGCCCGCGATGCAAGAGACCAGGATTCGATCCCTGGGTAAGGAAGATTCCCTGGAGAAGGAAAAGGCAACCCACTCCAGTATTCTTGCCCAGAGAATTCCGTGGACAGAGAAGCCTGGCCGGCTACAGTCTATGGCATCTCAGAGTTGGACACTACCAAGTGACTAACACACAAAAATTGACTATATTCCAATTTTAAAAATGCTTTAAAAACTTCCCAAAGTATCCCATGGGAGATCCTTTAGGACCCAAAGTTCCACTAAACATGTTAAATCCTTCCATTGGCAGAAAAATGCAGTCCTGCCCACTTCCCCAGCCTCATCTCTCCTCACCACCAGTTTTATATCTGTGGTTCCACTAACATTTGCCCCTCTTGCTTCCCAGGCCAGCATCTAACCCATCAGCCAGCCTTCCCCTTGACCATCAGACCATTTGCACCCTCCATTCACTTTTAGCCACTCAGTTGCTGCTGTCTTCCTCTAAGCCTCCATCATCTTTATCCCAGATTACTGTGGGAGCATCTTCTCTGGTCTCTGAGCTTCTATTTTGCCCCCTATCATCCAGGTTCCACATAGTTGTAAATAAGATCACATCAGTTCTCAGATTTCCCATCTTATTAGGAAGCCAAAGTATTTATGGGGCAACAGAACCCCACACATTTTGTTCCCTGATTCTCTCTCCAAGCTTCTCTCCTACTTCTCTATGGCCAATTTGGTTTCCCTGATGGTCCTTTAATACGGCCTTTTATGTCCTATTCCCTTTACCAAGAATCCTCTTCCTGCCCTTCCCACTAGAATGTAAGCATCAAAAAGGGACAGTTTATGTTCATCTCTTTACCTCTCATATATGGAACACTATCTTTATTGAGCACACAGTAGGTGCTCAATAAAGATCTGAAAAAAGTAATGAGTGAGTTGAATGTTTTGCTGCTCTGTTTGATGCCTATATCCTAGATGCCATGGGAAAAGCTGAACCTGGTGAATATGAATCTCCTACTGTCTTTAATGATGTGACACTGGGTAACTCATTTCTGAGCCCTGTTTCTTTATTTGTAAAAAGGTGAATCTGTAAAATACTCAGAACTTTTGTGAGATTAAATAATATGGTGTTAGTTTCTCCCTCTAGGAAATCTGAGCTGATGCAGACAGTCTGGTGATCCCTGCGGCAACATCCTGCAGTGTCCTAAACACTGAAATGTGATTTTTTGGTTGGGCCAGATGGAAACCTCCGGTTATTAAAGCTATAGAGCTGGCTTCAAAAGTGAGATGGTTGAGGTTTCTCATTCTTTAAGATGCAAACAGGAATTGCATCTTAAAGGATGCAATTCTTGAGGAATACAAATATTTACTTTTAAATGAATTTTTTCTTCCAATTTATGCATACTTTGAAACAAAAATATATGATTAATGACATATTGGTAGGAAAACTGTATATTTTAATGCTTTTCCCCGTGTCTTTACCTGACCTTCGTCCCCATTTCTGATGCCCCTCAATGGAAAGGAAGACCGCACTCAGAGACACCGTTTCTCTGTCAAATGTATTTTACTCATTTACTCCCTTCTGATTGACACAAACCCAGAAGTTTCTGCAAGGGTTGAACTATGGCTGCAGTGAACATGTTGTTCAGTCAATAAGTCGTTGTCCGACTCTTTGCAACCACATGGACTACAGCATGCCAGGCTTCCCTGTCCTTCACCATCTCCCAGAGTTTGCTCAAATTCATGTCCATTGAGTCAGTGATTCTATTTTAACCATCTCATCCTCTGTTGCCCACTTCTTTTCCCTTTAATATTTCCCAGCATCAACGAGTCAGTTCTTTGTATCAGGTGGCCAAAGTATTGGAGCTTTAGGTTCTGCATCAGCCCTTTCAGTGAATATTGAGGGTTGATTTCTTTTAGGATTGACTGGTTTGATCTCCTTACAATCCAAGGGACTCTCAAGAGTCTTCTCCAGCATGACAGTTAGAAATGAACATATGTCCCAGCTTACACCTGTTGTCTGTCCTATTGCAGCTATTTATAGTGGTCTTTTCACTCTCAAGCACATCCTGGTTTGGGCAATAAATTATGTTGTCACCCTAATAGTCCATGTCTAAAAGCTCATTTTGACAAGAATAAACTTCTGAGGTTCATTACATTTTTTTTTTCTCTCTTGTCACCTTACTTGGATCTTATTATAGTCTTGAGCTATTCTGTATAATTGTTACTTTGCTTATATTGCAAACTTAAGGGTCTATTTATTTTCACAATATGTTATGCTCACTATCCTGTGCTCTTCCAAATCCTTTCCCCAGTATAATTTTTCTGATTATCTTATCATTTACCTATAACAACATCAGATGTAAATAGGCCTTATTCAGACATATGTGTCTGAAACTGTCCCACTCTGGGTAACCAAATCTGGATGCTTCAAATTCAATGTGGTCCACTGGAACATGAACAATGCACAGAGAAATTCTTAGATTTTGAAGAGCTGACAAAGAGTGTGATAAATGTAGAAAGCATACCATCATGTGTCAGCTTTACTATTAATACCTTTATTCCAATAAGAATATATAAAGTCAACTTTAGAATGACACAGCACATAGATTTCCCAAGCTCAAAGAAGTGTTGTCTTATCAGCAGGCCCCATCTTACCATCTTAAAATCAGAGGGACAGAATGGCTACTTAAATACAAAGAGTTAGGCTTTAAAAAGAGATAGATTACAGAGTAGGATAGCATATGGTATTCCACTTGAGCGCAATTCCATTACATTCATTGGCTGCTTAGGTGATGTGTTGAAAGGAGTTGTGAGGCTGAGCTTGGGCTCAGTCAGGAAGAGGAGTGTGACTTATTAGTAATGCCTGCCTTGAGCACAGGAAGGATAAATGTCACATCAAGGTCCATAAATTAGCAAACCATATTCTATGGCAAGGGGCTCAGCAGAGAGATAATGATATATTAATTGGTACTAAAGCAACGGGAACAACTCTGCATTTTATCAGTGGCACAGATATGACCTCAAAAGAGGTAACTTTTGTAAAGTTATCCAGCTCAGTCAGTTAGTTGCTCTGCCATTAGTAGCCAAGGACCTGGTCTATTAGATGTTGGTTCATTAAAAGACTAAAGTGATGAAAGTGAACATGATGGTTTTTCAGTCATGTCCAACTCTTTGTGACCCACGGACTGCAGCCTGCCAGGCTCCTGTGTCCGTGGGATTCTCCAGGTAAGAATACTGGAGTGAGTAGCCATTCCCTTCTCCAGGGGGGATCAAAGCTGGGTCTCCTGCATTGGCAGCCACATTCTTTACCATCTGAGCTACTAGCGAAGCCCTAAAAGAGCAAAACTAGGTGCAAAGAGAAAGAGTGGTGAAAGCACACTTCCTCTCCTTCCCAGTTTTGCTCAGGTTATCCTTATACACTAAAAAATCAGAACAAAACAAGACAAAGCAACAGACAAATTTTTAATGGGCCCTATAGATTTATAAGTTCAGAAGCCTTGAGCAGGAAATAGTCCCTTAACAAGGGAAATTTAACTGAAACAGCTTGTGTGACAGCTTTGTCACTGAATGAAATCAAGTTTTTTTCCCCAGGGATGAACACCTAAACCATACAAGTCAAGGCAGTATCTATTAGGGAATATGTTCTCTGTTTGGAATTTTCTGGGAGGGGCTGGAATGAATCGTAACAGCTGTGAGTGGCTTTCAGAGAAGTCCCTGCCCCTATGCTGCTGAATTCAGTTGTGTGACCTGAGTCACTGAACCTATGTTAAAAACAGCTTGGTGCGAGCTTGGCCACTGAATGCAGTCAGCTTCATTCATGAATTTATTTTTGCCCTATCTCCTGTTTCCTGGAAATGAACCAGCTTGGGTTACATGCGAATGATGGGGGTAGGAAGCAGGCAGGAATGAACACCTTCACTGTCCCTTCTGCAACTGTCACTTCACGTCTCATGTTTCCCAATGCCAACCGTGACAAACACGAGGTAGCCTAAGAAGAAAAGGGGTCCTGAAAGCATTCTGTACACAGCCTGACTCACAATGGAAAGCCCCACGCCCCCCAGAGCCCGTTTGAGACCCATACTTAGCTGAAATTCAAGACTCATCTCTATTAAATTCAAACACAGATGTAATTTTTTAATCTAGGTCAGAAATCCACAGGGACTTAATCTCTAGACATCAACAAGCTGCTTACATCTGAAGCTGACCTTACTAGCTTCTGCATCTCTGAAAATCCCAATCCCATGGTACTTCATCCAAGGAAATTATACTTCAGTGGTGAGACTACAGAACCAACGAGATTTCCTTAGCTTTTCCTTATCTATCACATCAGCTAGTTGCTTATTCTGCCCTCATATAGGACAAATTACTCTTATCTATGGGTTTCCCAGGTGACTCAGCTGTAAAGAATCTGCCTGTCAGTGCAGGAGACGAGGGTTTGATCCATGGGTTGGGAAGATCCCCTGGAGGAGGAAATGTCAACCCACTCCAGTATTCTCGCCTAGAGAATCCCATGGACAGAGGAGCCTGGAGGGCTACAGTCCATAGGGTCGCAGAGTCAGACACGACTTAGCTACTGAACAACAACAACTCTTACTTACAGAGATGAGAAAAATGGTCCTCCCTCTCATCATTAGTCATGATCTGAAGTACTGTCTTAGACTGGAATGTACCGGTATGTGTAGACTCCCAAACACACAGGGACTGGGAGATTAACAAAAATGTGTAACCAGGATGAGTATTAAGGCTAAAGGGATTAGTAGAGCCTGAGAAATTAGATGATACCTGCTCCTCTAAAGGCATTTAAATCTGTTTTTGAAGATACTGATTAACAAGCAAAATACCTCAGTTTGCAATCTACGAACTTCAAGATCCAGTAATAAAGCTAAAGTTTATTAGGCATTTCCTAAATGCCAGGCATTCCCCTGAGGGGCTCATATATGTCGTTACTTAAGTGTTGCAAAAATCCCTAAAATAGTTATCATTATTATCATTATTGTCTCAGAAAATGAAACTGAGACGCAGAAAATAAAACTAATCATGCAGTCCACAACTGGCAGAGACAAGATCTGAACCCAGCACTCTCTGGCTCCAGAGTTCATGTGTTTTAACTGAACAAGAACCAAAGTCCGTATTATCACCTCTTGTCAAGAGATTTTGAATCTAATTGCAAATGATCCTTTGTAGGTCTTCTGTGCCCCACCTGGTAATATTAAATCTTAAAAGCGTTCCATTCTACACACTTGCCAAGCCAGCATCCATTTGTTGACAGCAAATTCCAAACTAAAGTTCTATTTAAGCACTAGAGGTGCCTTTTCAATTATTCAGACAACATATGATGATTTTCCCCTCAATTAAGCTATTGTTTGAGTGGTGCATTGCTCTAGTGATGATATACCTGGCTCCAAGCATAGCAGCGGTTGCCACCTATTGTCTTTTTAAAGACACACAAGATTGATGTATTTTTTTATAGGTCACCCCAAAGTCAAAGAAACAGGTAGTCACAGGTAGTTATAGGAACCCACTTGCATTCAGTCCTTTGACTGACCATTTCCATCTAGACGCGCCATAAACACCAAAAACTTAGCCTGATTCAGACTGGTCATCTCGACCGTTTCCATCTAGATGCGCCATAAACACCAAAAACTTAGCCTGGTTCAGACTGGTCATCTCTTCCCTTATACACACGCCTGTTCTCCCTGGAATATTTTCTCTGAAGATTAACAATTCAGCCATCTCACTAAGTTTACTGAACGTAAACAATCTTAAGCTTCTCCTTTTCAAGTGCCACATCCAGTCATCAAGTCTTGTTGTTTCCCTCTTCAGAAATAGTTCTCAAAGTTAATGCCCCCTTTCTCTGGTATCACTTCCTTGTGTTGATCCTGTTTTTTTTCTCATTTGAGCTACTGAAGTTGTTTCTTCATTGTTTTCCCTAACTCCTCTCTCTGACCCTCCCATGATTTCTCACTCCAGGCTGACTGAACTTCAAGCAACCTTAAATTCATTTTACCTATACTTCTACTGACTCTCTTTCTTATGGTCTAATGCTCTTAGCAAGACCTTTCACCTCAACCTGCCACCCATTCATCATAACGCCCATTCTCCCCACCCACCGCTCCAGAACTCTATCTGCCTGTCACCGAGCTACTGCACACCATCAGGCGTTTGCCTATACTTTCTTTTTGTTTGGGATGTTTCTACATTTGGAAAACTCCTATTTGTCTTTCAAGACACAGTTCAAACATTTCATTCTCTGTGAAGTCTCTATAAATTCCTTTGGGCAGATTTATTTGCTCTCTCCTTCGGATCCCAAGATCTACAGTCAACTTCGTATTACACTCTTGACATTAAGAGCTTTCAAGTGTGTTTTCTCCACTAGATGGTGAGATTCTAACTATAAAGGACAATATCTAACGTACAGTCACATGCCCAGTAAATGACACATTCAGTGTTGTTGAATAAATCTATCCAACATTTATCATTCAACAAATATTTATCGAGTGCTTGCCATTTGACAAGTGCTGGACTAAATTCTTGGGACACGATGGTGAGCAAAACCAGATATTTCCTCTGTCTTCATGAAGAAACTGATATTCATCAAGATGCAGGGGTATTTGGGGAATGAGGCTTGACCTAGCTAGGGATATCAGGCAAGCATTTGAGCTGAGTTATGTGCTGCAAATAGCCATTACTTGAATGAAGAAGTGAAGGAAGATCAAGCAGATGAAATAGTGTGTGCAAAGACCCTGTGGCAGGAGAGAGTCTGGAAAATACGACCCATTGAAAGAAGGCTATGGCAGCTGGAGCAGAAAGAAGTGGGTGAGCTTATTGGGGGATGAGACTGGAGAGGTGGGCAGGGTCATCCCACGCAGGGACCCTGTGCTTCACGCTGAGAAGCTTTATCTCTTTTAAAAGCAACAGGAAATCATACAGCATATACTTTAAGCTCAGGAGAGATAAGATCACTTTGCATTTTGAGATCATTCTAGTTATAGGATGGAGAACAGATGGGATGTGGGAACACCAAGCAGGAAATTAGGACAAAAGCCTAAGTGAGAAAAGATGGTAATTTGGACAAACTAGATAAGCGGTAGTGGAGATGGAGAAAGGTAGATGGTTTTGTGAGATTTAAGGAGTTAAAAGTAGCAGGATTTGTGATGGATTACATATATATGTGTGTGTGTGTGTGTGTGTGTGTGTGTGTGTGTATGAAAAGACAAGAATCTCAGGCAGGATATGTTTGACTTGCTAACTGGGCAGTACAAACTCAAGATTTTCAACACCACGCTGTGAACTTGGAAACCATTTACATTTTTTACTGCAAATCTCAGGACTGTGGGAAGAAAAGGCAGGGAGGGAATTTGAATTCTAATTCCAAGCAGTATCTCTAAGGTAGAGGTGGGGCGTGGGGGTGGGGAGAGAGTAGCCAAAAGGCAATAAAGATTTGCTTGGCCAGTGTGAGGACTGATTAGAAAGAGCTGCTAGATGCAAAGAAGACGAGATGTGGAAGATGGAAAGAGAAGGTGGGAATGGCTAGGGGGGGCTTCCACTGAGCCTGAGCTGAGTCCTGAAGGATGAGCAGGTTTCAGACAAGAACAGAGGTGAGGAAAGAATTTCTGGCAGGAGAACACTTTTCCTGGGTGATGACAAGTGAAGGAAAAAGCTGTTGAAGTACCTGCTCTAATTCTCCTCCATTTCCTTTAAGCTGGGAGCAAGATAAGTGAGCTTGTTATGGATACTACTTAAATGATCATTTAAAAATCTCTGGCTGAGGACATGAATTAGTGTAAAACCTGGCCTCTCTGGAGATCAGATGATGTTGACATTTTGTCTTCAGAGTTCGAGGTTGTGTGGTGAAGTTCCAAGATTTTAAATCACAGCCCAACCTTTAGTTCCTTGAGATATGTGAATACATTTTGACAATCTCCTACATGGCAGGCAGTGCCCTAAGTTCTGAAATTAGAAAGATGTTAAGGTGTGCCCTCCACCTGGTGTGTCTTACAATCTATACAAGGTTATCAAATAAGTTCAAATAGAATAGTAAAAATACACCTAAGCCTTTGAATATGTAAAATAGTCAAAATAAAAACTGAACCGTTCTAACTGGGAAAAAATGAATATATATGATATCAGTGTCATGAAGCACAATCTCCCTGGCCTAAAAGGCATATGAATCACAATGGGGCATCTGCTAAAATCCAGATTTTTGCATCCAACTCAGCTTACAGAATCAAACACTCTGAAGGGTGGTCTGAGAATCAACATTTTTAAACAAGTTCCCAGTGATTTTAAAGCCCAGTTAAAGCATCATTTTATTAAACCAGGAGTGAATCTGGATATTAGAAAAGTTAAGTCTTTCTTTTACTCTTTGGCTCTTTTTTGGAAAAATGCATAAATATTAAACACAACCCAGACAAAAAAAAAACTTTGTGTATCCAGCTTCACGATTAGGATTCTAAATAGTCAATAAACCGGGAATCCAAAGGTTAAAATTCTTTCCACCCTTCCTTGCCTGCACGTACATAGTCTGTGTTCTTCTTAGCCAATGCTAATGATGGGCCTTCAGATGCGATTATTTACATTGCCAAGTATAGCACATAAAATATGAGGCATAAATTACTCTATGTGTGGCTTCAGTCTGGGAGTATGTACATATCAGTCTGGAGTATGTACATTTCAATGTGATTCAATGTGAAATCAGCCTTGAGGTTGCTTTTATATGGAATCTGTTACATATATAATTTGTAAAGAAACCTGCCACTTTTGGCTAAGAGAAGACAATCACGTAATTTTGCTTTGTATTCATGTATGTCCTTTTTGCCTTTCACCTTTCACAGCTACATTACACTGCGTAAAAAGGCAAATCCATTGCATAAGAAAAAGTGCACTCAAATTGTAAATGAAGAGAACCCAAATTAAACCTTGCACAGAGAACCTTGTCCTATGGAACCTATTATAGGGATGTGAGGAAGGAAGCCAGAGCTGGACTTTAATATGGAAAATTAAAAAGGTCGGAAGTAGTCAAAGTAGTCAAAAATTAAAAGTAGTCAAAAGCTTTCATGCTTATCTGTTCAATATACTTCCTGCCTATATGATACATTATGGGTTAATTCCTGGGAGGTAGGAAAAAGACTCACCTTTCAACTAAAGTTAAACCTTGTAGAGAATAAGTAAAATTCCAAACAAATCGCCCCAAAATGTCCATAGAAAGAGCAGAGGTCCTCTAAAAGTGATGCCCACAGATGTGGGACTCTCAGAACCTTGGAGGCCAAAAGATCCAGAAAGAGAAACTGTCTAGTACAGAGAAAGAGCAACAACCCCAGAGCAGCCCCTCCCAAACCACCCCTACCCCCAGTTAAGCCAGTGGCAGGACTGGTCCCCAAACTGCACCCCTCACTTCCAGCCCCCAGCTGTCGACCCAAGCTTTAGAGGATTCTACCCACTCTGTGGTCCCAACCAAACTCTTCATGTACAATGAGTGACCCCAAAAAGAATTGTCTCATGTTGCTCCCCATCTAAGCTGATGGCCTTATCCTCACGAAGCAACAACGTCATTATATCCTGTATCTCCTTAGCATAGAAACCAGCCAGTCTCCAAGAGGACAGCAGATCACCCGGTCTGTTTCTTTCAGCTGGCCTTTAAAGCTCAAGGCCTGGCCCTGGGGCAGGAAGGCCCCTGTGCCTGCACATGCATGTGTGCACGCGTGTGCCCGAGGGAGTGGGGATGAGGGGCAAGTCATTCCGTGCACCTGGAACACGGCTTTGATCTGCATCTTCTGCTGCCCAGTAAAACTTGTACCATGAGCACCTCTGGAACCCTGCCCCCTGATCCAGCAGGCACAGGCCCCTCTTTTCAGATAACCAAAGACCTCCGCAATGAAACCACTGCACTGCCCTGAGAGGGGGAGGTCCCCTTATCACCCACATACTGTCACTCCTTTAGGGGGTGGCCAGGACACTCCAAGGAGCCTGAGCTGTAGGCTCTGATTGGGCCCTCAGCCTCTTGGCCAGGCTTTCCCAGGTGAAAAGGGGACAAATACTGTTTTTCCTTTATGTTTCTCATCATAGGCCTATGGGGAGGGAATAACCAGGACCCAGGAGCTTATTAAAAGCTTACAGTGAAGGCAGGAAAGGGAAGGAAGGGGCGAAAAGACTGGAAAAGTGGGGAATAAAATAATATCCAGTTTTTTATTCAGCTATTTCATAACTGGTCAGACTTCTCCCAGATCTAAATGCAGTCCCATTAATTCTGCAGTCCCAGAATTAAATGGGGAAAACGAAGCCGTTTCGTGCCTTTTGCTTCCTTTGATCTTTGTTATTTTTGTGACTAACGAGTAACTGGAGCTGCACTTTCTGGGGCGTGAGGCTCGCGGGGGCGGCTGTTGAGAGAGCCCGGTGAGGCTGGCGTGGGTAGGAGCCTGCCCCACGCCCGAAAACGCTGACCCCCAGAGATGCGCCTGCACTGGCAAGCCTCCTCGTCTGCCCTTTCTTCTGGCGCGTTTTCCCATGCGCTCCTCCTCCTCCGGGACTCTCTGCGGGGACTGATATTTTTTCCCTTGAAGGGCAGGGATGGGGGCATGTTAATGACAGTGCAGAAAACTGTCTCTCAAATCACAAAGTGATTGACCTCCGAAGGTTCATTATTTTCATTTTCTCTCCTTATGGTTCCTTATCAATTTCTATTCCTCTTTACTCCCCACCCCTCCATGCGTGCAACACACACGCGCTGAGCATGACTGTGCATGCACATACCAGCGAAAACTCTGTGTATCTTTCTAAGCTAAGGAGGCTCAGTCCCATTAAAAGGTAAAACCTACTCATTAGCACCACCTCTACCTCTTCATTTGCTCTGAAATCGGCTCCTGGTGATTCTCTAGAGCGCCCTCAAGTGGCACTCTATTGTAATACCATTCAAGACTGGAAGGCTCTAAGCGTTTGCCGGAGCAGTGTCATCACAATTCAAACTATCACTTTTCTCTTTCCACCTTTACTTCTTGGGTGCGCTTATGAAGCTGAGAATTACTGTGTGAGATCCTGACACAGCATAAGTCATTCCCCCAAATGCGTGTCTGGACAAAACCTGGTCGATCTCGAGGCTTAGGGCTGAATTCAAGTTCTGGTTTAGGGCCTTGAATGTTCCCTCTCCACCATGAGCTGAGAACAAAACTCTGAATGGCACAGGAACCAGCGAGGATCAGCTGGGTACCTCTCCTCTGCCTCCTTAGAGACCTGGCCAGGATTGCCTAAGTTCATCTTCCGGCCAAGAGTCTGATGAACTCATTAAAACCACAGAGGTCATCTTAATATCAGGGCTTCCCAGGTGGCGCTATTGGTAAAGAACCCACCTACCGGTGCAGGAGAATTAAGAGAGGAGAGTTCGACTCCTGGGTCGGGAAGATGTCCTGGAGAAGGGCATAGCAACCCACTCCAGTATCCTTGCCAGGAGAATCACAGGGACAGAGGAGGCTGGTGGGCTACAGTCCATGGGGTCGCAAAGAGTTAGACATGACTGAATTGACTTAGCACATGTGTCTTAACACAGTGCTTTTCAAAGTGATGTTCAGAGAACTCCATCACAGAATCACCAGAAGTGTCTGTTAACATTCCAGATTTCCAGGCCCAATCTGCACCTGCTGAATCAGAACCTTTGCTACTGGGACCCAAGAGTGCATTTTCAAAAAGTTTTCAAGTTGAGTTTTAGGCACAGTAAGGTTGGAGGAACCTCACTTATTTCTTTCACACCCCCTCAGGTTAGAGACTTAAATTTGGACAAAGCCTTTAACTCCACAACCAATGGGATGACTTTGGCTACTGGGGCAGGGCAGCAGAGGAGGTCCTTTGAAAGTGAACGGAATAAGAGGAGTTTTCAGTGCTTCTTGATTTTTCCCATCAGGCAGCTGCATGTGCAGCTAAAACAAAGGCCAGCCTTCTCTGTTTTACCCCTGTGAGTGCACCTCACAGATAGAGCACAGAGAGACTGGCAGGGACTGGATTCTGGGGTAAAGAACACTGCCTATAAACGTGGGTGTCCAGATGGATGGGAGAGTCAACGCACCTCCAGAGGGCGCCGAGCCAGATGAGCAGAGCCTGGACTTCCTGTCCTGCCTCATTACTTACTAGCTGGGGCATCCTGTTCACGTTGTGCCTCTGGGCCTCAGTTTTCTCATTGGAGAGTGGGAACTAATATTTGCATTTGCCTTGATAAATTTATTTTTAATTTCTAAGGATGCTGAGATTGATGGGAAGAACTTGTCCTCAGAGAAGGTATTGTGAGTAGTGGATATGAAGTTACACAAAAGTATTTCACATGATGGGTCTGCATAAGGGAAAAAACAATATCTCTGTTATTAAATATTTTAAAGTAAATTAAATATGTTAAATGAACTCTGACCTCTCCTCTTCTCCATCTTAGCCTCCACCATCTTTTCCCTCTATTCCATCATATGAGTCTTCTTTCTGGGTATTTCCCAGTCAGGAATATAGTATGGACTTCCCTGGTAGCTCAGACGGTAAAGTGTCTGCCTACAATGCAGGAGACCTGAGTTCAATCCCTGGGTCAGGAAGATCTCCTGGAGAAGGGAATGGCAACCCACTCCAGTATTCTTGCCTGGAAAATCCCATGCATGGAGGAGCCTGGTAGGCTACAGTTCATGGGGTCACAAAGAGTCAGACACAACTGAGCGACTTCACTTCTTCACTTCACTTCCCTCCTCTGTTGTGGGCACAGAGCATTGTATGGTCATTCTCTTTGCCATCCTTGACAAAGGCATGAGGAGGGGAACTGGAGGGGTATGAATTGGGGATGGGGGAAAAGGAAGTTTCCTTTTCCTTTTCAGCCAACGCACAAGAAGACCCAAAGAAAGCTATGAGTGGTACAAAGACTCACTCAACTCTGGTCAGGCCTACTGGGCTTATACCCAACCCTGAGTGTGTGTGTGTGCATGCTAAGTCACTTCAGTCGTGGCTGACTCTTTGCGATCCTGTGGATCTTTGCCCACCAGGCTCCTCTCTCCATGGGATTCTCCAGGCAAGTATACTAGAGTGCATTGCCATGCCCTCCTCCAGATACCCAACTCTGCTACTTCCTAATTTTAAGACCTTAGTTAATATTCTTAAACTCTAAGCCTCATTTTTTCATCTATAAAATAACTCAAGTAATAATATCTACTTCATAATTGTTATAAAGACGAACAGAGATGAGGCATTAAAGCAACTTCACTGTATCTGATGCACTGAAGTGCTCCGTCCATGTTAACTGTTGTGATTTGGTCTTTGGATATACCTTAGCCCATGGCTTTAAGCCCCGTGTAAGGCTCTCTCTTGTTTTATTTTATATTTCGCCATTTATTCCATAACCTTGCTCTCACTCCCCTCTTTTCTCCTCTTTCCTGGAATTTCTTATATGTCTTTATATTTGTATGTATCTTTGAAAAACATGTAGCTTTGATTAATGTGAATATTAAATTTTAATATCCTTAAGTGGTATTGTGTTATAAATCGCTTTCCACCTTTTGCACTCAACACTGAGATTTTTAGCACTATCCATATTACAGTTTGCCAATGGCTCTCAACTTCACTGCATAACAGAATCACTTGGGGAGCTCTTGAAAAATACCAATATCTGGACCTTAATTCCAGTGATTCTGATTTAATTTGTCTAGAATGGGGGCCAAGCCTCAGGTCATTCTAAAGTGCAGCCAGGAGTGAGGACCACTGCTGAACATAAAGCTAGCTCCCTGGACTAGACTTATCACATGGTGAGAGGTACAGAGTCCCTCCTTTTTCTAGCCTAAGCAAGTCCCTGCAGCAAAATCAAGTCATAATGGTAAAAAGTGGTAAAAAGGATAAAAGAGAATGGGCAACTTGGAGCCCCAAAGGCGTGTAAGGAAGGGCAGAAATCAGTCCAAACTTCCCACCCTCTTTTTAAGAGTCAGGGAGCAGTAAGCTGTTGATTTGCCTATCTGCCCATTTAATCATCAGTACTTATTAAACGCCTATGTGTGCCGGGCATTCTGCCAGGCATAGAGGACACAGCAGTGAGTGGGAGCCATGTTATGAGCACCCAGTAGCTTTCTAACCTGTTAAATGCAGCTTTCCAAGCCCCTGCCCCGCATTCCCAGAGCTTCTGACCAGTCAGCACAGGGCTTGGCTCAGGAATCTGCATTTTGAACAACTACAATCAGTGACACTGGTACCCAAGGGCTTGGTCATCCTTTGAAGAAAATTGGTTCAACCAGTTTATAAGAATCAGCTGATTTTAAGAACATTTGGTAAATTTAACCTATCCCTTGCCCTCTAAAAGTTGCTGAGAAAGCAGAACTTGCATCCGTTATATGTCTCAGCTACAGTTACAGCCTTGGTTAATGTGTCAGAATCTTCTTCCTCCTGCCAGACGTCCCTTCACATAACGTTACCAACAATGCATTCGTGGTACATCTGCATTATACAGTTACTATAGAGATGTCAGTGCCTTTAACCCTTACAAAAACTCTAAGGAGTCTGAGTCTCCCCTTTCATGTGAGAAAAATAGACTCATGTTGGTGAAGTGACCTTTCCAAGGTCATGCATGTCCAGAATTTAATACCATATTCCTCTGGTTGGAATTGCCATCCACTGTTGGGCCTTAGAAGGGATCACAGGTTGAGAGAAATCTGTCCTGGCATTCTAGGTGGGGAGCACGTGCTCCAGGACAGTGAGGAGTCCAGCTATTGAGGTTCTCTGTTGCACATGGCCCCCTAAAACACCAGGACAGCCTTCACTTTTCCTGTTTCTCACGGAAGGCCCAACAGCACCAACAGATGCTTATTCCAATCATGATCATTGAACCAGCCCTTTGCTGGGTGCTACGCTGTTTCCATAACAAAGTACACAGAAGATGCCCTCCTGTCCGGCATTAATGGCCCTAGTCACTAGTTGGCTCACTGGAAACATATAGCCAAAGCTGGGAATCATTTAAATGATGGATACACACATCAAATATTTTATTTTAACCTATAACATATGAAAGTACATTCAGGAACTAGACTTCTGATGTAGAGCCAAGGTATTTTCTTTGACTTTAAATTCGCTGATTGGAAGGCTTCCCAGGTGGCGCTAGTGGTGAAGAACCCACCTGCCAATGCCTGAGATGTAAGAGATGCAGGTTTGATCCCTGGAATTTTACTTTTAATACTACCTCTAACATAAGTTACACCCATAACATATATTTTAGGACTTGTAATTTCTATTTTCTTAAAGTAGGGCAGAACTTTACTACCATTCTAAAGAAGTCTAGGTCCAAAGCTCCTTTGAAAAAATGTATTACAGAACTTCTTATTGAAATTTTAAATATATAGACAAGTTGAAAGAGTGGTATTATAAACATCAAAATATCTGCTGACTAAATTAAACAATGTGTGCCTATTGCCGTGTGTGACTTATTCCTCATATTATATATAAACCTACATCTACATTCATCCACTTATCATCCACTTATTCATCCACTTATTATACTCATGTTTGGAAAATATTTGAAAATAAGTTGCAGACCCCTTACGTCCACCTTAATACACAGATGTACCTTCTGAGGATAAGAACATGCTTCTATATTTTTCACACAATTACAAATAATAACTTCATAATAACATCTGGTATCTAACCTTCAAATGTTCACAGCTGTCACAAGATTGTCATATATAGATTTTTTTTTTTCTTAACAAACATCCAGTACTGGTTCATGTATTGTGTTAGGTGCTTTATTTAGGAACTCACTTTTATTTTGTTTTATTTTTTCCTCTTTGATAGTGATTTTTTAAAGTGTTCAGGTCATTTTGTACAGCATCGAAAATTCTGGGTTTCTCTGAGTGTTTTATTGTAGTTATCATGGTTGCTCTTTATCCTGAATTCAATATAAACTGGATTTTAGGTTAAAAAGCTTAAATAGATTTGGGTTAAATACTTTGGACAAAATTTTTCACTGGCAATGCTGTGTACTTCACATGGCATCACAACTTCTGCAGGCATTTTTATGAACAGATGTAAGCATTTATCTTGGGTGCATACCTAGAAGTGGAATTGCTGAGTAAGGACACAAAAGTGAGTTTTTTCTAAGTCGTTGTGTCAGTCTACACTCCTACTCAGAATATATGAATTCCAATGGGGCCCACTTCATCAACATCTGAAATTGTCTTTCTAGTATGTTTGTAATAGATGGTCTAGTAATCTATAATACTATCAGACTGTGATTTTAAGTTGCCTTCTCCAGATGACCCTAAGTACATTTTTAAGTACTTAGTGATCCTTGAGATGTGAAATGCTTCATTCTTTTGCCCATTTTTAAGTTTGCTTCTCTGTCTTTTTAAAAAATTGATTTGAAACAGTGGATATGGGTCCTTTGTTGGTTATATATTTTTAAGATAACTCCCACTGTGTGATTTGCATTTTAAGTCACTGAATGTTGTCCTTTGAGGAATGCAAATTCTTAATTTTAATATATTTCAACTTATCAACCAATTCTATTATGTTTAGTAATTTTATATCCTATTTCAAAAATCTTTGTTAACCCAAGATCATGAAGATATTCTCTGTATTATCTTCCAGAAATGTTATTGTTTTTTTTCTCTCCTATTGAGATAAGCATTCCATTTTCTAGCATGGTGTGAGACAGGAGTGAATAGCAATTTTACACATGACCAGGACATTTTATTGAAAAGACCATCTTCTCTCCAGTGCCTTACTATGCCTCCTTTGTCATAAGTGTTAATATATGCTTGGTTCTCTACTCGAACTTTATTTTGCTCCATTGGTTATTTGTCTATACTTATGCCAACAATACCATGGTGTTTTGATCACTATAGCTATATAACTCTTAATAGTCAGTAGTATATGAGATCCAAACTTGTTCTTTCTCCTCAAGATTGCCTTTGTTACTGGGAAACTTTTTCATTTCTGTATAAATTTTAAAATCAACCTGATAATTTCCAATAAAATTACATTAAAACTATTAAATTTATAGATCAATGTGGGGGAAAAACCATGGTATATTTCTCTTCTTCTTTAGATCTTTCTTAATTTCTCTTAATAACATTTCATAGTTTTGCTAAAACTATTCCCTAATTCTATTGTATTATTTGTAGATTATTTTTGGACTTTCTAGGTACACAATCATGTGGTACATAAATAATGGTAATTTCTACATTTCAATTCTTATTCATGTTATTCCTTTGTTTTACTTTATTGCAAATTCTAGGCCCTTCAATGCACTGTTGAATAGCAACAATAAAAAAATGATGATATACAAAGATGAGTTCTACCATTTCTTCCTAAATTCCAACCTCAGAAGTTTTTAGTAGTTCATCATTAAATATAAAGTTTGCTATAACACTTTATAAATATTCATCAAATTAAGGAAGTTCTATTCATAGTTTGCCACGATTAGTGGCTCAGTGGTAAAGAATCCGCCTGCCAATGTAGGAGGCGCAAGAGACATGAGTTCGATCTCTGGGTCAAGAAGATCCCCTGGAGAAGGAAATGGCAACCCACTTCAGTATTCTTGCCCGGGAAATCCCTTGGACAGAGGAGCCCGATGGGCTACAGTCCATGGGGTTGCAAAGAGTCAGACAAAACTGAACGACCAAACACATACACACACACAAGATTACTTTAAGTCATGTATAGATGCTAAATTTTATCAAATATTTTTCTAAATCTATTAACATGACTACCTGGTTTCTCTTCTCTTTTCTATTAATGTACCGAATAATAACAGTGATTTTCTAATGTTAAATCAACTGTGTTTTTTGGGGGGAAAAAACTTGACTTGATAATGATGTGTACTTTTTTGTATATCTTGTTTATATATATATTTTGTTTAAAATATCATCATGTATATTCATGAGGAAGACTAATTTTTTCTTATAATATCCTTGTCAGGTATCTTGCTGACCCAATAAAAGCTGAGAAGTAGCCTCCCTGTTACTATTCTCTGAGAAAGTTTATCTAAGATTAGTGTTATTTCTTCCTTAAATGTTTGGAAGAATTCATTAGTGAAACCATCTGGACCTGGATTTTTCTTCATAGGGAGATTTAAATTATGAATTTACTGTTTTTCATAGATATAGAATTATTTAAATGTTTATATCTTCTTGTGTTTTTCTGGGAATTTATCCATTTTATCTCAGTTGACAAGTTTATTCATAAAAAATATTTATAATAACCTATAATTATCTCTTTACTCTCTATCCTTTTGTTTATACTGGTTATTTGTGCTTTCTCTCTCTTTTTCTTTTAATTATTTTTCCTAAGGTTATCAATTTTATTAGTCTTTTCAAGGAAACAAGTTTTGGTTTTGCTGATTATTTTCTTTCCAATGTTTATTTTTTATTTCACTAATTTCTGCCCTTATCTTTATTATTTCCTTCTTCTACTTTCTTTGGATTCAATTTTCTGTTCTTCTGCCAATATTTATGATAGATAGTTAACCATTGATTTTTGACCTTTCTTCGTTTATAATATATTATGTATTTAAGGCTCTGACTTTTCTTTCTTCTCTGCTTTAGCAGCATCCCCCATTTGTTTTTCCTTAGCGAGAAGAATGAGGAGGAATGCTTTTTATGGTGGAAATGTTCTCAGAGCTCTGCTTCATGGGGCTTCATAGCCCCTGAGTCCCTCCTTCAGAGTTGCCCCAGGCCTCTCTGTTCCTTTCCCAAAATTCTAAGGAGAGGGAGGGTCACGCAAAACAGTTTTCTGGATCCAGCTGGTTCAAGTCCTTTCCTGGGCTTAAGATTTTGCAAGTCAGTCAGGGAAACAACCACTCAACAGATGAGGGACAGGTAGACATCCCATACATTGTTATTCAGTTTAAAACATTTTTAATTTTCAACCTGATTTTTAAAAAGTTTAACCCATGAATTATTTTGAAATATGTATAGGATTGATTCTGGGTACCTTTAAGTTTCTCTCTTAATTCTACTGTGGTCAGAAAATGGTCTCTGGATGATTGGAATTCTTTCAAATTTGTTAAGCCATGCTTTATAGCTCAACAAATAAATATTTCATGTACATTTGAAAAGAAAATAGGTTCTTTGGGTTTGAAGTACAATATCCAACATGATGTTTGTCTTGTTGTTCTGTCGCTCAGCATATATGACTCTTTGCAACCACAGGGACTGTGGCACGCCAGGTTTCCCTGTCCTTCACCATCTCCCTGAGCTTGCTCAAACTCATGTCCATTGAGTCGGTGATGCCATCCAACCATCTCATCCTCTGTCATTCCCTTCTGCTCCTGCCTTCAATCCTTCCCAGCATCAGGGTCTTGTCTAATGAGTCGGCTCCTAGCATCAGGTGCCAAAGTATTGGAGCTTCAGCTTTAGCATCAGTCCTTCCAATGAATATTCAGGGTTGATATCCTATAGGATTGGCTGGTTTGATCTCCTTGCAGTCTAAAGGACTCTCAAGAGTCTTCTCCAAAAATTAGTCATGTTCAAATTTTCTGTTTCTTACTAATTTTTTTGTTTTCTTTTTTCACTTACTATGAGAGATGTTAAAATTTCTAACTGTAATTATAAATTGATCTATTTCTCCTTCTAGTTCTGATAAGTTTTATTTTTCATGCTCTGTTATTAAATATTATAAAGAAATATTATATATTTCAATGAAAATGAAACTTTCATTATTGCAAAATATTCCTTTTTATACCCAGCAATGCTTTTTGCCTTAAGTTTGACTTTAGGTTTAGTATTCAGATGATATATACTTTTCTGTCCTTTTACTTTCACACTTTCTGTAGTTTTACAGCATTCTGACAATTTCTTTGTATTTTAATTGGAGTAGTTTACTTACATTTTATGTGATTACTGATGTCATTTGACTTCTATTTCTCACAATACTTTTTATTAACTTCTTTCTTGACATCTTTTATGTTAACCAATTATGTGTTAATTATCACAGTTTCCCTCTATTAATTTCTTCTTTTTAAGATTTTTCTGTTTAAATTTACTGATCCCTTATTATAATCTCAGCAAGAAACTATTGAGAATCAGCAGGTGTTTCTGAGGAGCAGTTCCTCGTCGTTTTTTTTTTTTTTTTAACATATCCATCAGCTCACAAAGTTACCCTGCATGTGTTAACATCTACTATATGAGCAAATTTCAGGTATGCATTATTATTAACTAGTTACCATGCTGTAATTTAGGTGTCCAGAATTTAATCATCTTGTAACTAAAAGTTTGTACCTTTTGATCAATATACCCCTTTTCCCCCCAACTCCCAGCCTCCAATAATCATTATTCAACTCTGTGTTATTGTTAATTCAATTTTTTCCTTAGAACCCACATACAGGTGAGATCATGAAGTATTTGATTTTCTGTGTCTGGCTTATTTCACTTAGTGTAATGTCTCCAAGTTCATCCATGTGTTTGCAAATGGCAGGGTTTCCTTCTTTTTATGGTTGCATAATATTCCCTTGGATTGAATAATAGACCATATTTTCTTTATCCATTCATCTGTCAACATTTTAGATTAGTTCCACGTCTTGGCCACTGGGAATAATGCTCTAATGAACACTGGAGAGTTTATAGCCCTTCAAGATAATGATTTTATTTCCTTTGAATATAAACCCAGAAGTAGAGTTGCTAGATTATATGGTAATTCTATTTTTAATTTTTTGAAGAACTTCCAGATTCATACTATTTTCCATTATGATTGTATCAACTGACATACCTACCAACTGTGTCCAAAGGTTCTCTTTTCTCTGCATCTTTGCCATTACTTGTTATCTTTTAATTTTTTGATAATAGTCATCCTAAAAGTGTGAGGTGATATTTCATTGTGGTTTTGATTTCTAGTTCTTCAATGATTAGTGATGTTAAGCATCTTTTCTTATATCTATTGGCCATTTGTGTATCTTCTCTGGAAAAATATCCATTCAGATCCTTTGCTCATTTTTAATTGGGTTATTCACTTTCATTGCTACTGGGTTGTACCAGTTCCCTATATATTCTGGACATTAACCTGTTACCAATTATATGATTTGCAAATATAGTCAGGCCCCTGTATCCCTGGGTCCTACATGCACAGAACCAACAGCCCATTAACAGTGTATGGCTGCATCCTTTAAAGATCTTCAGTATCATTCATCTGTAGTTCTGTGATAGACAACACTTAATGAAATTTTGTATAAAAGTCAGTATTAAGGTTCTCAAGCTTTGGAATAATCATGAATCATGTGGGAATCATGCAGAGTTGTGTTTCCTTTCTTCAGAATTTCTGCTTAAAATTTGGGGAGGGATCCAGAAATCTCCATTTTAAAAATTATCCCACAAATTGATTCTAATTCAATTATTTCCCAGATTAGACTTTGAAAAATCTTCATGTAAGAGTTTGTAAATTCTGACAGGTAAAGCTTCAGTGAAAAAAGAGTTTTCACTAGTATTTAGTCCACACTGGTGGCTCAGACGGTAGAGTCTGCCTGCAATGCGGGAGACCTGGATTTGATCCCTGGGTTGGGAAGATCCCCTGAAAAAGAATATGGCAACCCACTCCAGTATTCTTACCTGGAGAATCCCATGAACAGAGGAGTCTGGTGGGCTACAATCCATGGGGTCGCACAGAGTCGGACACGACTGAGGCGACTTAGCAGCAGCAGCAGCAAGGCTATGTAATTGCAAATGATGTTCATTTTTATCATAGGTAATTGACTTGAACCTGTGCTTTTCACTGGAACATGCATCTTTATTGTTTAGAGTTAGTTCAATTACAAGAAAGAGAAAATCCGTTTTAGACATTGCCTAAATCCAAAAGACCTTACTTCCTTTGTAAATGTTCTGGATCAACTATCCACAGCTGGTATTGCAGTTTTGTGAATATAATAAAGACCCAGGTTTTTTCCACTTACTTTGAGATTCCTACTATGTGGCTCCTTATTCTAGATGACTGCTGGAGCACCAGTCATTATGTCCAAATTTCATTCAAAAGGAAGAAAGACAAAAGAAAGAAGAAAGTGATACTCTTTTCTTTTGAGGAATACTCATAGGAAGGTGCACACATCTCTTCCACTTACATCCCATTGCCCATGCTTAGTTAAGAGACATTGGGAAATGTATTGTTTACTCTGAGTAGCTCAGCTCTAATATGAGGCACGTACTTCTTAGAAAAGCAGAGAGAATATATATTGGATGACAACTAGCAGTGTCTACTAATAATTGTCTTGTTGGAATAAAATCTCCTACTGGACCCCACAATAACAGCTAATCCTGCCCTTGCTCCCGTGTTTTAGCATTTACACTTCATTACATCCTCAGATTTCTACAACAACTCTGGGAAGTATGAGAGATATTGGGATATCCATAGAAGAAAAAGGAGACTCAGCTTCAGCACATTCAAGGAACTAGTTGACTAACCCAGGATACAAGTGGTATCTTCTATTAGTAGACTTGCTCCGTTACCCAACAACACTTTATAAGCAGTAAGTATCCCAGGTGCAAAGAAGAGACTGAGGATCGGAGTCCTATACATGATCTAAAGCATAGCAGAAGTCTTCAGGAGATCCAAGACAGTTTGTCATGAGCCAAGAAGGAAAGGCAGCTCACTGTAGAGTCGGCGCATATTGACTCTGAGAAACAACGCTAGCAACTCTGTCTAGTGTTCCTGCCTTAAAGGAAAGAGTGGGCTAGGTATAGCACCAGAAGACTTCCACCCAGTCTGTAACAAGATGTCTTAACATCTCCATCAGGGTGGTTTTAGTAAAGGCCAAATAGGAGGCCAAGATTTGTACCATGGCCAGCCAGTTCTTCTCCCTTCTCCCCTTCAACACAAGCATGGTGGGCAGGAGGTGCGGGGCAGAAATGAGCTTCTACTCATAGGGTTGGTATCAGAGGGGGCCTAATGGAGAGTCAGGACTTTAACCATTGTTCAGGGTTAATGAGCCAATAATTACATTAAATGTAAGTGGTCTAAATATACCAATTAAAAATGGAGATTGACAGAATGGATTAAAAAACATGACCTAATCATTTTCAGTCTACAAGAAACTTACTTCAAATATAATGATAAAGGTAGACTGAAAGTAAGAGAGGAAAAGATACACCATGAAAACACTAACCAAAAGAAAGTAGGAATGGCTATGTGAATATCAGATAAAATAGACTTTGGAACAAAAAAAATGACCAGGGAAAGAGAGAGACAATACAAAATGATAAAAAGGGTTACTGCACCAAAAAGACATAGCTAGCCTAAATGTGTATCCAGCCAACTGATTTTGATAAAAGTACAAATCTATTCAGTGGAGGAAGCATAGTCTTTTCAACATATGGTGCTACAGCAACTGGATATCCACAGGCAAAAAACGAAGCTTAACCTAAGCCTTGAGAAAAATGAACTCAAAAATGGATCATAGATTTAAATGTAAAACACAAAATTATAGAAATTTTAGAAAAATACATAGGAAAAAATCTTCAGGAATTATAGCTGGTGAAAAGATCTTAGACAGGACAACCAAAAGCATACTCTTTTAAAAAGTTGATAATATGGACTTCATCAAAATTTAAAACATTTGCTCCATGAAAGGCCTCACGGAGGATGCTGAATAATTCAGCACAGCCCACAAAAATGAATCAACATGAGGTACAGACTAGTAATGGATGCTAATGGAGCTCAGGATAATTACAGGTAAAGAGTGATGAATAATAAAGAGGATCCAGCAAGAGCCCAGATTAGGTATCCCTTTAGCTGCCATGACCAGAAATTCATTCATTCCTTAGCACATACTGACATTAAGAAACAAAAGAATTAAAGAAAGTGAGGAAGGGAACTACACCATTAAATATCATTTCATTTCAAGAGTCCAAAGTTACTATAAGGTTTCAGGGAAGGAAAAAAGAAGCAGAAAATTCCATTTGGCTTTTGAAACATAAGCACAGACACACACACAAACATTCCTGTCCCCAAACTTCTGCCTATAATGTAGGGTCCTGGAAGGAACTGGGTCCTTACAGGATATCTTAGATGAATCATATAAATAGAAACCTTTCAGAAGTCAACTCCGTTAAAACCAGTTCAGAAGTCTGTGGAGAGAAAGTAAACATAGTTATAGTTAGCTATTCTGTAGAAACTCACTCTCCTTTTTCTCTGTAAATATGGGTTGCCATATTTATACATTTGTAATTAAGTTACACTTTAATCTTAAACTCACTCACTGTACATGAACTATTTAACTAGACCACTTCTTCACACAAAACAAGTGTCCAACAGAATGTATAAATGGATTTGAGTAAGGGATGGGTGTGGACAGCAGAGAAAGGAAGAGATAGATGGTTTGGAACAAGAAATATGAGATTGTGGAAGGGTCTATGGTAACCCTAATTTTGAATCCCTCCCTCCCCCCTCTTCTCCCTTCGATCCCTCACTTTCTCTCTCCCTCCTTCCTTCCTGCCTTTCCTTCTTCAACTAAAAATTCAGTTATTCAAGATATAAAAGTGATATTGTATATTTCTTATCAAAAGAAAGTGAAACCCTTTCTATTCATTATTACTTATTCTAGAAAAAAAAATGACTACTATGGCCAAGAATAATAATCATCATTTGCTTAATATTTGTCACAGGCCAGGCGAAGTCCTGGGCCCTTTCATTTGGTCATCTCGTAGCACGCACAAGATACAAATCATTCTCCCTGTTTTACAGAAGAGGACATGGCAATTCAGGAAGGCAAAGCAGACTACCCCGATTTTGAAACCTGGATCTTCCTGAATACAAAGCCATACAGTAAAGACATCTGCCTTGAGCATTCTGCACCCCACTGCACCTAGCACAAGTGTCCCCCACAACAATAAAAGCCTCATAAAGCCCTACTCTAGTGAAATCTTCCTAATTTGATGAGTAAATAGGTTTCCTGAGTGATGGCCACTTCTCAAGGCCTTCATGGGCAAGTGCAACGAATCTCAGAGAGCAAAGGAGAGCCAGAGTGGGAGAAGCTTCCTAATGGTCACCTCTCTCTAGTCTCCAGGAATCGTAATAGCTCATCTGCGGAGGCTGCCCATGCACCAGCTTGCTCAATTCTCCCAGGGAACAAGGGAACCAAGACCCAGAGGCCTTCACTAGCTTGCTGAGGGCACACAGCCTCCATATCAGAGCTTGGACTCAAACCCAAGGAGTTTGGGCTAGGCTTAATCTCTTAACCTCGTTTTAACATTTACTTCACGTGTAACCACACGCACCAAGTATGGGGTGCAGCCCTTCACAGGTGTGATCTCATTTAATCCTGACAACAGGAAGGTGAAGCAATAAGCTGGAGGTGAAACAATGAGCTGGATGTCCCATGCCAGCAAGTGGCAGAACAAGGATACGAGCCAGGTCTGTCTCCTGACCACTTGAACATCTTACATCTCCCATGCACAGAGATTATTTTGGAGCTGGGTGTCACTCGAGTGCCTGAGACCTGGCTGATCTGCAAGGAACCAGAGACCATAGCATCTTCCTCGACATGCTTGTTAGTTGCTTGGTTGGGTGTTAGGATTCTGGTGGAGGCTGTAGAGTCTGGCTGTGTCCCAACAGTCAGGAAAGTGGGCCGCTTGTTTGGCTTAACATAGCACATAGTGCATGACCATTCCTTTCTCATTATATTTAAAACACATGCACTGACCCTTTAATTAACCTGAAAGGCTGGGTTGGTGGAAAGTACACAGGATTTGGAGCCAGTCACTTGAAGCTAAGAACAAGGCCATTTTTCGTTTACTTGCTGCTGTAGAGCACCGTAGATGAACCCTTAGACTCTAGAGTTAGACTGCCTAGGTTCAAAGCCTACTTACACCTCCCCCCTGCCACTTTGCCTCTCTGTGCCTCAGTCTCTTCATCTGTAAAATGGGAGTGATAACGATTGTGTGCTAATATATGTGTGAAAACGTAAGGAAACCATGTTTGCAAAACTCTTAGAACAGGGGGGACGTTTGCACTGATTTCATCTCCAGCCTGTGTACGGCGCCTGAAAACAAGTACTGGCCCAGTATATTTCTGAAATGCAGGAATTAGGTAGAGCCTATTTCTTCAACAAAAAAGAGCAGCTATGTCTAGCTACCTCCTGCCACTGACTTTTGAGGGTCGCCGCAACTCACAAAAAGCCCCTGTTACCTTACCCAGCACATGGTGGTACCCAACAGGCATTATTGTTACCCACCTCATGATTTGAGCCTCAGCTTGCTTTTCAGCAAAACTGATAGCCTCTGGAAGCCCCGCTGGTATAACAATGTAGGTCACACTGCTTTGTGCGTGCATGCTAACTCACTTTCGTCGTTTCTGACTCTGTGCAACCCTATGGACTGTAGCCCACCAGACTCCTCTGTCCCTGGGGTTCTCCAGGCAAGAATACTGGAGTAGGTTGCCGTGCCCTCCTCCAGGGGATCTTCCTGACCCAGGGATTGAACCCACGTCTCTTACATCTCCCTGCATTGGCAGGTGGGTTCTTTCCCATAGTGCCACGTGGGCAGCTTCCTTCGCAGCAAAATGCGCAGACTCAGGAAGCCCTGCTGGTATGACAATAGAGGTCACACTGCCCTGTAAGCCGTGAAATACTGTACATTAGTGAGTTGCTGGTGTCGCCTCCTTTATTAGCATCACTCCCCTCCGCTGGGCCTCCTCAGCCTCCAGCCTCTCCCTCCCTCTCTTTCCTGTTGGGAAGCTGCCTCCTGTTCCCCTCTGCTTCCTGGCTTCTCCCATCCCCTGCTATTTCCCAGCTGCCCCAGACCCTCTCCTTCCCCAGGCAGATGCTCTCCCTGAATATATCTGCCGCGCCCTCCTGGCCCAGCCAGCCTTCCTGCTCCCCCACCCCTGCCCACGGCCTGCTGGCAGGAAGCCCTTCCCTCCTCACTCCACCCTGTTCCCTTTGGTAACACCCTGTACACACGGGGATTATTTCTCTTGGCAAAAGGTGTCCAGCTGTCAAAGAGACAGATCAGATGCAGCCGAAGGAGGTGAGAAGGGAGATGGAGAAAGGGGATCTGAAAGAAAAAGGGCCCCGCCAGGAACTCCAAGAAATGAGGCAGGTGTGCATAGAAGCCTGGAAGAATGCAGGAAGCGAATCACAGACCTTCATCTGAGGACCCAGACTCTCCCAGACCTGCTTCTTACCCAGAAAGGTGCCATCAAGCGCCTCTGATGTTTAAGCAGGATGTGAGAAGGTGCTGAAGGAAGGGGCAAGGATGCCAAAGGGAAAGGTCACTTGCTCAGAAGACTCATCTCTAATCACTTTCATGTTTGTATTCACCACCTCCAACATCTGGCATAGGACTGTTTTGAAGATCAAATTGGTTAATATATATATATATATAAGCTAATTGCATTGTATATATATTGCTAATATTTATTAGCTAATTGTTAATATATATATACATGTGTATATATATATTAGCTAATTGTATTATCACAGGCTTCTCTGTGACTCAGGGGTGAAGAATCCACCAGTCAATGCAAGAGACGTGGGTTCGATCTCTGGGTCAGAAAGACCCAGAGAAAGAAATGACAACCCACTCCAGTATTCTTAGGAAATCCAATGGACAGCGGAACCTGGCAAGCTAAAGTCCATGGGGGTCTCTAAAAGATTTGGACACTACTGAGCAATTAAACAACAATCTTATTATCATCAACAATGATAAGAATGCATCAAAATTCCGGGAGTGGTGATCACAGATTCTGGAGTCATAGACCTGTTCTCAAATTCCACCTTAGTTCCTTCCTGACTATGAGACAACTTCTTTGAGCCTCAGCTCCCTAATGTGTGAAATGACAGCAGTATTGCCTCCCTGCTGCTGTGGACTGAATTGTATTTCCCCAAAATTCATATGTTGATGTCCTAACCCCCAATATAACTATATATGGAGATAGTGCTTTAGGAGATAATCAAAGTCACAGGACGTCATAACGGTGAGGCCCTGATCAGATAGGACTGTGGCCTCTTAAGAAGATGAAGAGATAGATGATATCAAGAAAAGTCCAAATGAGAACACAGCAAGATGGTAGCAGGAAGGCTTCCTGCAAGCCAGGAAGACCTACGCCAGAACCCAACTTCCTGCCTCTAGAACTGGGAGAAAATAAGTGTCTATTGTATAAACCACCCAGCCTATGATATTTTATTATGGCAGCCTGAGCAAACTAATTCACTTGCTTTGCCTTGAATGGCAACTGAAAGGTATGTCCTCTATATTTCTAAGTTGAGCCACAAGAGCAGGTGATGAAACCTTCTATAATGAGATTCTTTCCCATAATTCAGGGTTTATAAGAGCTTCTGTGGCCCTAGTATCTTTCTCCAGCAGAAGGAAGTGAGCAGAGAAAGAGGGCGGGCAGTCAGAGAGGCAGGTAAAATAGGGGAAATGTTGCCGCAGTTGCTGGATAAACCACCAGTTTGGGAATCAGTGTCTGGTTCAAATACAGACCCGCCATTTACCTGTTGTGAGACTTTGGGGCAAATTATTTTATCTCCTTGAGAATCTGCATTTGTGGAGGAATCAAAGGAGGA
This sequence comes from Muntiacus reevesi, assembly GCF_963930625.1. NCBI lineage: Eukaryota > Metazoa > Chordata > Mammalia > Artiodactyla > Cervidae > Muntiacus > Muntiacus reevesi. The sequence continues at coordinate 14,991,585 of NC_089249.1, read as the reverse complement.
AGAATACAGAAGACTGGAGAAGCAGTCAAGACTATTGTGCTTCAAAAGCAGAGAAACAAACTCAGGACAGATTGGACCAAAGGAGGAAGCACCCTGGAGCCAGCAAGAGTGTGAGTTCCCCGAGCGCAGGCTCTGCCTCTCCCCTCTCAACGGCCTCTTTCCTCTAGGCTCCAACTCCTTTCCTTCTCTGACTACATTGAGTTCATTCTCCTCCAACCCTTTCTCCATCTCAGCCCTCGGCTGTTGCCTTTACAGAGTTTATTGGATTTCCTTTCACCTAAGCTCTGTTTGCTTTTGAAAATGCATGTTTTCATTCCATTCCCCGCTGCGCCCCGCTCCCGCCCCATACACTTGTTTCCACGGAAAAGACAAACCACAGAAATAAAAACCTCATAAACCCCTTGACCAGAACTTTGACAGGCTTGCATAGAGGTTGTGAACCCTAACTTCCAGACATTTCTGAAGTTTATTCTTCCAGAAGGTCAAGCTACATATAGTGGATGCATATTTCGAGTCCAAATTCCTGAGGGCACCAGTGACTAACATTTAAACATTGTCTTCTTGAGAAGTTTCTGGAAGGAGAATCAGATGCAGGCTAAAAGTGCTGACGTTCCACTTCCGACCCCAGATTACACTCTGGAAACTCAATCTCCATCTCCCTGTTCACTTTCACTTCCCATTCCATGACTGACTCCACTCTCAACCCCAAACACACATTCAAACAAATAAACTGTGTTTACAGCTACACAGAGCTATTCTGGGTTCCCAGCCCCAACACCCCATATACCTCCATCCTCTTCCGCAGGGGAAAACCCAGGTATATCCTTCACATCCTGGTTCAAGCACAGGGTCTCCAGGAAAGCTATCCCTTTTCTCTCACATCTTTACACTTTGCCTTAACATATCATACTGTGGCCATTTGTTTAACCATCTGTTATTCTTTCTGATCATGAATACTTCAGGGTCAGAAACTGTCTTAGTCACCTAGTTCCCCCAGAACATTGTGCGTAATAGGTGTTCAACGAACGTGTGAAAAATGAAACAGTGGAAGATCTGGGAGGTTATTACATATTAATGAGCCTCATACATCGTTTAAGATCTGCTGATGGGGCCACCTGATTCCATTTATCTACTGCTACATAACAAAAATCTTCAATACACGGTAGCTTAAAACAACAATAATTACTGTAATACTCCTCATAATGTGTTAGGAATTCAGGAAATATTTGGCTGGTAAACTCTGGCTCAAAGTCTGTCACCTGGTTGCAGTCGGATAGTCATTAAAGCTGGAAAAGTGTGGGGCTGCAGCAGCTGGGAACTAAGAAGAGGGGCGGAGGACAGTTAGGCTTCCTCCCAACATGGCAGCTCAGAGAAGTTGGACTGCTTATGTGGAGCCTGGATGCGTTAAGATGAAGTAGTGATACTTATGAGCTAGACTTGGAAAGGTATGTATTGTCACTTCCACTGTATTCTATTGGCCAAAATAGTTACCAAAGCCTGTCTAGTTTTAAGACAAAGGGACACAGACCCCACTTGCCACAAGAACAGTGTCAAAAAATTTGCAAATGCATTTCAAAAACACCACATTTTGCAATGTGGCTAGAAAAAGGGCAGCAGTGGGATAACTGGTGAAGTTGAATAACATTCAGTTTAGTTAATAGTAATATACCAATGCTAATTTCTTGGTTTTGACAGATGTAGCATTGTAATGTGAGATATTGGGAGAAACTGGGTGATGAGTATATAAAGATTCTCTATACTATCTTTGCAACTTTTCTCTAAACCTAAAGTTATTCAAAAATAAAAAGTTGAATTAAATAGGAGTGCCACCCAGCTCCTTCTTCCCACTCTGAAAGGTGATGGAGAAAAACTAGTCTTAAACAAAGAAGCTCATGTGCATGCCATCACTGAGCCCTGACTCTGGTCAAGCAGGATTTGCCATGCCATCTCCAACTGCACTATTCACAGTGTTCTATAATCACCCTCTACAGGCACATCTCCCAAATGGATACTATGCACCCTGAAGGACATATTCTTACCATTCTTTCTATCTTCAGTGCCTGGCACAGTGTTAAAGTAATATACCAGCTGGAACCATATGAAAATTCCAGTTTGTAGCTCAAAAACAGTTGAATAGTGGCAATTAATTTGCAAACAAAAACTGAATGACATGGACTCTCTTTATTATATTCCACTCCTTTGCTCATAGGGAGGAACAGAGTCCAACATTCTTGAAGGAAGAACTCTTTCAGAAAAATGAGTATTGACCCACAATTTTACACCGGGAGTTCCTCTAAGACCTTGGGATTCCTCACCCATCAGTTTCTTGAGCCCTCTCTAACTTCTTGTCTCCAGAGCCGACACCTTTGCTGGGCTGAGAAAGTCTGTCTTGCTCTAGTAGGCCAGCAGCCAGAGGCCGAGAGACCTCCAGACGCAGACAGGAATGTGCAGGGTGGGGTCCAGATAGCAGAGTAGCCAGGGCCAGCTGGAAGGCAGCCATGGGCGCTGCTGGAGCAGCAGGCTGCAGGAAGTGGAGGAAGGAGGAAGCTATCTCGTTGGCAAGCCCCACCCCTCTTCCATTTCCCAGGAGGTCAAGCAGATGTCATCAAATGAATTTTTCCAGACTTGAATGGAAGCGCCTAATAGCATTCTAACAGGAGACAGTGGTGGGGGTGGGGGGGAGTCACAGTTTTGCCACCATCTTTAGTCCTTTTCCTCTTTTTTAACCCAGATTTAGGAACACCAGCCGCTGCCCTGGTTTCATGCCACCTTGGGCATCCATCTGCAAGGCACATATCAGCAAGAAATGGTCACCACAAGGACCAAGGCAAATTCGCCAAGCAGTTTTGAGCAATTCAGCATTGCAATGTGAGATATTGGGAGAAACTGGGTGGTGAGTGTATAAAGGTTCTCTTGCCACTTGACTTAGTCCAGGATGGGACAGAGACATGCCTTCAGTCAATCTGAGGGAAGAAGGTAGGGAGTCCTGCTTCGTGGCCAACAGAGTTCTGCCCACATCATAGCTTCCAAGTAGTTGCTGAGTCAGATCCAAAAATGTGTTGCCTGTTTCTGAGTTTATGAATTATCCTTCCCCGTACAGAACAGCTGGGGCATTTTGTTCTCGATTCTTTGACCCTGGGCTGGACTTTCCAATTTCTTGTTCTCTATAGTTTAACACACACAGCAATAAAACAGAGCCATTTTCTGTGGTATTCAGCTAACAATGTACATTCAGCTAACAATCTGGCAGCCTCTCCTCCTTCACCAAAGCCATCCTTGGGAAAAGTTCTCATTCAAACACTCTAGGAGTTGCTTTTAACCAGCAAGTCCCAAGGCTTAGACATTGGGGGGTCGGGCAATCTGGTTCTTATTTTAGCTGAAACTAGTTTATTTTCCTCAGAACAAAAGAATGCCAATAATCCAGCAGTTCTTTACACTCTACATCACCCGCCAGAGTCCTCCTGAGCTCTGAGGAATAGCCCAGTGTGGTTTAGGGAGATGAGAAATAGAGAGAGGACCTGCTGTTTGGGCAAAGTATCTGGTTTTAATGGGTTTTTATTCTATGGGACCATGCAGCCAGGAGTGTGCTGAGACCCAGTGAACCTCTTGACCAAGAGCCTTTGGGGCCAGACATGACCACAAAGTTGCAAGTCACGCTCCAATGAGAACTGGCTGCAAGGGCAAGGGCTTATTTTTTGTTAAAGACCAGGAATGCTATCCTGGATGGGGGCCTGCATCAAACTGAGTCTTCCTGCAGAACATCCTGACAGTCTATGTTTCTCAGATTAGAGGCACCAAAGGGGATTGGTAATACCACACTCGGTGGTTAACACATTGACCACCTATGAAAGAGCAGGAGCACCCCCACGGCTCCCAGATCCCAGCCCAAACCCAAGTGTGCCTGCCCTTTATGATTATAACTCAGGTTTTGGAGGCTTTGGAAAGTCCTTAATTTTCTAGATGGAAGAATTTTAATTGTTTTATGATGACTCTACAAAAGACAACCCATGTGAGTCATTTTAGTTGGCTTCATTATCACACTCTTCAGCATTTTCCCTCCCCTCTTCTTCCCACCTTTCCTTTCTTCTTTCCCTCATTCAACTGATCAACATATAATAATTGAGAGTGTTTGGTCATGTACCTGGTTGTCCTGGGGCACCAGAGGATATAGTATTATATCTGTCAGAACGGGCTCTGTTATGTTGCAGTAACAAACGATTCCAAAAACATAATGTTATGCAACAACAAAGGCTTATTATTCTCCTCTTGCTTTTCATTCATTGTGGATTGCAAAATGATATGTAAAAGCAGGAAAATAAAAAGAACGTATTGATTATCTCCTATATACCAATAAAGTAGCAGCTCATCTGCCCACACTGTCTTGTTTAATTTTTACAACAGCCATATAAGATGGGAAACTGAGCTTAGAGAAAAATTAGTAACTAACTCTTTAGTTGACACCTGCCCCATATTAGGCGCTCTATAGACATTAGCTGCTAGTATTATCGTTGCTATTATTACTAGAGAAAAGGAGAGAGGGGATTGAGGGCAGTATATTCTACACAGAAAGCCAGGTGGAAAGGTATGTTCAAAGTAGGGAGGGAAGCCCAAGTTAGGAGTTCTCTAAAACTAGGAATGACATCCACTTGGGCAGAGAGACTTTGACTCTTGGCAGGTCTGATACCCCTTTGAGACACAAATGAAAATTATGAACCTGCTTCCCAGAAACATATATGTCCACACAAAGTTTGCACAAAAGCCCACCCATGGATTCCAGAATAATATAATAAATATTAACAGTAACCATATAATGCTGGCATAGTTGTGAGCCAGGCTCTAATCTAAGCCTTTCACACAAATTATCTCATTTAATCCTTACAGCAACCCTAAGAGGTAGCTACTATTATTATTTCCTCCTTTATAAACAAGAAAACTGAGAGTGAGTTAAATAATTTGCCAGAGGTCACAATAAAGTGTGAGAGCGAGTGACATTGCTGAAATTCGAACCAAGCTGGCTCTAGAGAAAGTCCAACCACCGACCACACCCTTGTTATTGTTGTTTAGTTGCTCAGTTGTGTCTGACTCTTTTGTGACCCCATGGACTGTAGCCCACCAGGCTCTTCTGTCCATGGGATTCTCCAGGCAAGAATACTGGAGTGGGTTGCCATTTCCTTCTCCAGGGGGATCTTCCCCACCCAGGGGTCGAACCCATGTCTCCTGTATTGGCAGGCAGATTCTTTACCACTGAGCCGCCAGGGAAGCCCACCACACTCTGCCTCTAAAGACCCTGCTCCCTGGAGAGGTACTGGACTCCCCATCTGCATCCAGAGGAGGAAAGTTCTCTTTCAAGAGCAGACCCTTTGGGGGCTTCCCTGGGCTCCAGTGGTTAACAATCCACCTTCCAATGCAGGGGATACGGTTGGCTCCCTGGTTGGGGAACTAAGATCCCACATGCTGCAGGGCAACCAAGCCTGCACACCACAACTAGAGAGAAACTTGTGTGCTGCAATGAAAGATTCCACATGCTGCAATGAAGATCTCGTGGGCCACAACTAGGATAGGACCCAATGCAGCCAAACATACCTGTATTTAAAGAGCAGCCCCTTTGACCAATCAGTCAAGAGCAGGGGCCACTTGTTCCTCTATCTGACACCTGCAGACCAAGCCCTATTCTCAGCACAACCACCAGGGTAAAAACCATTGTTTCCACAGCGCAACCACCAGGGTGAAAACCATTTTTTCCACAGCCACCTTTGTTTAGCGATGACCAGTTCCAGAGCTGATATTGAGACCCAGGCAAATCCTGTGAAACAATGAGCTGCCTCACTCAGGCAGACACTCCCTCCCCACCTGTCTCGTCATCCCCTTTCCTGAGGAATAGGCAAAAATTCCTTTTCCACTTCTGAGTATCAGCCGTATTGATGGATTAAGCACGTCCCCACACTACCCCTTCAGGGGTGCCACCAATCCTTCTCCATTAAGCCCAGCAGTGTAACAGGATAACAGAGACAAGAGGCCAAAAGCTGGGGAAGGTCTCAACTAGCAGGGACAGGTGGCATGCCCACAATTAATTACACACGTGTACTGGAGAGCTGGTAAGCAAATCAATGTCACTGGTGATTTATTCTCTAATTTGCCTTGAGTATGCACCTCATAAATCAATAATAGAAAATGGCATTAAAGCATTGGTGTTAACTGTCAGCAAAAGGCAGTGTACCGATCCTTTTAATTAAAAGAGTGTGTGTGGTGAATACGTCCATGTGTTATATTAGATATGGTACATATTTAAATTGCTTTTTCACATCAAAAGAAATGCTAGGAGTTTGGAAGAGGACGCAGAACTGTAAATTCACAGTAAGTGTCCAACAGTCCTGGCATTCCTGGGTAATGTGTGGTAATTTGACATGGAGCCTCATCCACGAGCGTTCTGGAAATGGAGAGAGTGTTCTCTGGTTCCAGGCCAGGCCAAATGAAGGCAGGGAAAGGGCCATTGCTGACACTCCATCAGGAAGACATGGAACGCAGTGAGATGTGGAATTCTGTCCTTTTAGGTACCAGATTAAACTGATTCTCTCTTTCCTAAGGTCTATACAGACTATGAAAATTGTTTATCCAAAACTAGGACAGTCAAGCTTAGTAATGTTCTCCCCCTCCTCCAAAATTCTGAGGCTCACATAAAACTTTTAGACAAGAAATCAAGAAAACTTAATATTAAAAATCACAGTTTGCCTGGGTGAAGAAAGAAGAAGCCACTACACTATAGCATGAATTTCCATTTGTCTTGGCTGAAAACACGGTTGTTACAATGAATGGCACATGGAGGAAACACGCTTTTGCACTTGGTCTTAATCAAGTGGCCAAAAAGCAACAGTAAATGTACTTACAGGAGGGGAAACGGTTCTTGTGTGGAGAAACACCTATGTCAGGAGGAGAACATAGACTATTAGTCGATCGATGATTCCAGCCTGAAAGCAGTGAGGCTCCCACAAGGAAGAAGCTGTGTGGGAGGCATTGAGGGTGAGTAGACAGGAGTGTACTCTGCTCTGATCAGGCAGAAAAAATTGAAATCCTGTCTCTACTAAACACCTGCTCTGTGAGCTGGAGAAGAGGACTTCAGTCTCCCAGCGAATCCATTTTTGCATCTGTAAAAGGGGGAGAAGAATTCCTATAACTTAGAGGTGGGTTATAGGATTGCAAAAGATGATGCATATAAATCAAATTGGCAGAGTCCCTTGGCCCATGGTAATGCTCCGTAAGTGGTCAAGAACAGGGGAGATCCCTGGTGGTCCAGTGGCTTAAGACTCTGAACTTTCAATGTAGGGAGACCGGATTCAATCCCTGGTCAGGGAACTAGATGCCACAAACCTCAACTAAAGATCCCATGTGCTGCCACTAAGACCTGGTGCAGCCAAATATATAAAGTGATTACATTTTTTTAATTCTTAAGAACAAAATAAAGCACTGCAAAATAAACATACAAAAACCAGAGGTGGGGGCAGGGTAGGGAGAACAGAAGCACAATACAAAGCCCACCATGAATGGGTGCAGGTGCCTCAGGGCAGAGAAATTTATTAAAGCTACTGGTATGGAATGGTCTTGATCACTGCCTCCTGCACAACGTCATGAACCTCTGTCCACAGAGGCACCGAGACCAGTGTTCTTCAGGCACTCTGTCTATCAGATCTAATCCCTTGAATCTATTTGTCACTCCCACTGTATAGTAGTAAAGGATTTGATTTAGGTCATACCTGAATGGTCAAGTGGTTTTCCCTACTTTCTTCAATTTAAGTCTGAATTTGGCAATAAGGAGTTAATGATCTGAGCCACAGTCAGCTCCCGGTCTTGTTTTTGCTGACTGTATAGAGCTTCTCCATCTTTGGCTGCAAAGAACATAATCAATCCGATTTCAGTATCGACCATCTGGTGATGTCCATGTGTAGAATCTTCTCTTATTATTGGAACAGGGTGTTTGCTATAACCAGTGCATTCTGTTGGCAAAACTCTGATAGCCTTTGCCCTGCTTCATTCTGCACTCCTGACCCAAATTTGCCTGCTACTCCAGGTATTTCTTGACTTCTTACTTTTGCATTCCAGTCCCCTATAGTGAAAAGGACATCTTTTGGGGGGTGTTAGTTCTAGAAGGTCTTGTAGGTTTTCACAGAACCATTCAACTTCAGCTTCTTCAGCATTACTGGTCAGGGCATAGACTTGGATTACTGTGAAATTGAATGGTTTGCCTTGGAAATGAACAGAGATCATTCTGTCATTTTTGAGATTGCATCCAAGTACTGCATTTTTGACTCTTTTGTTGACTATGATGTCTACTCCATTTCTTCTAAAGGATTCTTTCCCACAGTAGTAGATATAATGGTCATCTGAGTTAAATTCACCCATTCCAGTCCACTTTAGATCACTGATTCCTAAAATCAGCAGTGATCAAGACCATCTCCAAGAAAAAGAAATGGAAAAAGGCAAAATGGTTGTCTGAGGAGGCCTTACAAATAGCTGTGAAAAGAAGAGAAGTGAAAGGCAAAGGAGAAAAGGAAAGATACACCCATTTGAATGCAGAATTCCAAAAAATAGCAAGGAGAGATAAGAAAGCCTTCCCCAGTGATCACTGCAAAGAAATAGAGGGAAACAATAGAATGGAAAAGACTAGAGATCTCTTTGGGAGAAGGAAATAGCAACCCACTCCAGTATTCTTGCCTGGAGAATCCTGTGGACAGAGGAGCCTGAAGGGCTGCTGTCCATGGGGTCACATAGACTCGGACACAACTGAAGCAACTTAGCAGCAGCAGAGATCTCTTCAAGAAAATTAAAGATACCAAGAGAACTTTTCATGTAAATATGGGCACAATAAAGAACAGAAATGGTATGGACCTAACAAAAGCAGAAGATATTAAGAAGAGATGGCAAGAATACACAGAACTATACAGAAAAGATCTTCATGACCCGGATAATCATGAAGGTGTGATCACTCACCTAGAGCCAGACATCCTGGAATGTGAAGTCAAGTGGGCCTTAGGAAGCATCACTACCAACAAAGCTAGTGATGGAATTCCAGTTGAGCTATTTCAAATCCTAAAAGATGATGCTGTGAAAGTGCTGTACTCAATATGCCAGTAAATTTGGAAACCTCAGCAGTGGCCACAGGACTGGAAAAGGTCAGTTTTCATTCCAATCCCAATGAAAGGCAATCCCAAAGAATGCTCATACTACCACACAGTTGCACACATCTCACATGCTAGTAAAATAATGCTCAAAATTCTCCAAGCCAGGCCTTAGCAATATGTGAGCTATGAACTTCCAGATGTTTAAGCTGGATTTAGAAAAGGCAGAGGAACCAGAGACCAAATTGATAATATCCACTGGATCATCGAAAAAGCAAGAGAGTTCCAGAAAAACATCTATTTCTGCTCTATTGACTATGCCAAACCCTTTGACTGTGTGGATCACAATAAACTGTGGAAAATTCTGAAAGAGATGGGAATACCAGACCACCTGACCTGCCTCTTGAGAAACCTGTATGCAGGTCAGGAAGCAACAGTTAGAACTGGACATGGAACAATAGGCTGGTTCCAATTTGGGAAAGGAGTATGTAAAGGCTGTATATTGTCACCCTGCTTATTTAACTTATATGCAGAGTATATCATGAGAAATGTTGGACTGGATGAAGCACAAGCTGGAATCAAGATTGCCAGGAGAAATATCAATAACCTCAGATATGCAGATGGCACCACCCTTATGGCAGAAAGTGAAGAAGAATTAAAGAGCCTCTTGATGAAAGTGAAAGAGGAGAGGCAAAAAGTTGGCTTAAAACTCAACATTCAGAAAACTAAGATCATGGCATCTGGTCCCATCACTTCATGGCAAATAGATGGAGAAACAGTGAAAACAGTGGCTGACTTTATTTTGGGGGGCTCCAAAATCACTACAGCTGGTGACTGCAGTCATGAAATTAAAAGACGCTTGCTCCTTGGAAGGAAAGTTATGACCAACCTAGACAGCTTATTTAAAAAGCAGAGACTTTACTTTGCCAACAAAGGTCCATCTAGTCAAGGCTATGGTTTTTCCAGTAGCCACGTATGGATGTGAGAGTTGGACCATAAAGAAAGCTGAGTGCCGAAGAATTCATGCTTTTGAACTGTGGTGTTGGAGAAGACTCTTGAGAGTCCCTTGGACAGCAAGGAGATCCAACCAGTCCATCCTAACGGAAATCAGTCCTGAATATTCATTGGAAGGACTGATACTGAAGCTGAAACTCCAATACTTTGACCAGCTGATGCGACTAACTGACTCATTTGAAAAGACCCTGATGCTGGGAAAGATTGAAGGCAGGAGGAGAAGGGTATGACAGAGGATGAGATGGTTGGAAGGCATCACCAATTCAATAGACGTGAGTTTGAGTAACTCTGAGAGCTGGTGATGGACAGGGGAGCCTGGCCTGCTGCAGTCCATGGAGTGGCAAAGAGCAGACACTACTGAGCCACTGAACTGAACTGAACTGATTGGGGTAGAAGAGACTGGGGAGAGAATTCAATTCCTGAGTAAAGGGCTGCATGGTTTGGTGATGATCACTTCCTGTCCTACTTCACTTCCTGGGCAGTAAATGGGAGCTTCAGGCTGGATGATCTTGGTTCCCGAGTCGAGATAGATGCTGCCTTTTGTTTCTTGCTGCTCAGTGGTGGTAATGTGGAGACCCCGAGGACTATTGAACAACTAGCTACTGTTCTGTGTGTGCCCATGTGCTATTGAGAATCTCAGGAAGAAACAGGCAAAGCAGGAGAAAGGGCTGGAGATGAGATCTTTAGTACCCACCCTGACTCTGAAAGTGAAAGTCACTCAGTCGTGTCAGACTCTTTGAGACCCCATGGACTATACAGTCCATGGAATTCTCCAGGCCAGAATAGTGGAGTGTGTTCCCTTCTCCAGGGGATCTTTCCAACCCAGGGAGCAAACCCAGGTCTCCCGCCTTGCAGGTGGATTCTTTATCAGCTGAGTCACAAGGGAAGCCCAAGAATACTGGAGTGGGTAGCCTATCCCTCCTCCATTGAATCTTCCCGACCCAGGAATCGAACTGGGGCCCCTGCATGGCAGGCATGTTCTTTACCAGCTGAACTATCAGGGGAACCCCACCTTCTGATCCCTTATTCTACACACTCTTCTCTCTGCCTGCAGCACCCTTTTTACCTTTGATCTCTCTCTCCCTGCAGTAATTCCTCCATATTTGTTTCAGGGTCCGAAGGAAAGGGCACCCTCCCTGGGAAATCATTTCTGTTTCTTTCAGATAGAGCTCTCTCTCCCTAAAGATCCCTGCAGCCTGTTGTGTTCCTGTGCTGCCCTTCACAATATTTTTCATTACTTACAGCCCCTGCCCAGATGCCTCCTTAAGGGTCCAGTCTTATTCATCCAACTGTCTGCTCCATGGCAAACCTGGAGCTCGTGACCTTTCCCTACAGAGTAGAGTGGTCAAGAGCTCTGGTTAGGACAGCGTGGCTCCATCACACCTACCTGGGTGATCATGGGCAAGTTACTTAATGCCTCAGGTGGTTCTTCATTTGTAAAATGGAGATAAAAGTCCTCCTAATTTGGATCAGTTTGTCAATGCTCTCATGGCATCCTCTCCTTCTTTCCCTTGTTGCACATATCAACAGTGTACTCAGATCATTGATTAGGTAATATACACTTAAACATATGCCTTCTCTGTTAGGATAAAATCTTCACTGAGGTGGAGGCCACATCTGCACTAACCACTACTTTATTTCAAGTTTCTAGAAGTTGGTTGAATGAGTGAAGGAATGAATGAACAAATGAACATATGTATGAACAAATTATATACTTGTCATATTCTTCGACTAGATGGTTCATCCCTTGAGGAAAGTTTGCATTCTTCTCAGTTTTATATCCCTCCCAGTGCCAAACATGACACAGGTATTGAACACCAAGCAGAACTGGGTTAAAGGCCCTGCTCCTTGGAGGGTTATGTACACTCTGGGGAGCACTGAGAACTCGCCTCATAAAGTCTCAGTGTCCTTCTGAAGCAGACCAGCTGTCTTCCTACTGCTTTTGTCTCAGCTTTTCCACCTGTGAAAGCAGAGTAATTGGCTTATGACATGCAAACACACATCCCCAGAGCTCAGGCTGTCAGCTTGGAACCCAGGGCAAACCTTGTCCAGTTCCCATGACCTCATCACATAAACTCATGGGTCAGGGTGGACCCCGCTCTCACTCTAGCTCGCTGGCATGAACACACAGCCAATAACAGGGCAGGTTCGTCTTTGCTCATTCAGTGGAATTGCAAGTCTCAGCCATGCTCATGGGGCTCAATAAAAGATATTTGTGTTGACTTATACTATACGCTGTCACTGGAAGTGAATCCATTTTAGACACACTGAATCTGAACTTAGAGTATGTGGATATTTTTTAAAAATTTAAAAATTGTGAATCTGCAATATCCAAACATTTGCAAGTACGTTATTTATTATCCTCTCATATAGCTATGTAAAGCATGGAGCCCAAGACCTGCAAAAATCTAAAAAATCATATAAATACAAAGCTATAAATATATGCTTGTAGATACATTTTCATTAAGATGTGCATTCATTATCCATTCTATATCAAACATGGTGCTATGTGCATCAAGAAATACAAATACAAACATAAATATGAAACATATCCAACTCCAGTAATGTTATTGATAAGCAGTGGAAGTGGTAACAAATAATAACATATAAATTAAAGTGTCTTTGCAAATAATAGGATATGCCAATTCACCCTGACTTCAATAATATGGAAAGGGAGCAACAAGTCCAAAGGTGGGTAGATTTAAGAATTAGGTAGCAATTCTGAATTTGTGGCTGACAGCTGTATCAAGTACCCAGATCCTTCCCATTTCTCTGCTTTGCATTTTCAATATTGCCTTCTTCTTCCTTTTAGGAAGTTATTCAATTCCTCTGTGCCAGGTCCAGATGTGACACCTGGACATGACAGCTTCCAGAGGCAGAAATGAGACTGTCTCTTCTCTTGTCTTCTTCATAGAATCAAGGATACTTTCCCCACAAAACCCCTATCCCGTCTCATTGTCCAGACCCAGGTCACATTCCCATTCCTACCCCAACCTCTAACAAATGGATCTGGGACCACCATAGTGAGGCTTTATTCCCGAGGCTACGTCTATGGTCAGTGATGCCAGAATTATAAAATATGTGGGAGAGATAGCCCCAAGACATAACTGGGGCTCTGGAACACAAGAGAAACAGAATAGATTCCAGGAAGGCAACCAACAACATCTACTAGAATAATGTTAACTTGCTAGTTAATGTTAACTTGGCATTGATGGTATTCAAGTCCTTTTCATACTCAGTATCACTTTAATATAAACTCCATGAGCTCAGCAATCTTTTGTATGTTTTGTTCAAGGCCATACCGCAAATTCATGGATGTGAATCTGAGCAAACTCCAAGAGATAGTGGAGGACAGAGGAGCCTGGCATGTTACAATCCATAGGATTGCAAAGAGTCAGATGCAACTTAGCAACTAAACAGCAACAACCTTAATATGCCAACATTTACTCTAAGTTATAAAGTGCAATTGGAAAATGAAACAGTGGAAAGGCATAGAAGCCCAGCGTGGTAGGGGAAGAAGAGGGTGCTGCTTTATACACAACAGAGACAGCCTCTTAGCTAGTGGGATACTTGAGCAGACTTGAGTGAAACAAGGGTGTGAACCCAGCAGTCATCAGGGTGAAGAACATTCCAAAACAAGAGAAGAGGAAGTACAGAGTCCCTGAAAGAGGGGATTCTTAATGTGTTTTGAGGAATCATTAGGAGGTCAATGAGACCAGAACAAGGAGTGAGGAGTCAGAAAGGTAGCAGGACATGAGGTCAGAGGCCCCCAGAGCCTGCTGTTGAGGTTCACGGGCTCAGCAGGCAGGGCCATGGCAGGGGAGGTGCAGGAGTGTGACACCTCCTCCAGCTAGCCTCACTGACCTCCATCTGGGGAGACACTATGCCAGCAAAGGGTCTTCCCTGCTGGCTCAGAGAGTAGACAATCTGCCTGCAATGCAGGAGACACAGGTTTGATCCCTGGGTCAGGAAGATCCCCTGGAGTAGAAAACGGCAAACCACTCCAGTATTCTTGCCTGGAAAAATCCCATGGACAGAGGAGCCTGGTGGGCTACAGTCCATGGGGCCACAAAGAGTTTGACGTAACTGAGCGACTAACACTCTCTTTCACTTTTTCTTTTTCATGTCGGTAAAGGCCATCACATAACATTCACATGCATGGATGCTTGGCATCGAAGAGAAGTCGTGTGAGATAGTAGTTACAAGGCTGGACTAGGGAGTCCAAAGAACTGTGATAGAACCAAGCTTTGTCAGGTACTTGCCGTCACATAACTTTGTCCTTGGGCAAGTGAGGTAAGCTCCTGGAGACTCAAATTTTTCATCTTGAGATGAGATTGTCATTGTTGCTGCTTAGTCAGCTAGTCATGCCCAACTCTTTGCGACCCCATGGACTGCAGCACGCCAGGTCTCTCTGTACCTCATCATCTCCCGAAGTTTGCCCAAGTTCATGTTCATTGCATCGGTGATGCCATCTAGTTATCACATCCTCTGATGTCCTCTTCTCCTACCCTCAATCTTTCCCAGCATCAGGGACCTTTCCAATGAGTCAGCTGTTCACATCAGATGACCAAAATACTGGAGTTACGGCTTCAGCATCAGTCCTTCCAATGAGTATTCAGGATTGATTTGTCATAACTACTACATATTGCTGTAAGGACTAAGAGAAATAATGCAAGCAACGTAATTAAAACAGTGTCTGGCACATATCATGGGTTCAATTAAAGCTCACCTCTGCTATTACCATTGCTATTCCTGGTGCTGTTTATTGGTTTTCATTCAGCATGGCAGACATACTCACTAGGTCAGGCTCATCCCAAGTCATGCTAACTATTTAAAACTAAAGGGAAGCTTCCAGAAACAGCTGTGCTGCCCCTTAGTGAGGGTCTGGCAGCTGCACAAGGCAGCTGAGAAGCTGGAATCCCTCTGTGTGAATGAGCAGAGGACAGCCCCTGAAAGTTGAGGAGATGGGGAGAAAGAACAAATCACCCTCTCTGATAGCCCTAGCACACTCGCTGGGATTCCACACTTAATGAGCTCTTCAGGATGCTCTCTAAACTTACCTGGCACAGATTGCTTTCCCTGCATTTTCTTCAAAAAGTGAAATCTGACTCATTCAGATCACACACCTGGGCCTCTGGTTTGGGCCATGGCAGAAGGTGAGGGAGAAGGGAGCTACTGTAAGTCTGGGGATGCATACGGGAGACCCCAAGGCTGCTTGCCTGCACTGTCTCCAGTAAGATGAAGGGGCCCACTTGTCTTTCTTAAACTGGGTCCAAAGAGCTTCACCTGGAGTGGGGGAAGATGGCTGTGTGCTCGAGCCCCTGGAGTGTCAGGCAGGAAGGAAGGGAGAACAGGGCAGGCATGTAAGATACACAGGAGGTGTTGAAGTGTGGCTGTATGCTGGGGCAACACAGAGAAAGAGGATGTGTCTCCTTCTATTTCCTGGTCCCAGGCACTTCCTTTTTGACCAAAACAATGGAAAGCAACATATCTTATTGCTGTTGCATGTTACAGTCTAAAAGCACATCTCTTGGGCAGTCTTTTATTAAAGCTTCATTGTGCATCTCTTGAGCCAGGACTCTTCTCTTGCTACAAAAAGACTAATCCCTGCCCTGGTCCCAAGTCAACCATGACTTCCGGTGCTTTCCTTATAGTCCTTTTAAACAAAAACCTGAAGCCTCCTAGCACACGACTGGGCAGCAGCGTGCAACACGCAGAAGACTGGACCTCTGCTTCCATATCTCACAGGCTACTCACACCCTCACGTACAAATACCCACCCACCCCATACACACACTACCCCCAGGCCAGTGGACTTCTTAAGCTCTGGATTCAACCTCAGTGCTACGACTCACTGGCTGAGTAACTTTAGTCAGGAAGTGTATTCTTTTAGAAACCGCTTTCTCATTTGCAAAATAGGAATAAGCACTCTGGGCCTGCCCAACTCAATATAGAAGCTATGAATCTTTGAGACCATAGTTACAGCATATTTGGGAGAAATTAAAATGCAAACATCAAAAAAGACTTGAAATTCCTCAATTGGCATAAACAACAAAAACGGGAGGAGCACTTTAGGCACGATACTATGCCTCACAGTAGACATCAATGATAGGGTTCTATCAGCCTGCAGGGTCCTTATCAGTTTTCTTCTGATGGTGATTAAATTCCTTGGCCACATATAAGGATCTAAAAGCCTATCCAGAACCAAAGCAAGTAGCCCCAAACACCTACGCAGCTTCCTTCCTTGTTCTCCTCAAGTGACTTGTTTTTACTGGAACATAGTTTCCTCTTCCTGTCTGGGAAACTCTGTTTACAAAATCTATCTCCATAACGAAAGCAAAAAGAAAGCTCTTTCCACCAACCAGCCTTGGAATTTCACCAGGTTACCCTTTTAACCTGAACCAAAATAGGCCATGACTCACCATTTGTGTTTGGGGGACCCCATTCCCCATTTATCTTACCAGGAGATCATATCCTGCATGATTATCAGTAAAAACCAAGCTGCAGGGATGTTCCCATAGGGAAAAAAAAATTGGGAAAAAAATTCACTTTTGGAAACTGCATCCTCACAGCACTTATTTATAATATCCAAGCTCCCCTGCAGGCAATTCTCTACTATCTTAGCCTTGTCTAACCCGTTAGCACTCTCCTGTCAAATGACAAAGAATGCAAAATGTGAGAGTGGTGAGTTAAGTTTTATTTGGAGAAAATTGAGGACTACAGCCCGGGAGACAGCATTTCAGATAGCACTGAAAAACTGTTCCAAAGAGGAATGGGGGAAGGTCAGTATGTACATGTGACTTTGGTGAAGGGGAATACTTGCAACGAAGCACATATTTTCTGCAGTTTTCTGCTAGTTTCATAAAGGTTACTGCAGTCACAAGGAGCAGACATCACCATGAAGGATTTCAGTGCTTTTCTAGATATGAAGAGATGTAAGAATTGGGCTCATAAAATCTACTCCTGAATATATCTATCTGAAGACCTGTTTTGCCAGTTTGCCCAGAGCACAGAGGCCCTCATTCCTGATCTCCACTCCGGACTCCTTTCAGGGGGTGTCAAAGCAGCCACAGCAGCTCAAAATTTGATCCTTGTAAAGGTAGATGGCAAGTATCAATCTGTAGGTGACACTCCCCATTGCGTCTGCTCATCTAAGTCAAATGCTTACCCCTTCATCTGAAGTTGACAAATTCTTGGCTGTGTGACCCTAGACACAGCTTTTCAAATTTTAATTTCCTGACCTGTAGCAATGGCAGTAATAGACTATGTTGACAGAATCCTTTACATTTGTCACATATTAGTTCATTTCATCCTCCAAAGAAGCCCATAAGGGGAAAGCTATTACTATAACCATTTTGCAAATGGTGGTGGTTTAGGTGCTAAGTCGTTTCCAACTCTTACAACCCCATGAACTCTAACCTGCCAGGCTTCTTTGTCCATGAGCTGCTCCAAGCAAGAATATTGGAGTGGGTTGCCATTTCCTTCTCCAGGGGATCTTCCAACCTAGGACTCACCAAAGCACTGTAGCCACCTACCCAAATTCATCAGCATGTTTTAAGGGTTAGAAGAGATAACTGGAAAATGGTAGGCATCTAACAAAATATTGTTGCATTACTGGATGGAAACATATGTCAAAGTACCTGTCTTAGTGCCTGATTCATAGCCAACCTTCCAATTATGCTAGTTCCCTTCCACTCCTCCATCTTCCAATACCACCTTCCTGACCATGATCTTCCCCTCAGGTAGCCCAGAACGTGCCCTTGAAGGCTACTCCTGAGAGAGTTATAGTGCTCAATACATTCCCCCTGGAAATAGAGTCTTCTGAGTAATGTGAATCATTGAGGTGGGATCTGCCATTTTCTGGATGGTGTGTGTGCATGGGTGCTCAGTGACTCAGCCATGTCCAACTCTTTTGTGACCCCATGGAAGAGCCCACCAGGCTCCTCTGTCCATGGGATTCTCCAGGCAAGAATACTGGAGCGAGTTGCCATTTCCTTCGCCAGCAGCTCTTCCCGACCCAGGGATCGAACCCGCATCTCTTGAGTCTCCTGCATTTGCAGGTGGATTCTTTACCCACTGAGCCATCTTAGGAAGCCCTTTCTGGGTGATATTTTAGTTCAAAGTCATTCAACCGTGGGCCCCAGTGCCATGAGTACCACACAGAGATTCTATAACCTTTTTCAAGAAACTATGGCTCTCGGTGAGAAAGCAGCACTGTTATTTTCCATGATGGGACCCCGCACAGAGTAACATCCCTGCCTTTCCCCAGCATGCTATGCTGTCTCACTTCTCACCAAGGACAAGGACAGGTCTGCCTAACAACGAGACTGAGAGAAGAAATGAGCATGCACCTCTCAGCCTCTTAGGATTCTCTTTTCTTTTTTTCTTATTTTTATTTATTTACTTGGCTGTGTTGGGTCTTAGTTGCAGCAATCGTGATCTTCCATCTTCATTGTGGCATTTGGGATCTTTAGTTGTGCATGTGAGTTTTACCTCCAGGAATTCTGTCAGGTCCTCCCAGTGAATATTGGGAAAAAATTTCATGCTTCCAGCAGGGGGAGGAAAAAAAAATCATTGCCACTATGCCAGAACATTTGTTGTTTCTCACAAGAGCTGCCCTCAGGAAAAATTATTTACCAGCACCTCACCTGCTATGGTTATAGCAAAGTCTAGCCTACCTAGGGGCAAGAGAATATTCAACTCCAACCCCCTTGAGCCATCTAGTCCCACTTAAAAAGGAAAAAAACTAGGAAGCACTGGTGAAGTTCACAGTCCAGGGGAATAAGCTCACCGAAGGACTGAGACTTCATCAGCAGACTGTAGAAGGATTGCGCTCTCTCCTCTCCCCATGCCCCACCACCACAACACTAAAGGCCTCTTTGTCATGGCTCCTTCCACCTAGTACATCATGCCTGCATTTCAACAGAAAATTGCAGACATTCTAAAAGGCAAAACACACAGTTTAAAGACTGAAAAAACATCAGAACCAGAGTCAAATATGTCATGGGTGTCAGAATTTTCAGGCCAGGAATTCAAAACAATTATGATTAATTTGCTAAAAGGTCTAAGGGATAAAGTACCTGTTAATCCATCATGACCAGAAGTAGAAGTTCTACCATTGCTATTTCCAAGCCCCAGTGTTACTTTCTTTGTCATACAATTAGCAGTTGACCTTCCCTCTCCACAAACAGGCTACTTTTGGTGTGAAAGTCATAGCTATGAACCACACAGGGACCCTGATTTCTCATGTTTCATCAACAATTCACATTTCACGTGTGCTTGGACACATGTGTCATGGGGAAAGCTGCAGGCCAAACGCACTGATAGTAAGATAACCTATAACAACTAGAGATTACAGAATATTTTTAGTTTCTGACACTGTTTGCTCACAGCATGTATAGATAGCTTTTGCTTCTCTTAAAGCTGTGGCTCCATTTGTGTGTGTATGTGTGTGTGTGTGTGTGTGTGTGTGTGTGTACTCATGCAGGTTAGGGCTTTGAGGTGAATGGCAGGAAATCAATGAAACGATTTCCACGCTACCTACCATTTTGTAACCTGCTTTGTGACATGTGCCAAATAACTTAACGTACATTGTGACTTCTAATCCTCACAACTACCATGAAAAACAAGCAACTGAATGAAACACCGTTCTCATGCTTCTTTTACAGACACTGAGCTCAATGGCAAGTTCCTCAAGATCGTGCAGTGGATCTGTGATGAAACCAAGTGTGAGCACATATCTGTCCATCTTCAAAGCTGCATGCACTTAACCACCATGCGTTTCTGGCTTTTAATAATTTACTTCCTGTTCTGCTTGGAAAGATGGTCAACACATGGCTGGGCCTTAATGAGCACTTTTGCATTCACTGAATCTTGAAATAGATTACTGTAAGGGCGATTTGTGTCCTCAGCACTTACCTCAATCACACTGCCAAGCATATAGTAAATGTTTCATAAATAATTTATGCTTTAATAAGCATTTATTACATCTAAATAGGACATAGTGCTATAGCATGTGATGACTCACTTTTAATAAAGGTAGCATTTTATGTCTCTATTTGCAAGCCTTGTTTGTCTATTTTAATACAGTGTGATGTCTTTTTAAGGAAAGATAAAGCATAGCTGAACAGAAAAGAATACTTCCCTTGACCAATTATTTCTTTTTAACCATAGAAGTCTAATTATTCATTCCAGGAGGCACTAACTTTAGTAATACATGTTACCTTCTTGCAAATAAAACATACAAACAGTTTGAGAAAACAAACAGCCTGCTGAGTGTTGATGAGCCCAGGGCAAGGAGAAAGAAGAGGAAGGAGAATCTTATTTTTGCTACTCCAGTATCCATTCCTTTTATCCCATCAAGAACATTTGGATTGTTTTATGGTACACTGACCCTGCCGCATTCTGAGTCTACATATGCCTAGAGGTTTGCCCCATCCTCACGCATCACTTTCATGCATTGGAGAAGGAAATGGCAACCCACTGCAGTGATCTTGCCTGGAGAATCCCAGGGACGGGGGACCCTGGTGGGCTGCTGTCTATGGGGTCACACAGAGTTGGACACGACTGAAGCGACTTAGCAGCAGCAGCAGCACGCATCACCACCCTCCAGCTGCAGGAATGGTCATAAGACTTACACCTGACCTTCCGATCTACTACCCAGCTTGATGGTACAGTAATTTTTTCTGTACCTAATTTCTTCCATTCTATGTTTTATCACAGCTAGAGCAGTGTGGCTTACAGCAGGAACATGGAGGAAAAAATTTTGTTTTCTGGACTAGAACCTTGTGGAGAAGCCTGGAGGTGTGACAGCCATCTTGTCACATCAAGTGAGACTGAGAATGTCTCTGACGCAGAAGAAAGCTGTCACTTCTTTTTTTAAAAACATTTATTGATTTATTTTATTTTTGGCTTCATAGGGTCTTAGTTGCAGCATGCGGACTCATCGTTGTGGCTTTCAGGCTCCAGGGCGAACAGTCACAGTTCACCCGTCACACATGGGATCTTAGTTCCACAACTCAGGATCAAACCCATGTCCCCTGCATTGGAAGGAGGATTCTTAACCACTGGACCACCAGCGAAATCCCAAAGCTGTCATTTCTAGTCATAAATTTAGGCCTGTAGAACTAGCCTTTCTCAAACTAAACTGCTAGCCTCTCTTGAGCTAAAATCTATTCAAAATCATACAGGTAACCTAACAAATTCCCATCTATGCTCAAGCCAGTTTGCGTTTCTATCATTTGCAACCAGGAGCCCTAAGAGAAAGGGAACCAGTTATTATGTCCCACTTGCCTGGGTACTATCACTTCATTTAATTGCAGAAAGGATGCATTAGTTTTCCCCATGTGATAAATAGGCAAACTAAGACCCAGATAAGAAACTAGGCACACATGACTAGGAGTAGTTAACTTGGATCCACTCCTATCTCTCCCTGACTCTAAAAACCTAGGTCCTTGTCACTACTGAATACAGCAAGAGCAAACTTCTATGAAAAATTACCCTTTCTGGAGGGTTGTGTAGAAAACATAGTAAGCAAGAGAGACAGATTCCTTTTTTTTTGCCTGGCTCACCATACCTTTCTTATGACCTGGAGCAATTTTCCTCTCTAAATCTCAGGGAGTTTTTGTTTGTTTGTTTTTGTTTTCTGGTCTATGAAATCATGAGGTTTGAACTAGATACACATGACCCAAGTTCTTTCCATCCCTAAAACTGTAAAATGTCAATTCTTGACTTTTCTTGAAATTTCCAAGTTAGGTACTAGAAGAACCAGACATTGAAGCAAGCCAATAAGTGAGGGTTCCCTCTGCAAACCCTCTCTCCTAATTTGGGCAAATGGATGAGGTATGTGTAATTAAAACTGCAGAAATAACAAGCTTCCGGCCAAGTCCTGCCCTCACTTAACCATACTCTCGGGGGTTGATTGGGGGGAGGGGAGCGGCGGATGTTGAACCCAGGGTGGAATTTGGCATGATATGTGGATTCTTATAATTTCCAAATGATGTCAGTGCACTTATTTGAGAGACTGAGAAAGTGCTGAGTTTAGTCTATTTACCTCCATAAAGAAAAACTGAAAACCGCTGGGCTAGGGCCAGAGTCGACCCAGTGTTATAAAGCTAAGAACACTCTTGGCTGGGCAAAGTCATTTGGGGACGATCGTACCCAATTCATGTCGATTTATGGTTGTGGCCTTTCTTTCTGATTATAGTTTGTTCTAAGATAGGGAATAACAGCCCTGTTCTTGTCAACTGGCTCAGAGAAAATGGATCTGCTAAAAAGTTTCGTCATTCCTTGATCCCAGAACCACTGAGGTTATAGAAATTTGAACAGCAGCTAAGAGGGGCCAGAATTCAGTGCTCATTCAAAAGAAAGTCAGCAAGCAATTGAAAAAACAAATCTGTCTAGTTAATGCAACTCAAAGTAGAGTTTTGGCTCTTATTAGCCAGATAATGTCTTTGCATTCATATGTCCTTTTGCCTTTGAGTTGGCCTCAATTAGGAGTTTAGGTGAATTTTTTATAATATTAAGATGGTATATGTCCAGGGGACCCAAGAATTATAGCATTCTATCTTGATCACCCTTTCCGTCTCCCAGAGAGTTACTAACATAACAAAGTATGGTCTGAGTAGAGTGGGATGGATGAGGCAGGTGGCCTAGGCTACAGTACAGAGGGTCGCAAAGAATCGGACACAAGTGAAGCAACTTAGCACGCATGCATGTATGCATTCAGTAAACGCTGGCAATTAGTCCTAAAGATACTATACACATAGGAAACAAGACCAAACGTATACAAGTTAAACTTCACTTCTATAGGGATCAACGCCCCTTATTCCAACATGGGCACTCTGGTAAGCAAACTAGTCTAATTGCCTACAAAGGGCCCTACCTCCCAGTAGTTTTCCAAGTTAGCCATTTCCTTCTCCAGGGGATCTTTCTGACCCAGGGATCAAACCCAGGTCTTCTACATTGCAGGCAGATTCTTTACCATCTGAGCAACCAGGGAAGCCCCTAGGAAGTTTGCTAAAATGCAGATTCCTGAACTCTAGGCAAACATACTGTGATGGTTAATTTCATATACCAACTTGACTGGGCCACGGGATGCCCAGATGAAACATTATTTCTGGGTGTGTCTGTAAGGATGTTTCTAGAAGAGATTGGCATTTGAATCAGCAGACTGAGTGAGGCTGATGACCCACCCCAATGAGGGGGACAGGGGTGATCAGCCAATCCACTGACCAAAAAGGCAGAGGAAGGAAGAATTCTCTTTCTCTGGTGAGCTAAAACATCTCTCTGAGCTGGGATATGAGACTGGATGGACCCCCCAGACTGGAACTTATACCCTTGGCACTCCTGGTTCACAGATCCTGGGAGTCAGACTGGAAGTACACCGTCAGCTTCCCGTAGCTCCAGCTGGCTGATGATAAAGTGTGGGACCTCTCAGCCTCCATATCATGTGATCCATATTCCTCATAATGTATCTCTTTATAGAGGGATAAATAAATAGATACATTAATCTTGTACATCATCTATCTACCTATCTCTACATCTATATCTTATCAGTTTTGTTTCTTTGGAGAATCTGACTAATACACATACTAAAATTGATCTTTGAGGGGTGATGATCAAATATCTGCATCTTACAAGTTTCCCAGGTGAATTGAAGCATCTAATTCACTATGAAGCCATCAAAGCATGGAGATAATGTTGTAAAATGCTTTTAAGTAGTCTTTGTTTTGTTTTTGTTTTTGTTTTTTTCGGTAGGGTGAATACTCCATTATGAGGCCTCCTGAGTGGCTGTCACTCCCTACACTCAGGATGGAAACAGCACCAAGGCCAGCTGGTTTGGGTTCTGGTCTCGTCACGGGCTCAGCCACTTGAGAATCTGGACATGTCAGAGGGCTTGCCTGTAGCCCTCTTTCCCCCTTTGTCAACATAGGAAAGCAACTATGCCTCGCTTTCTTCATAGGGTCCTTGTAAACACTGAAGGAGCTGATGTGTGAGAGGCTTTTAAAGCTTATATAACCCAATGAATTATGTATTCCTGTGAACTCAGAAACAACCACGCTTCCCACTTCCCTGGCAGTTATGGGGAATCAGAGGTTTGTGTTTTTCCTCCACAAAGATCATGTTCACCAGATAATTACAGACTTCATTTTATTCAACTTGTGGATTCAGTCACAGGATAGATGCCCATAACTAATGGGAAAGAACCCCACCATTTCAGGCAAAAGCTTTCTTAAAAATCTATCTTTCATTAGTATCACTAAATAGATACCGCATTTAAACTCTGCCTCCCTGGTTGCTCAGACAGTAAAGAATCAGCCTGCAATGCAGGAGGCCCAGGTTCGATCCCTGGATCGAGAAGATCCCCTGGAGAAGGAAATGGCACCCCATTCCAGTGTTCTTGCCTGGAGAATCCCATGGACAGAGGAGCCTGGGAGGCTACAGCCCATGGGGTCGCAGAGAGTCGGGCACGACTATGAGACTAACAGTTCCACACTTTGAACTCTATTGACTTCTCTCCTGAGCTCCAGGCCTGGATATCCAGCCCTGGTTCTCTCCCTCTGAATATGCCTCTGCTAAACCTACAACATCTCTTCGTGTCTCAGACTGAACTTCTCGCTTTCCATCCTGAATCAATTCATCCTCTGGATTTCCTCCTTCCTGTTCATGGCTTCACTGTCCTAACACCTCCAACTGAAGAATCCAGAGCCTTCTGGGGCCCCTCCACCTCCCATCACTCTCCATCTGGAAAGAGTGTCTTGCTCACAGATTTCTTTCTTCTCGAGATCTGCCACCACTGCCCTCATTCTGGCCCCCATCTATCACCACTTTGTCTCAGACGCATGGCTGTGCAGTAGTAAAACTGTTGTAAAATAAAGCCAAGAGAGTCAGCCCAGAGTGGAGTCATTCTTAAATAAGTGATCACAACAATAAGACAAAAGTCATCACTTATGTTGACACATATGTGCTCGCTGGTTGACAAGACCCAGGAGAAGATTTTGGAGGTTTTTCTCCCTATGGAACATCTGCTTTGGAACACACTTGGGGAAGCTTATAGCTGAAACTGAGCGCGGCATCTCTCCTGGGAACCCTAAGATACACAGAGTGATTCTGCTTGTTTATCTCACCATCCCTGGATCCTTTCCTGAAAATAAACTACATTCCATGGAGATGGGGGGGTTATATTTTTGTCCCACGACAACAATCCCCTAAGGATGCAGGGCAGGAAACTGGAAAGAACTGCTCCACAATGGAATCCCTGAGCCACTATGATGGCCCTGGCCTGCCCCCATCTGGACCCCTAGTTGTGTGAGATGAATAACTCCCTTCAAGCCATCACTGGTCAACTTATCTGTTGCTTGCGATCAAATGTACTCTTGACCAAGAGTGAAAAGACAGAGCAGGAACTCAAGCCCAAATCTGTCTGAGGCTAACACCTGCTGTGCTGTGGGTTATCTGAGGCAAGAGCTGTACAAATGTAGAAGAAATGAGATGTCCTAACACGGCCAGAGAAGCTTCACCTGGCAGCTGGTACGCTGCTTTGAAATTCCAACCTGGATGGCCCTTCTGAGAGGTACCCTCCACAGCCAGCCAACTCCAACTTTAAAGTCATGTCGAGTGTGTTAGGAGCAAATTTGGTTGTGTCTTAGGGAAGAGGTTGGACTGACACTGATTTTGTTTTCAAAACACTGTCAGGGGCCTGTCCTTTCCTTTGACTGTTCCCCTGGGCTTCAAGTCTGCACCTATGCCTCAAGAAATTTTATAAAATCAGAATCTCAAAAACTGAAGGCATGGTCTCCATCAACATTTGAATCAGATGCTCCTTCCACTCTGGGTGATAGAAAGGAATTCTCTTTGCCTCATGTCCTAGGAAACAAGAGACCCTCATCTAATTTGGTCTGTATCTGAATCCCGCAGCCTGGCACCAAACGAGAGACATGGGTGAAAATAAATTAAGGCAGGCAGTTTCATACTAATCAGAACCTGGCTTCCAGAGCATGCCTAAGGAGTTAGAATAAAAGTAAATATCATGGCAGGAAAAAAAAAGAGGCTGGGGGGCCTGGGGAGAAAGAGAGAGGAGGCAGCTGACTGATGGCAAAGGAATGCAATGTCAGCTTTTATCAGGTTTGACATGGCATCCGTCCTCCACTGCAGGTCCCATCCTCCAGTGTTTACATTTGTCACATCTCTTTTCCTTCCAAACAAAAGATGCTTGACGGTCTGAACGGGTAATTTGTAAGGTGCCAGGGTTCTTCAGCCATCCGTGCACATGCATTTTTGGATGAGAAGAGGGCAAGTGGAGGGCAGCAGCCACATTTTGGAGGCAATGAGGCCGCAATAGACCTGAATCCTGCCTAGCACAAAAATAACCTATTGTGAACCATTCTCTCTATCGTGTAAAACTTAATTAACAACTCACTCACCCACTACAGAGGTCACTGTACAAGTCCAAGACTTCAAAAATAAGGTGTAAAACAGATTTGCAGAAAAATTTAGTGATTCTGACTTTTGCCCAGACAAATGAACTTATTCATGTTTGCAAAACTCTCATTTCAGGTTTAGTTGTCCTGGCCTCACCTATAGCATGAAAAATGAGTTCACATTTCTCCCATCAGATGTTTAGAGTAATTCGGGATTTGCCTCCATTTTTGCAACAGGATTGAGAGGACGTGTGTGTATGTAGTGTGAGCACGAGGTTCAAGCCTCCACTGAATCTTGCAGTCTTTTTTGTTTTTTAATTTTATTTATTTACTTTTTGGTTGTGCTGTGTCTTTGTTGCTGCTCAGGCTTTCCTCTGGCTGTGGAGAGCGAGGGCTACTCTCTAGTTGCGGGCTTCTCATTGCAGTGGCTTCTCTTGTTGAGTGTGGGTGCCAGGGTATGTGGTTTTCAGTAGTTGCAGGCCCTGGGCTCCAGAGCACAGGCTCACCAGGTGCAGCTCAGGGGCTTAGCTACTTCATGGCATGTGGGCTCTTCCAGGATCAGGGATTGAATCTGTGTCTCCTGCATTGGCAGGCAGATTCTTTACCATAGAGCCACCAAAGAAGCCCAGAACCTGCAGTTTTGATTGGAGTTTTGGCCACAGAAGCTGGGCCAGATCCAATTTATTTCAGTTTTGCAAATGACCTCAAACGGTTGATCAGTCGCTTGTTGATTTTAATCACATCCATCATTAGAATACCAAACACCCTCAGCTCAACCAATCAGCATGTTTACTGGAGTTATTTTTCTAAGTAAACACAAGATATGACTGAGACAGGACCCAGGTCTTTAAAGGATGACAGTAGAGACAGGGAGAAAAACAGGAGTGCAGTTTTCTGTTTAAGTGCATGTACAAATTTTTCTTGGAAATGATTCTAAGCCGCACCACATCCAGGGATCTGGGATACAGTAAAACATAAGACAGAGCACCACCTAGTCGGCTCTGGCGATACCTGGGTGCTTTGGCCAGGGACCCAAGGAAACTTGGTTTCCTCATTTGTGAAGTGGAGATGACACCATGCACTTGGTAGGAGGTTTAACTACAGTGTCATAGTTACAAGATATATTGTAGAAATACAAGAGCATTTCGCAAGGTGCCTGGCACATAGGAGGGCATTAATGCATGTTAGCTATCATGAGAAGAAGAAGGAGGAGGAAGAGAGGGAGGAGAAGAGGAAGAAAAAGAAGAGAAGAAGGAGAAAAGGAAGGGGAAAAGAAAACATTGCTTTTGGGAATTTTCTAAAACAGTACCATGCTTTGTGAGCCCCAGGTGCTCTGGGGCTGGAGAAATCAAGGAAGCCTGTTTTTAAAAAGGGGGATGGTATTTGACCCTTGAAGAGCAAAAATTATTCAAACTGAGAGAATTAGTGAGTGTTAGCGTTAGAGCTGGAGTACCGAAGAACTGATGCTTTTGAACTGTGGGTTTGGAGAGACTATTGAGAGTCCCTTGGACTGCAAGGAGATCCAACCAGTCAATCCTAAAGGAAATCAGTCCCTGAATATTCATTAGAAGGACTGATACTGAAGCTGAAGCTCCAATACTTTGGTCACCTGAGGCGAAGAACTGACTCATTGGAAAAGACCCTGTTCTGTTGCTGGGAAAGATTGAAGGCAGGAGGAGAAGGAGACGACAGAGGATGGGATGGTTAGATGGCATCACTGACTCGAAGGACATGGATTTGAGCAAGCTCCAGGAGTTAGTGATGGACAGGGAAGCCCGGCGTGCTGCAATCCATGGGGTGGCAAAGAATCAGACACGACTGAGAGACTGAACTGAACTGAAAGAATAGAAATTGAGTTAAGGGTAAGCAGATGTACTATTTAGGCCTCATGAGGCTTAGAGTGGCCACTGAGGCCGGAGGTCAGCCTGGGTGATGACCGAAGTGCTCTAGACTGGGCTTTATGTGTGTGCTCATTCACGTCCACGGACGGACTGTAAGCCGTCAGGCTTCTCTGTCCATGGAATTTCCCAGGAAAGAATACTGGAGAGGGTTACCATTTCCTCCTTCAGGGGATCTTGCCAACCCAG
This sequence comes from Muntiacus reevesi, assembly GCF_963930625.1. Classification (NCBI taxonomy): domain Eukaryota; kingdom Metazoa; phylum Chordata; class Mammalia; order Artiodactyla; family Cervidae; genus Muntiacus; species Muntiacus reevesi. The sequence continues at coordinate 14,962,954 of NC_089249.1, read as the reverse complement.
GGATCGAACCCCTGTGTCCTGCGTCTCCTGAATTACAAGTGGATTCTTTACTGCTGCGCCACCAGGGAAGTCTAAGTTAGGATTTAGTCCTTTTTTTTAATTGGAATAGAATTGCTTTACAATGTTGTGATAGTTTCTGCTGTACAATGAAGTGAATCAGCTCTATGTAGACACATATCCCCTCCCTCTCGGACCCATCTCCCACCCAACCCCCTATCCCACTAGCTACGTCATCACTGAGCACCATAGGAGGCTCAGGAAGGTTTAGTCTTAACACTGAGAGTCCCTTGAACTGCAAGGAGATCAAACCAGTCAGTTCAAAAGGAAATCAGTCCTGAATACTCATTGGAAGGACTGATGCTGAAGCTGAAACTCCAGTACTTTGGCCACCTGATGCAAAGAGCTGACTCATTGAAAAAGACCCTGATGGTGGGAAAGATTGAAGGCAGAAGGAGAAGGGAATGACAGAGAACGAGATGGTTGGACGGCATCACTGACTCAATGGACATGAGTTTGAGCAAGCATTGGGAGTTGGTGATGGACAGGGAAGCCTGGTGCGCTGCAGTCCATGGTGTCACAAAGAGTCAGACACGACTGAGTGACTGAACTAAATATCTAGGTTGAGAAAACAGAAATATTGTAGCACAGAGAATTAGCCGAGTCCAGCCCAGGAGATGGTGGCAAGGAGAACTGGCCAGGCCAAGTGGCCCTTGTAGCCTAAAAGTGGTGACAATTTAGACAGAGTCTTGTAGCAAAGCAAGCAGTTTCTTCAGAATGTTGTTACAACCACTTCATCAGCCCACCTGCCTTGTTATGCACGTCTGGAGGAGCCCATCCAGGGGGATGCCATGAGCTCATCAACAAAGGTCACTCTGCATTCATCTCAGGTTCCCCAACTCTTAGCCCAGTTCTGCACACACAGCAGTCGCCAATAAATACTTGCCCAAAGTGCAAGCTAAAGGAAAGACTCTTAGAAACAGAAGGGGGGAGAAAAATGCCACTGCACAGCCACAGCCCCGCCAGCTCTCCTGCATGTCTCGTTTGCCGTTCTTCCTAACACCAGGCTCTCCATTGTCCTTTGTGATATTTTCACCCAGGGAAGAGGAAAGGGGACATGGGTGTGCCTTCTCTTCTAAATCTTCTACTTCAGTTTCTAGAAACCACTTTTGAGACACAGGTTGACATAGTCAAAGGAGGAAACAAATGAGGATTCTTCAAACACAACCGCTGCTATCTCTGCATACATGACTTATAGTTGTCTTTAAAACTCTTTGCCAGGGTTTCCTCATGGGTAAATGTAGTGTTAATGACGACTTTATCAGGCTGCAGTCAGTTTCAGACAGTACTGTTTCTGGTGCTTTTCATCCATTTCTAAAGACCCGCATCCTTTTCTTTCTGAGAACCCTTTTCCTTCAGACTGAAGAATTTCACTGTGTATTTCTTACAGTGCCAGTCTGGTGGCACAGTGACTTTCCTTCTGGGTTTGCATGCCTTTGTGCTCAATTGCTCAGTTGTGTCCAACTCTCCGAGACCCCATGGACTTTAGCCCGCCATGCTCCTCTGTCCGTGGGATTCTCTTGGCAAGAATACTGGGGTGGGTTGCCATTTCCTTTTCCAGAGGATCTCCCCAACCCAGGGATAAAACCAGCATCTCCTACAACTCTTGCCTTGACAGGCAGATTCGTTCACCACTGAGCCATCTATAATGCCCCTTTGCTTAGCTTATCTTTATCTGAAGATGTCTGTATTCTGCCTACATTATTGAAGGATGGATTTGCTGGAGATAGAAATCGAAATTGACAGATCTCTTTTCTTTTAGCACTTCAAAAATGTTCTTGGACTGTCTTCTGGCTTCTGTGGTTTCTCATGAGAAGGTGGCAGTCAAATGGAAGTTTTTCTCACCTTTGGTAACACCTGCTTTTTTTTTCCTCTGATTTTAAGATTTCTTCTTTTACTTTGCTTTTCTAGTGTTTGATGATGATTAATCTAGATGCAGTTTTCATTGGTTTTAATCCTGTTTCAGTTTGCTGAGTTTCTTCCCAGAATGTAAGGTGCATCAAGGCAGGACTCTTGTCTGTTTTTTTTCATTGTTGCGTCTCTAGAGCCTAGAAAAGAGCTAACTCTGTGTCATGAGACTCAGAGAGTGTATCCGTCCCATATCCAGCAGCCATCATGTTGTAGGCATCAGAATTTGAAGTCATTTCCCTTTGACTCCCTGCTTGTGTTTCTGCTCTACATGCAGAAAAGTCACACGGTGTTTCTCATATTAGTAGATGTGCCCTCTCTACAGGGGGTTCCCTGGTGGCTCAATGGTAAATAATCCACCTGCCAATGTATGAGATGCAGGTTTGATCCTTGGGTCGGGAAGATCCCCTGGCTACTCACTCCAGTATTCTTGCCTGGGCAATTCCATGGACAGAGGAGCTTGGCAGGCTACAGTCTGTGGGGTTGCAAAGAGTCAGACACGACTGAGGGACTAAGCACCAGCCTCTCTACAGCTGACGTTTTCCACTTAGGAAGTATGCAGCATTCCCTCCTTTAGCCTACTACACTTGGCAATAGGACCTGACTTCAAGGTATTCAATTTGCATTGAATTAGTAGCCTTAGGATGAGATGTGCTATCTTGTCTCTACAAGAAAATATTAGAGTCTATAAAAGGGAACTAACATGAAAGAAATTTTATTCTAATGGAAATTTACTATGAAAATCAACAGAGCAAAAAGTTTTACAACCATGTTAAAATTTATTTCTTCAATTACTACAAGGTAAAACAAACCTGTATAGTTATTTTATTTGCATCAGAATGCACTTAATAAACACCAACTTAAACACAACAATTTTCCAGATAAATCAAATGAGCCTACCTCTATGATCTTTCACGTGAAAATACCAAAGTACAAAAAATGAAAGATGTAATTGAAACAAACTCATGGAATAATACATTTCTAAAATTCTGCACAAGTTTTCTAAATGCACTCACATGCATTGTTTCATTTGATCTTCTGACATTTTTGTGAGAAGTATATGATACTTATTGTTATTATTATTAAATCCACTTTTTACATCTAAAACTTAGGGAAGTTGTTACTAATACATGAAAGAGCTAAGATTTAGATTCAGAACAAATTCTATTTTCTTAGGGTTTACCAGGTTGCTTGAATCAACTGTACACAGATGAGGTAAAATATTTACACTAGCTAAGACTAGAGTGAATAATTTGAGTTTCATATCAGGACAGTGCTACTTACATGAGGTGAGATTGAATTGATTGTGTGTGTGCACATAGTGTTTATATGACATGTATACACATACTGATGCATATATTTTCATATATGTACACATACATACACTCACATGTCTGTATAATATATTGGATATATAAGATATAATATATAAAATATACATATAATATATAAGATAAAAGATACATATAATACAGAAGATATACATATATACACAAACATGTATATGCAGTTAGAAAAATCTTAAAATGAGCATGAAAATATCATAAACCAACTGAATGGAGAAGAGCTAAGTGGGAAAATTTTGGGAGAAGAATCAGAGAGCAAATGTAAAGAATAGAAGTAAGAACAAAAAAAATGGTTCCTGCTGCCAGTCAGTCCATTCAACAAGGATATAAAGCATCCAGCACTCCAGTCACCATTATCTCCACACCCATGGCTGACCACACTCACTGATTATGGCATTCTTTCCACTGAGCTTGGATACAACCATGGTTCTCCCTGAAACTGTGCTCCAAGCAGCCATTGCCAATAAATCAGAGTTAGCACCAACGCTGCCTCAGGAAATATTTCCTGACTTTATACTCAGCAGTATTTTTAGTCCAACACAGTAAACTACAAGGACCTCTCACTTAGATTCATCCATTCTATTAATCACTGAGCAGTCAGTACGCTCTCCTACAGTGAGTTCCTCCTTGTTGTGATCTTACCTTAGATGCCCATCCTCAGATATAGAAATAATCTCTATTTACAATATAGTAAGATATATAATGTAATGCATTCTCATTTCTCTATCTCCCTGTTTGCTTCTTTCCTAGTGGTTGTTCATTTGGTCACTGGGCTTTTTGTCTCCATCACTAAACTGAAAAGGAGGACATGTCTGCTGTGTTCTCTCTTGTATTACTGTCTCTAGCACAGTGTACATGTGTGAGACGTACTGATTCAATTACTGCAAACGAATAAATGAATGACTACTTCCTGCCTGACTTCAGTGGGCTCACAGTCTAGGGCAGGAGACTCTCGTACAAGGAAACTGTCACACTGCCAACAAACTCAAACACAACATTGAACAAAGTGCCAGAAGCGCACAAAGGAAATGTAACCAGGACTCTCCTCGAGGGAGGCTAGGGACTGCTAAAACACAGACGCGAGAAGGGATATTCAAGTTCAAAGGATGGCGTTGAGAATGAACCTGAGCTTGATTAAGGCTGACGCCAAGGAAGGCTTTGGTGTGGGAGTGACCAGAGGGTGCCACAGCCCCCAGGGTCCCCAGTGACGGGCTTTTCTGTCCCCTCCTCACTTCTCTGGTGGCTCAGCTGGTGAAGAATCCACCTGTAACCCAAGTCCGGGAGACCTGGGTTTGATCCCTGGGTTGGGAGATTCCCTGGAGAAGGGAATGGCTACCCACTCCAGAATACTGGAGAATTCCGCGGACTGTAGAGTCCCTGGAGCCGCACAGAGTTGGACACAACTGAGCGACTTTCACTTTCCCTGCTCCCCACCCTCCTCAGGCTGCCTGGCCAGGAATCCTGTTCATTTTTACAATGAATGGACTTCTCTCTGGTAGACAGTCTCAGCCCAGAAATGGCAAAAGATTATCTTTGTGTTTATTTTAGTCTCACTTTAAGGATCTTATCTCTAGCAAATCCACTGTCACGGTTCACCACAGCAGGACACGATAGGAAAAGCCACTCTCCCTGCAAGAAGGGCAGTCATTTTCTCCAACCCCATCAAACTGTCAAGAGGTTATTCCTTATTTACAAATGTAGATACATTGCTTACAATCCACAGGCCCCGAGCAAGGAGGGCAGAGATGAAGTCCAGAGGGCCACAACAGTATTGGTGTCTGGACTTTGGGGAAAATCGTTCAGGGTTGTATGAAGAATTAGCTTTCACATTGAACTTTATTAAATTCTGTCCCGGAATTCTTTCCCCTTTGGAAGACCCTTTCAGTCTTTAAGCCTGGAGAACAGCCCACATCGGATGAATTCCAAACAAAATGTAGCAGAAGGTATGGAATCTTCTGAGCACAGACAACAGAAGTCCCATTAAATGTGTAGAGACGCTCACAACAAAGATGCTGACACCCCATGAACAGAGAGACCGACTGGGGTGAGGCCTGGTCAGGGGTCTCATAGACAAGCACAAAGACGGCCCAAGGAGAAAGCAAACACCGTTCTCTCTCATGAAATTTTCTTTGGCCAATTGCTAAAGGAAAATCACCTGGAAACACCATTAACCTCACTTCTTTCTATCCATTCTAATTCCTTTTCCCTTATCAACTCGAGATCTGTGACAGCTTAATCTCAACTCAAATGCAAGGTCAAATATTTAGAGGCTAAAAAATGGTTTAAAAAAAGAAAAAGATTGAGTGAAACCCTAGTCTGGACCCCAAGTATTTAATTTACCTTGATGTAACAACTGCATTGGTAATACCTTGAAAAAAAGAAAATGACATTCTTGGATGAAAAGAGCAGAGCTCCCCCATTTTCTCCCTTATACTCTTCCCAAAAAGCAGAAATAATTAATCCTTAGCTGCCAGCAATAGAGAACAAAGATGTGAAGACTTGTTTGTTTGTTTTCTGGGGGTGGGAGAGGGAGGGGAGTCCAATTTTCAACGAAAGTTTTTTTCCTTAAAGGAGAGATAACGTTACACAGTGAAAACACAAGCCACTTATTCTCTTTACAGGCCCAATTAGCTTGGACCAAATACATTCTGTGAAGTTTGATTTTAGCACAAGAGAGTGATCTAGAAAGTCATGCACAGAGGGGCAGGACTACATGGTGGAGAGTTCCTTGGAGACAGAATGAAGCAAGAAAAATTCTTCAGGTAAATCAGTACTGAGCCCTTTGTTGACAATAAATAGTACCTATTAGGATGTGTCTTCAACTCTCAGACTTCAATTTTTTCACACTTCAATGTTTCTGCAATTACGTGTCTTACAATTAAAATGTTCATTTATTTAGTGTAGTTCCGTTTCTTTTCTTCCTGAAGTGCTATTACTAAATTGAAAGTGAATCTTATATAAACAACCCTTGAATATTGAAGAAACTATTATTATTATTATTATTATTATTACTTGATTGAAGAATTGACATAGAAAGATATCACATGGGAAGGGACTCTGATGGATTAGTAAATAGACAGACCATGCAGGCCCTTGAGAGTAGTGCTTATTAATTTGTTAAGATTATGGTCTGACTATTCACAGGGCAGGAATATAGACACAAACAGAGAGAACAGACTTGTGGGAATGGGGCGGCATGGAAGAAGAGCGTGAGACGAAATGAGAGAGTTGCACTGATATATATACACTACCGTCTTGTCAAAGCTATGGCTTTTCCAGTAGTCATGTATGGACATAGACATGAGTCATGTATGGACATAAAGAAAGCTGAGTGCCGAAGAATTGATGCTTTTGAACTGTGGTGTTGGAGAAGATTCTTGAGAGTCCCTTGGACTGCAAGGAGATCCAACCAGTCAATCCTAAAGGAAATCAGTCCTGAATATTCATTGGAAGGACTGATACAGAAGCTGAAACTCCAATATTTGGCCATCTGATGTGAATAACTAACTCATTGGAAGAGATCCTGATGCTGGGAAAGATTGAAGGTAGGAGGAGAAGGGGATGACAGAAGATGAGATGGTTGGATGGCATCACTGACTCAATGGACATGAGTTTAAGCAAGCTCCGGGAGTTGGTGATGGACAGGAAGCCTGGTGTGCTGCAGTCTGTGGGCTCGCAAAGAGTTGGACATGATTGAGCAATGAAGTGACTGAGTGGACACTATTTGCTTAGTCCTATCACTTCATGGCAAATAGAAGGGGAAAAAGTGGGAGCCGTGACAAATTTCACATTCTTATGCTCCAAGATCACTGCAGATGGTGACTGCAGCCATGAAACTAAAAGACGCTTTCTCCTCAGAAGAAAATTTATGACAAAACTAGACAGTATATTAAACAGCAGACATCACTTTGCCAACAAATGTCTATATAGTCAAAGCTACAGTTTTTCCAGTTGTCATGTATGGATGTGAGAGTTGGAACATAATGAAGTCTGAGGGCCAAAAAATTGATGCTTTCAAATTGTGGGTGCTAGAGAAGACTCCTGAGTATGAGATGGTTGGATGGTATCACCGACTCAATGGACATGAGTTTGAGCAGGCTCTGGGATTTGGTGATGGACAGCGAGGCCTGATGTACTGCATTCCATGGGGTCACAAAGAAGTGGACACGACTGAGCAATTGAACTGAACTGAACTGATATACACTACCATAAACCAGATAGCTAGTGGGAAACTGCTGTATAGTATAAGGAACTCAGTTCAGTGCTCTCTGGTGACCTAGAGGGGTAGGACAGGGGTGGGGGATGGGAGGAAGGCTTAACAGGAGGGTGTGTGTGTGTGTGTGTGTGTGTGTGTGTGTGTGTGTACACACTCAAGTCATGTCTGACTCTCTGCAGCCCCATGGTCTGTAGCCTGCCAGGTTCCTCTGTCCATGGGATTTTCCAGGCAAGAATACTGGAGAGGATTGCCATTTCCTCCTCCTAGGGATCTTCCCGACTCAGGGATTGAACGCACGTCTCTTGTCTCTCCTGCACCAACAGATGAATTCTTTACCACTAGCACCACCTGGGAAGCCCAGATATAGGTATACATATAGCAGCTTTGGGAGAACGAAATGGCAACCCACTCCAGTACTCTTGCCTGGGAAATCCCATGGACAGAGGAGCCTGGTAGGCTACAGTCCATGGGGTCGCAAAGAGTTGGACACGACTGAGTGACTTCACTTCACTCACTTCACACTTTATCACTGGAGAAGGAAATGGCAACCCACTCCAGTATTCTTGCCTGGAGAATCCCATGGACAGAGGAGCCTGGTGGGCCGTGGTCCACGGGGTCTCAGAGAGTCAGACACGACTGAACTGACTGAGCACATAGCAGCTTTGAGCTTCCCTGGTAGCTCAGCTGGTAAAGAATCCACCTGCAATGCAGGAAACCCCGGTTAGATCCCTGAGTTGGGAAGATCCCCTGGAGGAGGGCATGGCAACCCACTCCAGTATTCTTGCCTGGAGAGTCCCATGGACAGAGGAGCCTGGTGGGCTACAGTCCCTGGGTTGCAAAGAGTCAGACTCGCCTGCGTGACTAAGCAGAGCACACAGGCCTGATTCACGTTGTTGGACACCAGAAACTGGCACAACATTGTAAAGCAATTATCACCCAATTAAAAATAAAATTTTTAAAAGATTATGATCTGAAATACCTAATGTTTTGTGAGCCAGGGAGTAGCATCCCTGGTGATATTAATAACATGATACAGAGGGGGAGTAGGAGGAATGCAAGGCTAGAGGAAGGGTGAATAAAGACAACTGGATGGCGCTCTGAGACGACAGAGGGATGGGCGGCAGGGAGGTGGTAGGGGGATTCAGGATGGGGGGACACATGTGCACCCGTGGCTGATTCGTATTGATGTATGGCAAAAACCATCACAATCTTGTAAAGTAAGTGTCCCCCAATTAAAATTAATTTATTTTTTAAGAAAACACAATTGGAATATGCTGATGAGAGTCAAGAAAGTCTGAGCTAGAGACACACAGTGTCCAGATGAAAATGGCACGGCTTGAGAGATGTTTGGAATACAGACAATGGTGATGAATTATCACCATTCGGTCATCTCCTGGTGGTAGACAACTTGCCTTGATTTCCACTTCACATAGACATGGCTGTTGCGCTTCCTCAGTTAGCATGAAGACTGAGATGGAAAGATCCAGCGAGGGCTCCAGGCCATGAATTCAGGGCATCCTTTGGAAGCTTGTGGTCTGCAGCACACACTACATCTTTCAACAATTCAGTCTGGGACCCCAGAGAACAACAGGTGTGCCAACACAGGCCCATACAGACATGCCAACCCAGGAAGACAGAGAAAAACGGTCAGCCATGCCGCAGGGACAAGTCTTAAAGGTAGCACTGTTTGTGTCTCAGGGAGAAGACACATAGAGTGATATCTAAACTTCACTACGGGCACCATAACATTTGAAGTTCAAATGATTTTAGCTTTCAAGGAATTATATAGGCCTAAACCATAGTAGAAAAACTGATCACTCCATAGATTATTACACATTTCAAATAAAATTCAAATTCCTTAGCTCCATATCCAACCACCTATGTTCCACTACTTTTTGTACCTGTTCCAATAACTGTTAATAACTATCACTTACTGAGTATATACATATGCCAGGCATTTTGCTAAATACTGTACATTATTTCACTTAATCTTCAGACTAACTATATAAATTATCATCATCATCATCCTCATTTTATAGATAGGATGGTAAAAGTCCCAGAGATAAATCAACCTGTTTCAAGTCAAGATGTTAGGAAGTGGCAGATCTGAGAACAAAATTCAAGTCTAGTCTACAATATAGCTATGTATCTTCTATAGGACCAACTCTCACAAAGTACAACTTAAAAACTCTGGGAAATTTTTAAAAAACAAATATTTGAAGGCAGTACAGAATAACTTAAAGCAAAAAGACACTGGACGGGAGAGGGTAACAAGGCTCATTCGGAGCTGCATTAAATTTGAGAAAACTAAGCTGCAGAGGCTTATTAAGAAACTTACTCAAGGTTATAGGGATGTCCCTGGTGGCTCAGATGGTAAAGAATGTGTCTGCCTTGCCAGAGACCTGGGTTCAATCCCTGGGTCAGGAAGATCCGCTGGAGAAGGGGATAGCAACCCACTCAAGCATGCTTGCTGGGAGAATTGTATGGACAGAGAAGCCTGGCATGCTACAGTCCACGGGGTCACAAAGAGTCAGACAAGACTGAATGACTAATACTTTCACTTTTTTTGTTCTTCAAGCTGCAGAGACTTACCAAGAAACTTACTCAAGGGTATAAAGCAAATGAGACACAGAGCCAGTCTACACTCCTGCCTCTCTGGTTTTAAAACCAAAGGTAGCCACTGACTTCATCAAGGTAGGTCTAAGGGCACCTTTCTGCAGGGAAACCTGAGCCCAAACCCATGTCATTGACTAAGCACAAACAGTAGGCAAGAATGCACTGGTCCTTATCACCCACCTGGGACCCTCAGGGCTAATTAATCATTCTGACAGCTCCCTGGATGCAATAAGACAATTTTTTTTTTTTCCCTTGAATGCTGCTAGTTTAACCTGAGGCAAGACTTCCTTTCATGACACCAGGATGAAGCCTTGTTGAACATGATGAATGCCTTTTGGAAAAGAATAACATTTTGATAAAGGCCCTTCCAATCAACCTCCAGGTTAAAATAGAGTGGTTTTCCATGTCTGTTTGCATAGTCATCGTACAAGAAAGCCAGCTTTATCTCTGGGCTCCAAATCAACTAACCTAGACAGGACTTTTATGATTAAAAATCAAATAAATAACTTGCCCTGGTCTCTGACTTTTCACCAGTAATTATGGCTGGAGCTGCCATTTAGATTCTAACCTTCTGCCAAAGCCCTGTGTGTATCTCATTATTTCAGTTTCTGACTGCCTAACAGTCCCTGAGGATCTTGATTTGGGTTTAAGCTACAAACAAGGCTTCCCCCTTGGCTGGGAAACAGATGTTATACAAACTTCAGAGGCATTTTGCTGCGTGTTGCTATTTTATCCTGCTTTTTTGACATTAGATTGGACCTTTTTCTCATTCATCTAATTCTCCGTTTTCTTGTTTGAAAGACACTTCTGCATGAAGAGGAAGAAGAGGCAGAGGAAAAAGAAACAGTCATAGAGGGAAGGAGGAAGAAAGGTAAAAAAGCATTTGGAAACCTACTCATGGGAAGAGGAAGTTTCCCACTTTTTTTCTGCTGCTCGCAGTGGAGAGGCTGCCTACCCTGGAGTTGTGATCTTCCAGGGACCCCCAGTAGCCTGAATGCCCCTTAGTGAGGGTGGGTAGGATGAAGCCCAGCTGGGAAGGTCCCAGGAAAGCCAACTTGGCAGAAAGCAAGCCTCATCTTCAGCCCAAATTCTGGGCTCTTAACTGGCTGGCTAACTCTATTGCAAATGCAGATTCCAAGGGGAGAAAACCAAAACAGATGTCAGCGGCCAGAGTATGGGATAGGGTTCTGCAAATCATCTAGCAAAGTAAGGATGAAGTGATGGCTCAAGACTATGAAAGGAGTTGATTGTAGAACAGGGCCGGCTGGCGTGTTTGCGTGCACGAGGGAATCAGCCGCACTTATGCTATATGGCTCACAAGCACACACACACAGAGACACTCATACACAGGTATAGGTGATAGCGCCCAAAATTCAACAACCAGCTGCAATATACACGATGTTTAACTAAGGACTGGATTCAGCCTCTCTCTTTTTTTTAATTTACTTATTTTTAATTGAAGGATAATTGCTTTACGATATTGTGTTGGTTTCTGCCATACATCAACATGAATCAGCCATAGGTACACATATGTTCCCCGTTTTGAACCTCCCTCCCACCTCCCACATCATCCCACCCCTCTAGATTGTCACAGAGCACTGAGTTGAGCTCCCTGTGTCATTCAGCAAATTCCCACTGGCTATCTATTTTACGTAAAGTAACATATATGTCTCAATGTCTCTCTCAATTCATCCCACCCTCTCCTTTCCCCACTGTGTCCACAAGTCTGATCTCTAGGTCAGCGTCTCCATTGCTGCCCTGCAAATAGGTTCATCAGTATCATCATTCTAGATTCCGTATATAACTGTTAATATATGATATGTGTTTTTCTCTTTCTGACTTATTTCACTCTGTATAGTAGTTAACCTCTATATTTTAGCTGTATCTGTCTCCTTTGCCACTTTGGTTTATGAACAATTTACTTACATCACAGACTATTGCTATTAATCATTATTAGCACACCTAGATGACCTTTTAAGCTTTAAAAGCTAAAAGGGAAATAAGGCCTTATCCCAATAATTCTACTTTCCACTAAAAATTTATACAAGGGATATAGGTGAACATACCCAAAGATTGATCTACAAGAGTATTGCTAGAGACTAAATGTTTATGTTCTCTCAAAATTCTTCTATTGAAACCTAATCCCCAGTGTATGGTATTGGAGGCTGAGGTCTCAAAAGGGTGATCAGGTCATGACGGTGGGGCCCTCCTAATGGAATTAATCCTAGAAAAGAGGCCTGACAAAGAGCCGGTCCCCTTCCACCATGTAAGGTTACAGGAGAATTCAGAAATCTGCAACCCAGACAAGAGTTCTCATTAGAACTCAACCGTACAAGCACCCTGATGAAGTTCCAACCTCCAGAATTAAGATAAATAAATTTCTATTGTTTATAAACTATGGCGTTCTGTTATAGTCATTTAAAGGGATTAAGACAAATATGAATGGCAAAGTAATTTTTAACAGAAATATCCAAAATACAGGATTAATTAAATCATGGTACATCATAAATATCAAAGTTCAAGATGTTAAAAATTACACTGTTGGAAAATATTAATTCATTTAAGCAGATGAGAAGTATTTATTTGTCACCAACAATATATGAACAGGATAAAGTAGAAAAAAAAAGTTTTAAGACAGTAGTCATACTATCCTTACTTTTAAAAAAAATTTATAAATACATGTATAAGAATATAAGAGGGACAGCAAAATGTTAATATTAGATTGGCGGACTATAGATCACTTCAATATCTTTTTAAATTTATAATGAACATATATAAATTATGTAGTCAGAAAAAAGTAATATCAATATGATTTTTTCAAGTTAATTGTTTTTTTAATTTGTTTTTTCTATTGAAGGATAATTGCTTTACAGAATTTTGTTGTTTTCTATCAAACCTCAACATGGATCAACCATAGGTATACATATAACCCCTCAAAAGTTAATTGTTTTTTTACCCATACATAATAGATCTAATATGAAAGCCTATAAAGATTTGATATTTAATACTAGTGTCCTCCACACATATTGTCCCAACTAGCCCACCTCCCATAACCTTAAACCTTGGGTATTATTATTTTTAAAATCTGTTCCAATTTGATGGGAAGTAAATTAACAGTCTTTTAATCTTCCCTTCCTTGATTTTTTTTTTTAAATGAGATTCAACATGTTTTCATATGACTGTCGGCCATGTAGGGTTTTTTTTTTTTTTCATTTGCTACAGTTCTGCTCTTTCAGATTACAGAAGAAAAAGTTAGTTGCTCAGTCGTTTCCAACTTTTTGTGACCCCCATGGACTATAGCCCACCAGGCTTCTCTGTCTATGGGATTTCCCAGTCGAGAATACTGGAGTAGGTTGCCATTCCCTTCTTCAGGGGATCTCCCTGATTCAGGGATCAAACCCAGATCTAACCTGCATTGTAGGAGACTCTTACCATCTGAACCACCAGGGAAGCCCTTGAGATTACTGAAATTCCCCCCAAATTCAAGCATGCTTCGATTCTGAACCACTGAGCCCAAGAATTCAGCCCTCCATTGCATCCTCCCAGCTTCTCCCAGGATTTCATTAGCTCAATGATTCTCAACCTTGCCTATATATCACAATGACCTGAGGAGCCTTAAAGATCCTGACGCCTGGCTCTTATCTCCAGAGTTGTTGGCTTAACTGATCTAGGGCTTCCCTGGTAGCTCAGATGGTAAGGAATCTGCCTGCAATGCAGGAGACCTGGGTTTGATCCTTGGGCCAGGAAGATCCCCTGAAAGAGGGCATGGAAACCCATTCCAGTACTCTTACCTGGAGAATTCCATGGACAGAGGAGCCTGGCAGGCTACAGTCCACAGGGTGGCACAGAGTCAGACATGACTGAAGAGACCAAGCAGCAAGCCCAGCAGGTGCAGCCTAGGAAATGGGAATTTTTAAAGCTCCCCAGGTTATTCATTGTTGTTGTTGAAGTAGAGTTGATTTATACTGTTGTGTAAATATACATATATATACATATATATACTGACATATGTATACATTCTTTTTCAGATTCTTTTCCATTATAGGCTATTATAAGATATTGAATATAATTCCCCAGCTCATTCTAATGTGCATGATACTGAGAACCACAGCTTCAGAGAGGCTCTGCTAATGGCATCCTAACGAGCATCCTGAGATGCTGGAAAATGCCTCCCATTAGCATCTACACCTGCTATGAAGAGCAAGATGATGAAGATGCACACAAAAGACAGAGATGAGGAGGGAAACAGACTGATCTCCAGTGTCATCTCATTTGTTTAAGACATTGACTCAATAAATATTTGAGCATCTACTAGGACAATAATGGGTTTCCTTGTGGCTCAGTGGGTAAAGAATTCACCTGCAATGGAGGAGACCGGGGTTTGATCACTGGGCTGGGAAGATCCCCTGGAGAAGGGAAAGGCTACCCACTCCAGTACTGTGGCCTGCAGGATTCCGTGGACTTCTTACAAAGCCCTGTAGACTATAGACTATAGCCCATGTGGTCACAAAGAGGCAGACATGACTGAGTGACTTTTACTTTCACTAGGACAATAATAATCGTGCACAATTATTGAACATTTACTATAGGTCAGCCTCTCTTCTAAGCCCTTTACACGTAGTCCTTATCTCCATTATATAGGTGAGGAAACTGAAGCACAGAGAAGTTGAGTTATTTGCTTACAGTTACACAGCTCTTAAAGAGTAGAGGCAGGATTCAAACACAAACAAGCTAGCTCTGGCATTCATGTCATAACATCACAGGCCAGATGCTGCAAAGGCAGCTGGTACATCATAGTAAAAAGCAAAACAGTTAACACTTCCTGCTTTCATATGTCTTAAGGTTTGTGTGCATGTCAAGTCACCTCAGTCATGTCCAACTCTTTGCGACCCCATGGACTATAGCCCACCAGGCTCCTCTGTCCATGACTCCCCAGGCAAGAATACTGGAGTGGGTTGCCATGCCCTATTCCAGGGGATCTTCCTGATCTGGAGATCGAACCCATGTCTCCTGCGGCTCCCGCATTGCACAGATTCTTAATCACTGAGTCACCGGGGAAGCCCTGTTTTAAGGTTTTCTGGAGAGCAAATGAATAAACACATAAGATATGAAGGAAACACAAGACACTATAAAAGAATATAACCATATATGCACATTCATAGCAACATTACTCACAAAAGCAAATGTAATATAAAAGATGGAAGCCACCCAAGTGTCCATCCACAGATGAGTGGATAAAGAAAATGTGGTATACACATACAAAGGCACATTATTCAGCCTTAGAAAGGAATGGAAATACTACCCCATGCTACAATATAGATGAATCCTGAAGACATTATGCTAAGTGGAAAAAAAAACAGCCACAAAAGGACAAATATAAATACTGTATTATTCAACTTCACTGAGGAATAGAGTACTCAAATCATTAGAGACAGAAAGTATAATGGTGGTTATCTGGGGCTTGAGAGAAGGGAATGGTGAGTTTTTATTTCATGAGCACAGAGATTGCACTTTGGAAGATGAAAAAAAGTTCCAGAGTTGGGTGGTGACAAAAGTTGCTCCAAAACGTGAATATACTTAATGCCACTATGAATAATGTGAATACACTTAAAAATAGTGAATACACTTAAAAAATGTGAATACACTTAAAAATAGTTAAAATTGTAAATGTTCATGTTCTGTACCTTTTACCACAATTTTTTAAAATAGCTTTTAAAATTATAAAGAAAATAGCCAGAAGTCTCAAATTAGATTGCGGAAGGAGTCAGGGAAGGTCTGTTTCAGGAGGTGACATTTAATGGGAGACTTGGGGATCAAAGGCTCAGCAAGGTAAAGGTTAGAGCGAGGCTATTCTGAACAGAAGGAACAGTGTGAAAGAGACTCCAGCAATGGTCCCTGTACAACTCCTCCATCTCAGAGGCAAGAAACCGTGGCATGGAGATAAAATGACTTGTCCAAGGTCCCATCATTTCCTACTGTCCAAACCATCCAGGCTCCTTCTAAATGCACTTGGAAAAAGTAACCCAGCTCCCTGTTGGTAGCAGCCGGACGTAGATCTCACACAAAAACAGTGGCAACGGCTATAGAAGAGGAAAGAGAATTTTCCTAAGAGCTGAGCAGGCACTGGCCAAGAAAAAGGGAAGTGGGAGCAGCAGAGAGGTTACAGAGTGAGTTCTGGAGCTTTGTGCGTGTTCTGCTTTTAGGAAAAGAGGAATATTACGGTGGGAGACGTCTGGGCTATAGTTGTGAAGACTGAGCTGATGCCCTGATTATGTCTGCCTACCACAGCAAAGGTGCCCCATAAACAATAGGAAAGTCAGGGAAACTTAAGAAAAGAAAAAAAAAATTGATCAGGAGAATGTCATTTGGGATATCTGAGACAGGGCTGTAAAAGTGAGATTTTCATTCATTTCCGGGAAGGGGGGTTGGGTGCAAGTAAGGGAGGGAGGGATCCAAGGAAGATAAAACATTTCTGTATCCCAGGCTGACGTACTGAACCTTTTCAAGTATGAGAGCAGTTGGAATTCAGCAGGGGCATTTTGACAGCACTGAAATTTATGCCTGCCTGGGAGGAGATAGTACCCTACGTTTTTAAACAGTTTTGGTCAGAGGAGAAAAATGTAAAATTGGTCCCGAGCTAATGAGGCCTGATCATCCTTTTATGGCGCTCTAGTATGCAATTAAGGTTAGGTTCATGTAAACTGCCAGCAGGCTCAGACTTTTAACAGCCTTATGTATGTCAGGAAGGAAAATAAATAGTCTGCTGTTTGTGCTTTATGTGGGGAAATTATTGAGATAAACAGTGTGAGCCTGACAGGTGTGACTTCTTGCAGCTTAATGTGATGGATTCACCAGGGGCCACTGGAGCTGATAGCACCAAACTGTTGATGGAAGAAAAGCATGGTGAAGATTCTGACAATTATAGAAGTGCCAGAGCCAGGCCGGGTCTGGTGTTTGACTGTGAGACATGCAGACTTTCAGGGTTTGGGAATGTGGATCGAGCCAGAAAGCAGAGATAGTTTCATTCTATAGAGTAGGTGGAATCCTCAAACTCCAGAAGAGATTAGAGATGAGGACAGGGAGACCTAGAAACGTCTAGTGACTGTATAGCTGTTCAGAATTGGCCCCCAGGTCTCCTGGCCTATTCTGCTTCTGTTACCAAACTTGCGTCACCTGCAAGCAGTGAAACCAACTTGCTGACACTGGTTTGTGCTGAAGAAAAGTGCCAGGTCTATGGCAGGGCCCCAAGCAAGGAGTCAGTCCAGGCAGGTAGAGCTTAAAAGACTCCAACTCCAGATGGCTTTCAGGGAAAGGTTTTTAAAGATAAGGTGAGGGAAGGAGGTTGTGTGCTACGTGATCAGCTCAAGGACATTCTTCTGATCGGTGGTTGGTGAGGTAATCAGAGACATTACTTTGCCAACAAAGATCTGTCTAGTCAAAGCTATGGTTTTTCCAATAGCCATGTATGGATGTGAGAGGTGGACCATTGAGAAAGCTGATGGCAGAAGAGTTGATGTTTTTGAACTGTGGTGTTGGAGAAGACTCTTGAGAGTCCCTTGGACAACAAGAAGATCAAACAAGTAAATCCTAAAGGAAATCAGTCCTGAATATTCATTGGAAGGATTGATGCTGAAGCTGAAGCTCCAATACTTTGGCCACCTGATGTGAAGAGCCAACTCATTAGAAAAGACCCTGATGCTGGGAAAGATTGGAGGCAGGAGGAGAGGGGACAACAGAGGATGAGATGGTTGGGTGGCATCACCGATTCAATGGACATGAGTTTAAGAAAGCTCCAGGAGATGATGAAGGACAGGGAAGCCTGGCATGCTGCAGTCCACAGGGTCACAAAGAGTCGGACACGACTGAATGAGTGACTGAATGATGATGACAAGTTAATCAGGAGTCAACATCATCAACCTTTTGGTTCTAACCATCTGGGGTCTACATGCTTGTGAGCAACTTGTAGTTAACTTCTTCTACCTTGTGGGAGCTTCAGTATTTGCAAAACAGCTCAAAGGACTAAGAATACATAGTTAAGAATATTATCTATAGCCCTTGAGGAACTAAAAGTCCTTGACTTTGTTTAGTAGCTAAATTATTTTGTCTTTCTTGACTCTTTTCCTGTGTTTATGCACTTTCTCACTTCTCCGATTTAAATTTATTCATTGGAACTCTGGGAAGGCCTAGGAAGCTAAAGTTTTACTACAAAGAAGAGGCAGGCAGACGTGGGGGAGGGGCGTAGTCTGTCCTGGGAAGGTCCCATAGGGTCCTGCTTGGTTACATTTCCACTATTCTGAACTGTTAAGAACCCTGCAGCATAATGAATTGATGGACTCAGACATAAACTTGGGTTTGATCCTGCTTTTGCCACGGTCTCCTGGCCTCTGGTCACCCCCTCTGTCACCTCGTAATTCATATCATTCAGCACCAGTAGAATTTCCTAAAATGCAAATCTAAGCCTGTCTCACCCTCTGCCCCCTGTTTAAAACCCTGTAAGAAGTATTCTCTGCTACCTGGATAAATCCATAACATGGTTCACAAGGACCTTCACAAACCTGGCCTGTGCTTTCGTCTCCAGGTTCATAATCCCTGTTTCCATCTATCCAAACCTTATATGCCAGTCTTCCTGAATAATCTGCTCTCTCTACAAATGGTTTGTCAGATAAAATACACAGTGCTGAGTTAAACATAAATTTCAGAGTGACAATGAGTAATCTTTAGTATAAGTATGTACCATGGAATATTTGGAATGTTATCTGACATTATCTGATGTTTTTTATCTGACATTCAAATTGACTGAGGGTTTATTTATCTGCTAAATCTAGCATCTTTGCTTCAATTAGACCCTGATATTTCCTCACCTCTGGGCCTTTTAAAAATGCACCATGTTTGCTAGAACATCAAGCCTTTTCCCTATCATTGCTTAGCTAACTTACTGAGTCAGGGACACCAAAGTTTCATGTTCACCTTCCATAGTGTTAAGTTATCATTGGTGGCTACAAACTCAGCAACTATATTTCTAAGCCCCCTGCATCTAGATGGGGCCATATGACTAGATCTCACCAGTAGAATATGAGCAATGAGCATGCATGTCACTTCTGGGCCAAAGTGGTTAACAAGTAGGTATATCTTCTCCTCCCTATATCCTCATCTGACAACCATACGTAAGGACCCCAAGGTCTTAAGGGATGGTGGAACTGCAAGCTGGAACCCTGAATCATGGTAAGGAAGGCCACCCACAGACCAATCACTGTGTCAGTTACACAAGGGAGAAGGAAATGTCTATCATGGCAGTGAAATGTGAGGCTTTGCTTGTTACAGCAGCTAGCATTATCTTAGCTAATATGTGCGTTCTTTGAGTCTTTGACATATCCTCCTCATAGACAGTCCCTCAAATTGTGTTAGTGACTCCTCTTATATGCTCCCATAGCACACTCATTCTTTCTCATTTCAGTAACATCTACCATGCTGTTGAAATAGGCTCTTGTCTGACATTTTTTCCTACTAACAAAATGTTTCTTGGAGTTAGGGACTAGAATTTTCTTGGTCACAATTACATCTGCAAAGCATAGCATTGTTGAATAAATATTGTTCTGTTTCCTTGTTTTTAAAATTAAGGTGGCAATCAAGTGATTTCTAAGATCACTTCCATATCTATAATTCAGGAGTTATGAATGTAGTGAAGTGAAAACCTTTGTTTGACTTCCCAGAACCACATTTTCCATGGGGAATGTAGCTTCTTCCATTGGCTATGGTTCTGATGATCATGGCACCCACCCCTCAGCTTTCACCACCACAGAAATGGAGCCAGAAATCAGGTTAGACCCTACTGTTTCACTCTCCTACAACAGTGACTGATCAAAGATAGGAAGAAGACCCATTCTTGATTTTCCCCTTAGCTTATATATACATATTGAAACACAGAAGCTATTTCTCCCCCCACTGGGGTTCTTATGGTAGAAGGATGTATATGGTAGCCTCTTAGTGGCAATCTAATAACTGGCTTACTTATTTGAGAGAGTGTTTAAAAAAAATAAAGCTAATACAGACACACACAAAAAAAATCAGAAAGAAATAAAGAAAAAAGATCTCCAATAATTTCCAAGTTTCTGGATCAAGCTGTGCCTGAAGCCAACAACCTCTGACCTTTTCACTCACATGTGCCAACAAACCCTGATTTTGGCTTGAACCAAACCTTAAATTATCCCAAAAAAGTTCTGAATAATGTAAAAATAGTAGCCTTCATGAGTTTAAAATATATCCAGGACCACACACTATTTAGCATGGAATACATACAAAATAAACTTGATATTTAATTTTAATTGGTTAGGATGAGACAACAATAGATACAACCAGTGTATTAATATTTAACACAGAACATAAAGCACGTGCCTGCACTATTCACTAAAAGTGGATGAATTTAGAAATTTTTAAAAAAAATTTTGGCCATACTGTGCAGCATGCTGGGATCTCAGTTTTCTAATCAGGGATAAAACCCGCGTCCTCTTTATTGGAAGCATGGAGTCTTAACCACTGGACTATCAGGGAAGTTCCTAGAAATGCTTTTCAAAATTTAGTTTCATTCTGTAAGTGCCAACCTAAAGAACAGATAAACAATATAATTTTAAAGATATCAAGAGTTCTTTTCAGTAGGTACCTACTCTCATCTTCTCACACCTTCTGGAGGAGGGTAGTTTCTAAACAAAATTTCTAATCTGCTATAGGGAAACCAAGTTGAAGCAGCTGCCAAGTTTGAAGCACACGTGCATGCATTCTAAGTCTCTAGTCGTGTCTGACTCTTTCCGACCCTATGGACTGTAGCCCTCCAGGCTCCTCTGTCCACGGGCTTCTCCAGGCAAGAATACTAGACTAGGTTGCCATGCCCTCCTCCAGGAGATCTTCCTGACCCAGGGACGGAAACCGTGTCTCTTAAGTCTCCTGCATTGGCAGGCAGGTTCTTTACCACTAGCGCCACCTGGGAAGCCCTTTTGACAACACCCCAACCACCAAATCTATACCACTCTTTATCCCCAGCACAGCCAACTGATCAAGGAGAAGCACCTTACAAGCTGAAGCAATCAGCTCTGTCCTACCTGAAATTTGAAGCTTGTACTGCGAGACAGACTGAAAAGGAGGGCACTGGGTCACATGAAGAGCCCACCCAAATGAGAAGGAACCTAAACATCTGCTTCTGTATTTCAGGGAATGTGCTGGTGTCTGCTCTTTTAATCCCAGATTGTCTATTCCTCCAATCATAGGAGCTTCCCAACATCTTTTTCCAGAATGTTTTTCTTAATCACATGGAGTGAGAGAAGAGGATGTCCAAAAGTGAACATCAGATATCATTGCTCCTGAGGTCCATTACCCACACCCTTCTGCCAGCATCCCACTGGATACTGGAGTGCTCCTCTGCCCTCCGTCATGTTGAGGACCAGCCCACCTCCCACCATCACCAGTGTCCTGAAATCCAAGCCCCCGATTCCCCTCAGATGTGTAATACTTTCCACAGCTGCAATTAGTTATATTATGCTACATTGTCATGCAGAGTAGTTGAGCTATGCTGTCTCAAATTTCTCCACCATAGACTAGGATTTTAATTTGACCATTGTGTACTCCAGTATATTATGTTTTTCACAAAATAAAAGACCATCCTTACTCCAAAGATGAATTCTTCTACCATTACAGGGAAAATAACTGGTGACAGCTTTATTCTTTTTAAATTTCTTTCTAGTTTCTTTTTTAAAATTGCTTTCTTTGTATTTGGAATCACAAAATTAACAATTAACAATAAGCACATGATATATACATACATGGATATATTATATATATGCATGCATGCATGCCAGGTCGTTTCAGCCATGTCCAACTCTGCCACCCTATGGACTGGAGCCCTGCCAGGCTCCTCTGTCCATGGGATTCTCCAGGCAAGAATACTAGAGTGGGTTGTCATTCCCTTCTCCAGGGGATCTTCCTGACCCAGGGATCGAACCCATGTGTCTTATATCTACCTGCACTGGCAGGCGGGTTCTCTAGCACGAGCACCACCTGGCAAGCCCCATATATATGCAAACATACATATATAGGAAGATATCTATCTAGAACAATAAATATACATATAAAATGCAGAAGCCTGTACAACAAACTATGCAAAGTTTGGCCCATGGACTGGCTGGTGGCAGCTTTAGAGCATCGGTTTGTTCTAGATTCCAGCCTAAAGATTTCAGGGTTATTGCAAGCCAGACTCAGTACCCACTTTTCATTGAAAGGCCCGGTTCACCTCCTTTTCTTAGAACACCAAATGGCATCCAGGGAGACATGTCAGAACTTCTTCGTCAGTCGTGTCTCTCAGTCGTGTCCGACTCTTCATGACCTCATGGACCACAGCACGCCAGGCCTCCCTGCCCATCACCAACCTCCAGAGTCTACTCAAACTCATCCCCACTGAGTCGGTGATGCCATCCAGCCATCTCATCCTCTGTCATCCCCTTCTCTTCCTGCCCCCAATCTTTCTCAACATCAGGGTCTTTTCAAATGAATCAGCTCTTCACATCAGGTGGCCAAAGTACTGGAGCTTCAGCTTCACCATCAGTCCTTCCAGTGAACACTCGGGACTGATCTCGTTTAGGATGGACTGGTTGGATCTCCTTGCAGTCCAAGGGACTCTCAAGAGTCTTCTCCAACACCACAGTTCAAAAGCATCAATTCTTCGGAGCTCAGCTTTCTTTATAGTCCAACTCTCACATCCATATATGACTACTGGAAAAACCATAGCTTTGACTAGATGGACCTTTGTTGGTAAAGTAATGTCTCTGCTTTTTAATATGCTGTCTAGGTTGGTCATAACTTTCCTTCCAAGGATTAAGTGTCTTTTAATTTCATGGCTGCAGTCACCATCTGCAGTGACTTTGGAGCCCCAAAAAATAAAGTTTGTCACTGTTTCCACAATTTCCCCATCTATTTGCCATGAAGTGATGGGACTGGATGACATTATCTTAGTTTTCTGGATGTTGAGCTTTAAGCTGACTTTTTCACTCTCCGAGTTCTATCAGTAATTCAGAGCCAAGGGGAATAATCCAGGGGACAAGCGCTTCTCTCTCCAGATTCCCTCCAGGCATCTGGCGATCCTCAGGCAGCCGAGGTGGACAGGCTGCATGGCGACAAGCAAATAAGAAACAGGTCTCTGACCGGGTGGTCTGCCGCTCAGTGTCCATCACAGGCCAGGGAGCGGTAACAGCTGTCTGGCAAGGAGGCCAGCGCGTGCCCAAGGCGGACAGCGACGAGCCAGCCCACCCCGCTCGCCAGGCCTTCTGCCCCAGGCATCCTCCAATGGGCTGTCAACAAGGAGGAGGGACGGTGTTTTTTCACTGAGTAGGTCACATCGAGTTGGCCAACAGAAACCACCCAAAGGCTGTGTCCACACTTGGACAGTCATCGTGGCAGGAGGGCCAATCAGTTTGTAAATAGGGAATCTCACTCAGGCGTCCTGAGGTTTGGAGAAGAAAAGGAAGCCATGGGTGTTTAATTGGCTGCCCGAGTGCCCCAGAGCCATTGTGTACAATGGTTGGAGACTACAGTTCCTCTGCTACACCAAATGTGTGGAAATCACTTCATATTTGAAGCTACTTTCCTGACTGTAAGTTGAGATGGTTGGACCAGACCTTGGAATCGTAGAATACTGGAGAATGACTGGTGAGCTAAACCAACCCCCTCATATGACAGATGAGTATATTGAGGCTGGTTTCATTTATTAAGCACGTTTCTTGAGCTCAACTATGTGTCAAGTGAAGTGTTAGATGCTAGAGATAAACTAGTGAGCAAAAATATACACAATCCCTTCCCTCAAGGTACTTGCAGTACAGTAGGGGGCGAGAGAGAGACATTGATTGAATAATCACATGTATGAAAGCCTAGTACATGCTGAGCTCTGTGAAGAGGAAATCAGTGTACTAAGAACATATTTCAGGCAGACTTGACTCAGTGAAGTTAGTTCTGTAGGGAAGTTCTTTTAGATACGAGACCGGAAGGAATGATAAGCTTTGACTAGATGAGGGAGTGGGAGGAAGAGGCAGAGAGAAGGCATATGCAAAGGCCCTGAGGCCACAGAGAGCAGGGGGACTTTTAGGATTCTGAAAACTGCCAGGGGGTGAGGAGCTAGAACAGAGAAAGATAGGCAGAGAGTGGGGCAAGATGAGACCAGAGTCAGAGGCAGAGACACCCTCCAGGGCGTAGTATGAAGGGGTTGTGTGGTGGGTAAAATTCTAAGATGGTTTGTAACACTTCAATGCCCTCTTGTTCTTGATGTGCTCAGTTGTGTCCAACTCTTTGCAATCCCATGAACTGTATGTAGCCTGCCAGGATGTATGTAGGCTACATGGGATTCTCCAGACAAGAATCCTGGAGTGGGTTGCCATGCCCTCCTCCAGGGGATCTTCCCAAACCAGGGATCAAACCTGCATCCACTGCATCTCCTGCATTGCACATTGCAAGAAGATTCTTTACCACTTAGCCACAGGGGATGCCCCCAATGTCCTGTAATCCCTCTCTTTTGAGTCTAGGCAAGCAGGATCTATGAATATGATGGACTGTTACTCCTGAAGTGATGCTACATTAAAGAGCAAAAGGGTTTTGCAGATATAACTAAGGTTCCCAATAAATTGCCTTTGAGTAAAATTAAAGGATAATTATCCTGGGAAGTCCTGATCTAATCAAGATCAGCAGCAGCAGAAGCAGATACTCCTCTGCTGACCTGAAAAAAAAGAACTGGCCAACTTGTGAGCTGCCTGTGGTGGGGGCTGTGTCCTGAGGACAGCCTCTAGGAGCTGAGAGGAACCCCTGGGCAATAGCCAGTCAGAAAATGGGAACCTCTGTCTGTGTTCACAAGCAAATGAAACCCACCAACCCCCTGATTGAGTCTACGAGGATCCTGACCAGGTGAAGCCACAGCCTCAGTCAACACCTAGATTTCAGCCTTATGCGACTCTGAGTGGAGAACTTGGCCCGCTACACTCAGAATTCTGACCCATAGAAACTGTGAGAGAACAAATGGGTCTCTCAAAGTCCCTGAATGTGTGTGTGTGCTTGTTGTAATTGGTTGTGTTGTGATAGACACTAATACAGCTGTTTAAAGATGTTGGTATTTACCTTTAGAACATCAGGAAGTCATTGGGGAATTTTAAAGAGGGGCTTGAAGGGGGTGACATAATCTCCTTGGGTTTCTGAAGATTCCTCAGGCTCCTATATGAAGAATGAATTTGAAAGCAAGAGTTCAGTAAGAAGGCAAGAGATGGTAGTGGTTCTGATGGTGGATTTGATCACAGAGACAGACAGAAAAGATAAACAGACAGTAACCAAGGAAAATTCTGACTCTTATCTTTAGAAATATATACTGAAATATCTGCTTAAAACAATCTGAAAGGTCAGGAAGAGAATAGATGAGACAATATTTGCCATGTTTTAATAATATTTCAAGCTAATAGAAGCATCAGATTTATTATTATACTAGTATTTCTATTTTGTATGTATATAACTATATTGATTTTTAGTTAAAAATATATACACAGTGAAACATAAATCTCAAGAGTACAGGTTGAGGATTAAAGATCTAAACGTAAGACCAGAAACTATAAAACTCCTAGAGGAGAACATAGGCAAAACACTCTCTGACAAGAATCACAGCAGGATCCTCTATGACCCACCTCCCAGAATATTGGAAATAAAAGCAAAAATAGACAAATGGGACCTAATGAAATTTAAAAGCTTTTGCACAACAAAGGAAACTATAAGCAAGGTGAAAAGACAGCCCTCAGATTGGGAGAAAATAATAGCAAATGAAGAAACAGACAATGGATTAATCTCAAAAATATACAAGCAACTCCTGAAGCTCAATTCCAGAAAAATAAATGACCCAATCAAAAAATGGGCCAAAGAACTAAACAGACATTTCTCCAAAGAAGACATACAGATGGCTAACAAACACATGAAAAGATGCTCAACATCACTCATTATCAGAGAAATGCAAATCAAAACCACAATGAGGTACCATTACACATCAGTCAGGATGGCTGCTATCCAAAAGTCTACAAGCAATAAATGCTGGAGAGGGTGTGGAGAAAAGGGAACCCTCTTACACTGTTGGTGGGAATGCAAACTAGTACAGCCACTATGGAGAAGAGTGTGGAGATTTCTTAAAAAACTGGAAATAGAACTGCCATATGACCCAGCAATCCCACTTCTGGGCATACACACCAAGGAAACCAGATCTGAAAGAGACACATGCACCCCAATGTTCATTGCAGCACTGTTTATAATAGCCAGGACATGGAAGCAACCTAGATGCCCATCAGCAGACGAATGGATAAGGAAGCTGTGGTACATATACACCATGGAATATTACTCAGCCATTAAAAAGAATTCATTTGAATCAATTCTAATGAGATGGATGAAACTGGAGCCCATTATAGAGAGTGAAGTAAGCCAGAAAGATAAAGACCATTACAGCAAACTAACACATATATATGGAATTTAGAAAGATGGTAATGATAACCCTATATGCAAAACAGGAAAAGAGACACAGATGTACAGAACAGACTTTTGGACTCTGTGGGAGAAGGTGAGGGTGGGATGTTTCGAGAGAACAACATGTATATTATCTATAGTGAAACAGATCACCAGCCCAGGTTTGATGCATGAGACAAGTGCTCGGGCCTGGTGGACTGGGAGGACCCAGAGGAGTCGGGTGGAGAGAGAGGTGGGAGGGGGGATCACAATGGGGAATACATGTAAATCCATGACTGATTCATGTCAATGTATGACAAAACCCACTTCAATATTGCAAAATAATTAGCCTCCAACTAATAAAAATAAATGAAAAAAAAAAGAGTACAGGTTGATAAATTTTGAAGAGAGCATATACTTACATGACCCATTCTCCCTGCCATCCCAGAAAAGCTCCCTCCACTCCCCACCCAGCTAATATCAGCTCTCTATCCAGAGGTGAAATTTACTAATACATTCAACAAAGTTGCAGAATACAAAATCAACATGTAAAAATCAGCTTCACTTCTACACACTAATTAAAAACTATCCAAAAAAAGAAATTGAGGACAATTTCATTTACAATATCATTAAAAAGAGTAAAATACTTAGGAATAAACTTGACTAAAGTGGTAAAACTCATATACATTGAAAACTAAAAAATGTTAAAAGAAATTAAAGGCACAAATGAATGGAAATACATACGTTCGTGGATGAGATTTAATATTTAAAATGTGCATACTACCCAAAGTGCTCTACAGAATCAATGTAATCCCCATTATGTATCAAATTTTTAATTGATTTTATCTTTATCCTATAATTCATCTTTATCCTATAAAAATAATCACACAGCACATAAAGATGTATGATCATAACCATGTTTTAGAATGGGGAGAAATTAAAAACACTCTGTGTCCATCACAATTGTACAGTGGAAGAGTGTGTAGTCATTAATGTGTTTATGAAGTTCTACATTAACATATTAAAATGTTCACAGTAAATTATTGAGTGAAACAACAATTACAGAGCTTAATGTACAGTACATCCCACTAATGTAAGTTTTGACTCTTTAGGAATGTTTGCCGATCCATCCAATTCCTAAAAATCTGGGTGAGGGGGGTTTGTGATTGTTCTTTATAATTTTCCATGATTCTGTACTTTTTTGGGTAATAAACAAGAATGTTTTGTAATTGGATGAAAAAAATGATCTTATTTTGGAGTGAGCAAGTGAGTAACAGGAAATGACACAGGCAAGAAACATAACTGGAATGTGATTTCCGATGAGAATGGTCCTGCAAAGCATGGTGCATGAGCCTTGTCATGCTCGCTAAGGAGAGGACTGCTGGAGAGACTGGCCAGACCTTGGATCTGCCTGTTCTCCAGCTCCCACTCACCTCTGCCCTAGTTCAGCCTCAGGTTCCTCATTTGTTAAACAAAACTTTAGTAGCTTGCCTGTAATCATGGAGCTGGGCTTCCCTGGTGGCTCAGTGGTAAAGAATTCACCTACAATGCTGGAGACTCAGGTTCGATCCCTGGGTCAGGAAGATCCCCTGGAGGAGGGCATGGCAACCTATTCTAGTATTCTTGCCTGGAGAAGCCCATGGACAGAGGACCGTGGAAGGCTACATCCACGGGGTCACAAAGAGTCAAACATGATTTAGTGACTAAATAACAACAACAGCTCATGGAGATAACAGATGAAAAACACCTGAACTTGAACCCAGACAGCTGACCCAAAAGCTGTTCATCCCTGTCCCCCTGAACAACCCTGACTCTGCTCCAGCGAGCTGATCAGCCCCACCTTCGCTGTCTCCTTCCACCTCTTAGAGATGTCCATCACAGCCCTCAAAGACTTGGCTACAACCGTTTCTTCATGATCTGCCATTCAGTTTAGACTTGTCCTGTCACATGAGGCTGTTTGCATTGAAACTAATCCAAATGAAATAGCATTTTAGAATTAGTTTCTTTAGTTGCTCTTAGCACTTCTCAAGCACTCAGTAGCCCCATATAACTAGCGGCGGCTACCATGTTGAAGAATGCAAACACAGGCTGTTTCCATCATCACAGAAGGTGCTGAAATGAGAGGCCAGGAATGGTGCACGGGGTTCTCAGCGACCAGCTGGGTATCTAGTACCCAGAAGGCCTGCACTGAGTAAGTGAAGAATTAATGATTCAATCCATCAAATCCTAACAAACTGAGGCTAAGTGGGAAAGGTATTTTGCAGGAGCTAACTTTTCAGTCAAGTGCCAAAAGGTAATTATACAAATAGGTGGGTCAAGAAGAGGGTAGAGTATTCCATATGGGAAAAGACATTGATTTAGTGAGAAATGTGAAGGGAATTGGCAACGTTGGGCTATTGTTCTCAAGCTCTTTTTTGCTGCCAATTAAAAATCTTCTTAGGCGGTGTTTTCTTATCAGACTTCCTCCCTGATTTGGTATTATTGTAAGGTCTGCACTGACTAATTGGGCTCTTGGCAGTTGAACAGTCAGGCAATTTTTTTAAGTCTTTTAATTTTTTTCATTATTTTTTTGATTGGGGGTGAAAGCATATACCCTAGAGAACTACAAGAAGTTTTCCAAGAGACTCTCAACCCAAATGCCCACTAGTTCAAGTGTTCATACAACCATCGTCAAAAAGGGTGTGTCCTAAATGGCCCTGGAGTGTAGCAGGGAGACAGTTTAATTTTGTGAAGGAATTCAATCCCCAGGCAAGATATTTCAAGCCAGTTACTGCTGGAGGCATAAAAGCAAGAATTGTCCCAAACTAATTCTAAGAATCATCTTCTTTCTTTTATTCCAAATCTAATACTGGTCCAAACTACATGGGATGGTGTGTTAATCCAGTTAGCTTTACCACTTACTAGCTGTGTGACATTTCTGAGCCTCAGTTCCCTCTTCTGTAAAATGGGAATAATAGAAGTATTGTGCTGTGCTTAGTCGCTCAGTTCAGTTCAGTTCAGTTCAGTCACTCAGTCGTGTCCAACCCCTTGCGACCCCATGAATCACAGCACACCAGGCCTCCTTGTCCACCACCAACTCCTGGAGTTTACTCAAACTCATGTCCATTGAGTCGGTGATGCCATCCAACCATCTCATCCTCTGTTGTCCCCTTCACCTCCTGCCCCCAATCTCTCCCAGCATCAGGGACTTTTCCAATGAGTCAACTCTTCACATGAGGTGGCCAAAGTATTGGAGTTTCAGCTTCAACATCAGCCTTTCCAATGAACACAGAGGACTGATCTCCTTTAGGATGGACTGGTTGGATCTCCTTGCAGTCCAAGGGACTCTCAAGAGTATTCTCCAACACCACAGTTCAAAAGCATAAATTTTTCGGCGCTCAGCTTTCTTCACAGTCCAACTCTTATATCCATACATGACCACTGGAAAAACCATAGCCTTGACCAGACGGACCTTTGTTGGCAAAGTAATGTCTTTGCTTTTTAATATGCTGTCTAGGTTGGTCATAACTTTCCTTCCAAGGAGTAAGCGTCTTTTAATTTCATGGCTGCAATCACCATCTGCAGTGATGTTGGAGCCCAAAAAAATGAAGTCTGACACTGTTTCCACTATTTCCCCATCTATTTCCCATGAAGTGATGGGACCAGATGCCATGATCTTAGTTTTCTGAATGTTGAGCTTTAAGCCAACTTTTTCACTCTCCTCTTTCACTATCATCAAGAGGGCTCAGGTCTGTCCAATTCTTTGTAACTCCATGGACTGTAGCCTGCCAGGCTCCTTTGTCTATGGGGACTCTCCAGTCAAGAATACTGGAGTGGGTTGCCATGCCCTCCTCCAGGGGATCTTCCCAACCCAGGGATCAAAGTCAGATGTCCCACATTGCAGGCAGATTCTTTACCATCTGAGCCACCAGGGAAGCCCATAGAAGTGTTAGGAGTAATAAATACGCTAATGTATATAAAGTGCTTAGTGCAATGCCAGGTACATAGTAAATACCACATAGGAGTGAATCATTATGATAAAGAACCCGCCTTCCAATGAAGGAGACACAGAAGACATGGGTTTAATCCCTGGGTCAGGAAGATCCCCTGGAGGAAGAACTGGCAACCTACTCCAGTATTCTTACCTGGAAAATCCCATGGACAGAGGAGCCTGGTGAACTGCAGTCCATGCGGCTGCAGAGAGTTGGACAGGACTGAGTAACTAAACACACACACACATAAACAGTAAATAAGTAAAAGGTACATGCTTTGCCATAGCTCCAAATATGTTTTTGCAATTGACTAGTGTTAAGAATGAAAGTAATAACCCTTAAGTATATCATTTATAAAGCTTCTACTAAACACAAATCTTTACAGCAGTCTGGAAACCTATCACCCTACTTCACTATTGCCCTGATCCAAACCACCATCACTCCATGCTGGCACTAGTACAATAGCCACTTACCTAGTCCCCTGGTATCCATTCTTACTCCTCATATGGCATTATGAGTATCTTTTCTTAATGTTTAATCAAATTTCATCACCTCTCTGTTTAACCCACCAGTGGCTACCCCTCTAACAGGGTGGCAGAGTGGAGATTCAGATTTGTCATCAATGAAAATTTGTTTAGATATCCACTATGTCCAAACACCCTGTGTCTTATCCAGTTGACCACAGGACAACAGGGATTTGCATTGTGCGGGTCCACTTATAGGTGGATTTTTTTCCCCAATAGATAAATATTTCAGTACTACATGATTCACAGTTGGTTGACTTGTGGATGGCATATGAAGGGCTTACTCTAAAGTTACATCCAGATTTTCTATTGCACCTCTAACCCCCTAATTGCTCAAAGGTCAACTATACCATGATTGTCCTTTTAGCAGGGAAAGGAAATTGAGGTTCAAGAAGGTTCAGAGAGAATAAGGAACTTACCAGAGGTTACCCAGCACGTTAATGGGTGGAGGAGGCAGGGGGTGTTGAATGCTAAATCCAAACCTCTTCCTCTTAATCTCAGTGATGGCTGGCTGGCCTGTAATTGCTGAAGTATAGAGTGTAAGAACTCATAACCCAGGTGCCCTCTGCCAACTCTCAGGCTGGGAGCCTGGGAAAGGTTGATGTTAATCTCTTGATTGCCTTGTCCTTGAAAATACCTTTCACAGAAGAGAGAAGAGGTGTATGGGGTATTCTCTTCTGTCACAGACTTCTGTTCCTAAGATTCAGTCCCTGTAGAGTTCTTCTACAAGCCCCCAGATCTCCTCAGCCTGACTTTTCCATGACTTGATTTTGTGCTTCTTCTCCAGAATGTTCTTAGGCTTGACACAAAGGAAGTGCCTATGCCATGGCTAACATCTACCCAACATATCTAACATTCTGTGTCCAGTAACTTTGCAGGAGGGGCCAAGAGACATGGGCACACCACTGATTTGTTTATATTGTCCTTGCAGAGAGACCAACTTGAAATTAAACTATACCCACCTCCAATGTATGGTTTCTGCCATTTGGCATCCACTGAACATTGATCAGTAATTAACTTCTCAGGCTGATATTACATCTTCTTCATTCCTGAATACTACCAATAACTTCATTCCATTGTCTGCGCAGTTGCACATGTATATAACTTTCTACTTAAATATTTATAATCATATATAGTTTTATATATTGTGCTATCATATGTTTTCATGTCTATGCTTGTAACTTCAGTTACTAGCTATATGCTGACAACTCCCAAATTTATATCTTCATTCCAGACATTGCTTCTAAGTTCCAGACCCATATATCCAGCAGCCCACTCAACATCCCCACTTTCATGTCTCACAGATGCACAAGCTCAGCAAGCCCCAAATGAAACTCCTGATCTTCCTTCCAGAGCGTGTTCATCCTCCCATGCTCCTTATCTCAGGAAGTAGCAGGAACCATCCAACTAGGTGTTCAAGCCAAAAAACCTGGAAGCCATCCTTAACACCATCTCTCCCTACCTACCAGATCCATTCTTTCCACGTCTGGACAGCTCTGCCTCTTAGTCATTCATTCATCAATCTACTCATCTGTGTTACAATTCCTTATTCTGCAGCACTGTATGAAAGATGGGTGATACCATGGTGAATAAGATGGATATGGTCCTTCCTTCTCAGAATTCATAGTCATAAACCACAACTGCACAATTTGTTGAATGGGTGAATAATATGCATATAGAAATATGGTTTATACAGGACAGAAACATTATATAATTTCAATGTGCAATTGCATATTTTCCACTAGATCTTGTTAAGGACCATCTATAGAGAGAGTGTAGGGGCTGAGGGCATGGACTTTAAACTCACAGACAGAATTATTTGATCAATCAGTTATTAAATACTTATGACACACCTATTGTCTTAGTCTGCTCAGGCTGCTATTACAAAATAGCTTGTTGTTGTTGTTCAGTCAATAAGTTGTGTCCAACTCTTTGCAAGCCTGTGGACTGCAGCACACCAGGCTTCATCCTCCACTATCTCTCGGAGTTTGCTCAGATTCATGTCCATTGGGTTGGTGACGCCATCCAACCATCTCATCCTCTGCTGCCCCTTGTCCTTTTGCCTTCAGTCTTTCCCAGCATCAGGGTCTTTTCCAGTGAGTCAGCTCTTTGTATCAGATGGCCAAAATAGACTGAGTGGCTAAAACAACAGACCTTTCTTTCTCGTAGTCATGGAAGTTTGAAAGTCCAAGATCAAGGTGCCAGTTGATTCAGCTCTTGGTGAGAGCCCCCTTCTTGGTCTGCATATGGTTGATGTCTTGCTATATCCTTACATGTTAGGGAAAGAGCAAGAGCCCTGTATCTCTTCCTCTTCAGTTCAGTCACTCAGCTGTGTCCAACTCTTTGCATCCCCATGGACTACAGCACACCAGGCTGTCCATCACCAACTCCCGGAGCCTACTCAAACTCATGTCCATTGAGTCAGTGATGCCATCCAACCATCTCATCCTCTGTCGTCCCCTTTTCCTTCCACCTTCAGTCTTTCCCAACATCAGGGTCTTTTCCAGTGAGTCAGTTATTCGCATCAGGTAGCCAAAGTATTGGAGTTTCAGCTTCAGCGTCAGTCCTTCCAATGAATATTCAGGACTGATTTCCTTTAGGATGGACTAGTTGGATCTCCTTGCTGTCCAAGGGACTCTCAAGAGTCTTCTTCAACACTGCAGTTCAAAAGCACCAATTCTTTGGTGCTCAGCTTTCTTTATAGTCCAACTCTCACATCCATACATGACTACTGGAAAAACCATAGCCTTGACTAATCGGACCTTTGTTGGCAAAGTAATGTCTCTGATTTTTAATATGCTATCTAGGTTGGTCATAGCTTTTCTTCCAAGGAGCAAGCGTCTTTTAATTTCATGGCTGCAATCACCATCTCCAGTGATTTTGGAGTCCCAAAATCTCTTCTTCTTAGATGGGCACTGATTCCATTATGATTTCATCTAAACCTATTTACCTCCCTGTGTCCTTTCAAAATGCCAGCACATTTGGAAATTAAGACTTCAACAGAAGGCATTGTTTCTGTTGAGGACAGAAACTTTCAGTCCACAACACCTACTATGTGCTGAGCCCTGTCCTAGGAGCTGGGAGTTTAGCAAAGAATGAGCAGCACCTCTGCACCCCCAGCATCTTGGAACACTTCCTATGTCTGGGAGATAACTCATCCTGATGGGAAAAAGACATTTCTTCTCTCTATAAAAGCCATGTACTTACTTTTTTGAACTCCCTTGCAGCTAAGTTGCAGGCATTAACCTGGGCTCAGACTATCAGAAGCCTCTGTAAATTATATGTTGCAAGGAAATTGGCACCAGGGAGAATCTGTTTAAAGAATAGTGGCAGATACATCCAGCTCCCAGAGGCAACAATAGGAGAAGTTCTGGCATGAGCAACCCAACTGTGACATTAGCAGTAAAAACTGCAGAATGTGGAATGTTGTTCCATGCCTGCTTCTTTAGGGCCAGTCACTATCTTTTAGGAAATCAACTTCTTGTTTAAACAAACCAATATTGAGTTCTGTTTCCAACTAAGCTGTGTATCTCTGGGCAAATGATCTAACTTCTTTCAACTTGTTTCCTCATCTACAATATGAAAGCCATTCAGTGTAATAGTTCACGGACTTCTTGGGTAGACTGATTGTGATTTTCATAAGGCTTTCCAGCTTTGATATTTCCATGTGCTCTTATGGAATAAGCAGCATTCTAAGAACTCAAGGACTGGGCTTCCATTTCCCCTCCTTCTATGGTTCCTCCCACTTCTTTCTTAGACAAGAATCTCCTTCCTGAGCTTTTAGTTAATCCATCCAGTTTTGGGAATTTAAACGAGGCCTCCTGGAAAGAAGGTAGAATTTAGAGACAGACAGGCAGGCAGGCAGGCATGCATGTATGTGTGTGCAGTCGTGTCCGATTCTCTGCAACCTTATGGACTACAGCTTACCAGGCAAGAATACTGGAGTGGGTTACCACTTCCTTCTCCAAGGGATCTTCCCGACCCAGGGATTGAACCCATGTCTCCTGCATTGGCAGGTGGATTCTTTACCACTGAGCCACCTGGGAACCCCACAGTTGGACAGATCTGGGGGTAAATCCTGTCTCTGCACCTTATCAGTGTATAGCCTCAGGGAACTTGCTCCGTATTTCCTGTTTTTGAGGTTTGGACACTTTAGTTGTAGAATGAGATCTCTTATGCCCCTGGGCATATCACCACACTCCAAACAACAAATAGCCCATACTGTAGAGGTTGTTTGTAAGTGGCTTATCAGCTAACAGGGAAAAATATTCAGATATCTGCTCCTTTGATATAGTATTTAATAGTCTGCTATGTTGTTGATTTTCACAACAACCTTGAGATAGGTATGCAGGATAGTTATTTTAATTCCCATTCCATAGAAGAAACAACTGTGAGGGTCAGAGAAGTAGAATCTAAGTCAGTGCTTTTTGAGTTACACTCAAGTTTTAAGGATGGGCAGAGCATTTCACTTATGTTCTTTGTGTTTTGAACCAAAAGCTGTGACAGTAAATTAAAGCTGTCTAGTTCTCAAGCATACCAGACTTTCACCTTTAAACCACCTTCCTACTTTTGGAGAAACCCGCTACTATGTGATCCCACAAGGAAAGCCAAAGAAGCCTCTCCGCACTCTCTGGAACCAGGCACAGGACCTGGGATCAGTCATTGGGTTGTTCCAACTCAGGCCTGTGAATACTGAGCAAGCAATCCAATGACATGGAGATAGTTGAGGATTTTTATCCAGTGACATTGAGGTTCAGCACCAGAAGTCTCAGGGTCCACGAGTAGCAGCAATGGTGACACAGTGGCAGGGTGCTAACAAGAGGCTTCAACTGTGGCCTAAGCCCCTGTTGTTGTCCAGTCGCTAAATAATGTCTGACTCTTTCCAACTCCATGAACTGCAACACGCCAGGTTTCCCTGTCCTTCACCGTCTCCTGGAGTTTGCTCAAACTCATGTCCACTGAGTCAGTGAGGCCATCCAACCATCTCATCCTCTTTAGCCCCCTTCTCCTCCAGGAGAAGGGAAAGGCAAACCACTCCAGTGTTCTTGCTTTAATAACTTCCCTGGAATACACTTTTTTTCTAAACTTGGTTCTCTGGTTTTCCACCATTTTGGAAGCTACTCAATATCTCCTCAATACATGCATTTTCTGTCCAAATCTGTGGCTTACACCCCATAACCTTGAATGATGCCCTAAGGGAAACATCTACAGGAAATACTGAGATGTTATCTCTAACACACTTGGCCTCAAAGAAGGATTTATGGATAGATGGCCCAGCTTGAGCTCTATCCAACTCAAAAGAGGAAGGACAAAGGGACTTTGAGCCCTCTACAGAGCAGGTCCATAACAAAGGCCATAGTACATGGGCTGGCCAGGTTCCTGAGTTCTCTGTTTTTCTGTACACATTTTAAACCCCACAGCCACAAAAAGGCAACCTCAATACAACAGAAATGCATTACAGACCAGGGCCAGTATAGTAAATGAATGGCTGAAAAGATCCTGTGAGAGTGTTTTACAAAATGACCTTAATGAGAAGCTGCCACCAAGAAGAAAAAAGGCACTGACTTGGAGCAAAAAGAAAGGTTAACTTATTAGAAATCCTAATGAAGACTACTTAAGAACTTCCTTCTGTAGAGCAAATACTGCCTGATTTGTGTTATTTCAGGGTATTCAAGAGGAAGAGACCCATAAAACTCTGCAATTAGCCTACAATGGAATCTTCCCCAAATGTCAAAATCTATCTACCATGTGTCTTGCAGGCATGCTTCCATGCATCAACTTGCTTACCTTTTCCTAACAGTTCTGTAAGATGACTATTATCCTCTTTGCACTGTTTATTTTACAAATGAGGAAACCAAAAGTCAAAGAGGTTAAGTGATTCGCCCAGGGTTACCCGGGTATTAAGTGGTAGAGCTGGAGGAGAGCCCAGGGTCTGCCTGGCTCCAAAAGTCACATTCTTTCCACTAGCCCCCCACACCGTCTTTCTCCCCAAGGCGATTGTCAAGATCCTTTGCCAAAAATGCTCACAACTAATGTCTCTGGCAGTGGACTAGGTAGGAAATCTCTTGGTGGCCCTGGCGACACACAGGAGTGGCCGCCCATGAGATATGAGTTTGTAGGGATGGGCTGGGCTGTCAGAGAGGCGAGGTGATTTCTGACTTGGCTGTTTGTCTCAGGATGTCCTGGTGCGGTTATCAATTCAGGAAGGGTAAGGAAGAGAGGGGGTGAGGGGTAGGGAAGGAGAAAAAAAGAGGGGAGAGGGAAAAGGAGAGAAAGAGAGAAAGAAGGGCTTTGCTCTCATGCATAGCCACATCTCTGCCTTGCATGGAGTTCACATCCCCCCAAATCCAAGACAGCAGCTCCTCTCCAGAGCAGTCAGTGCTCCTTTAACAAGCCCCTCACAGCACCAACTCTCTCCCCCACCTCAGAGGCTCTGTCAGGGCTCCATCCTGACAGATTCCTTCATCAGTCTTGCTTCTCCACTGGACAAGAACCTCTTTGGAGCTGTATTTGGAGCTGTACTAGATGGAATTTGGGACAAGAAGTAAGAAAGGGAATAATTTTTTCACCTTGAACAGAATGCCCATGGTAGTGATTTAATTCACATGAGTTGCTTCAACTCAGAAATTTCTGAGAGTCAAGTTGACCCTGCCCCCAGCAACCTAAACAGAACACCAGAGGAGCAGAGACCATATGGGAAGAGCAGCCCCTTGAAGGGGGAGTTGAAAGGATTCAGCTCCCCTGAGGATACAGCAGCACCCAACCCTGACTGTGGATATGATCTCGGGTAGGCTCAGCCTGCAGCAGCTTGGAGCAGGGCCTGGGTTCCCAACCAGAGGCGGGGCTGGGTCACGGCAGTGAGAGCGCCAGATCCTAGCTACTAGACCAGTGGTCAGTGGCAACGGCCCCGGCCCTTGCAGAAAAGAATTTCCACAAAGACAGAAAGTGGTGAAGCAAGTTAACTATTTATTAGAAGGAAAAAGAGTACATACAGTACATCCGGAGAGACACACGGGCAGGCTCAGAGGGAGAGTCCCTCAGTTGCTAGGTTGAGCCCTCATGGCAGTTTGAATTATTTATGGGATATTTCTTCCGACTTTCCTTTGGCCAATTATTCTGATTTGCCTGGTTCACAGGCCATATTTAATATATCTCAGGATCCTCCCATGTGTGCACACACATCTCTTAGCCAAGATGGATCCTACCGAAAAGGCATCTGAGTAGAACATCCCTTGATGTGACTCCCCTTTGGCCTCCAAGGAGCCTTTTCTGCACATGTGTGGCTGAGGAGGTCTCTTGACTTTGGGAACAAGAAATATGTGGGTCTGTGCAGGGTCCAGCCTCCTCCCTTAATTGTCCTGCTATTCTTGTCTTGGAGTTTTGGTTAGCAGAGAGTAAATCTCCAATTGTCTTACCCTGGGGGGCCCAACCGCCTCCTGCCTCAGGTTGACGATGACAAAAATGGGGGACGATTCAGAGGAGACGTGTTTTCCCGCTCTGTGAGTTCGCTGTGGGGAGAGGGGTTCCCCTAAGCACACCTGGCCTCTTGTTCCACCTCTCATTGTTCCCTGGGGAGACTGTGAGTGAGTTGGTGGGCAAACAAGAGCCCTCCGTCTGTTCCTTAAATGGGTGGTGCTGGCGTGTCAAAGATTAGCAAAGGTTAGTCGGTCTCTCCTCTGCGTCCTCTTCTCCCCAGCAGAATGTGCTGTTTGCAGACTCCAGTGTGCCCTCAGGCCGGCTCCTCTGAAGTCCAGTCTGGGTTTGGGGAGTCAACAAGCCCATGTGGGCTCTCACTCCAGAGTGCTCCCATCGTAAAGGTGACGGTTCAGCCCCATCCGCCTCATGCCTTTGTCTTGGCTCTGAACCCAAAGGGAAAGAAGAAATATTAATTTTGCCCCCTCAAAACCCCAGCTAGCAAAAATGAGAGCTGTGATGATTAATATTATCATTTCCTTGTTCCTGAGGCAAATTTATCAACAACAGAAACTTGGGATTTCCATCTCCACTGGTTTATTCAGACACGTCCCAGTATCCCTGCAAACAGCCTCAGACTCAGCACTCATGCCCTCACCGCAACTCCTCTGTACTCTTCACCCACAAACACCCCATCCATCACGCCGCACCCACATAGTTTCCTGTCTTCTTAGCACAGAAACTCTTCTCTCAGCAACAGGGCACTTACAATCCAAGGTCACTTACCATGCAAAAGAGGCTGACAGAAAGAATGCTGAGATCCCCATTGTCCCACTGTCTTGGATGAGGCCCTTGTTAGGTCAGTTTTGCAAAAGCCTGCCAAGCATTTAGGAGGAGGCAGGGTCTTACCCGCGGGCCTGTGCAGTCCCTGGAGGGTTTGCAGACATTCCTATCCCCTGATGTAAGGGGACTGGACAGCAATGTGGTGCCACAGGGTGTGCGGGAATGTGTGCGCGTGCACACAAGTGCGTGCGTCCGCATGAGCCCGGGCATCGGAGTCTGTCTGTGCCCGGGCCTCTGACAAGCCCAGTGTCCTGCAGTTTCTAACTAAGAACCAACAGCTGGCAACTTGTGAATTAGCAAAGAAAGGGAGGGAGGAAGTTCTTGCTACAGAATGGCTTACATTATGCTTGGTACACAGCCTGGGGATGGGGCACAGGGGGACTTGAGAATGTGTTTATTTAACACTGTATTTAACATTAAGGAAGAGGTGGGGACTTCCCTGGTGGTCAAGCGGCTAAGACTCTGCACTCCCAAAGCAGGCGGCCTTGGTTCAATCCCTGGTCAGGGAACTAGATCCCACATGCTGCAACTAAGAAAGATCCCA
This sequence comes from Muntiacus reevesi, assembly GCF_963930625.1. Classification (NCBI taxonomy): domain Eukaryota; kingdom Metazoa; phylum Chordata; class Mammalia; order Artiodactyla; family Cervidae; genus Muntiacus; species Muntiacus reevesi. The sequence continues at coordinate 14,923,022 of NC_089249.1, read as the reverse complement.
TGTGCCCCAACTAAGACCTGGGGCAGCCAAATAAATAAATACAAATATTAAAAAAGGAAGACTGCACAAAGAATCAGGGTGCTGATGGAGACTACGGGGGAAACCTCAAGCTTCCCCATTGAGAAATTAAATATTTCCTGCCATGTCAGTAAACAAGAATGTCACAGTCATCAGCGATTGCAGCCTTCCGATGTGAGCCCTAAGGGAACTCAGGAAGGAGAAAAATACGTGCCCTCCAGCAGCCATCAGACTATAGCCACTCGCTACAGCGAGCCCTGAGAAGCTCAGGATGTGAAAAACACAGGATACAGGCCCCAAATAGCTGAGGTAAATACCAAAGGAATGATTTCAGTGAGCCCAGACTCTTGCATCTTCCCATACATAGAGAAGTGCTAAACCCCCTAACTTGGGTTATCTGGTTTTCTTTAATTAACAGTAATCTTTTGATGTTCAGGCTACCTGCCCTTTGTTGCAAAGCTTCTCTGTAACACAGATCCTCTTTTCGCCTCCTCAGAGCAGTTCTCTCAGGGTTCCTTGAGATGCTGTCTCCCAGACTTGAAGTCCTAAGAATTTCTGCCGAATAAAACATAACTCTCAACTTTCAGACTGTGTGTACTTTTTAAGTTGACATCACGCTACCTTGGCATTGCCCCTGCCAAGGGAACTCTATTCAAGGCAACTCCATCCTGTCATTCAGTTTGTCTGTGTACACGGGAACACCATTCTTGCCCATTTCTGCTTATTGCATGTGTCTCTGCGCTCTCTCCCTTGTGTGAAGCTTTGCTATTTTGTTTGTGCCATTCCTATGGAACTTAGGGACCGGTAAGACTTTCAAGGGCAGGGATAGGACTGAATCACTTTGTATCCCAGCACAGGCTTGCATGGGACAGGTGCTCGGGGAGTGCTGATTGCATAAGAGAAGCATCTTTCTATCTAGAACATGCAGATTCTCTCCTAGCCAACAACACAACATTTCAGACTCTCCCAACTGGCTCCACTGTGAATCATCTGATAAGTGGCTCCCCCTGAAAGCCTGGCTGAACTATCAATGCTCCAGAAAGAGAAAACCATTGACCAGGATTTCCCCAAGTTTCCCCCCATAACAAAGAAGAAAGGAGGTAAAATCGTGTTCCATTCCGGAGTTTTCCGATACAGTTGTTTTTTTGGTTTTTTTAAAGCAGTCCCTAACACTCTTAACCCCCACCCCTGCTAGATTCATTGCTTAAAGACTCTAGAAGGGTTGACATCTCATTTCACCCCTGGCTTTGTTGAGAGCCAATAAAATAACCAATAATGTGTGGAATGTCTCCATGTTAAAAGGAATAATTGCTATTGTGGACATCATCCATTATGATGTCCAGTGTCCCTTTTCTTTTGCTTTAGGCAAACACATAAAGAGATGAAGTGAATCCACATGGTGTGGAATGAAGAGAGACCCAAATGTTGAGCTGAGCAGAAGTCAAGAGGTGCCTGTTGATGGCAGAGGATGCTCTTAATAACCAGGGAAGATTTCAAGTAAATAAGCACTGACAAAACATATTCAGAAAGCGATAGATGGCTACAGAAACGTGAGAGGACCACCCACTCAGACAACAGGAAGGAGGGCTTCATGGTGATAGTGAGAGCTGAGTGAAGAAGATCATGTAGGAGTTGAAAAGGGCAGGGGTGGGAAAAAAGTTCCTTAACAAAGGAAACAATGTGAAAAAAGACAAGAACACAGCTTGTTTGGAGAAAAAGAAGGCAGTTCACTATGTTTGGAATAGATGAGGCAAAAGATGAGATCAGAAATGTTAACAGGAGTTCTGAGAGTGATCAGAAACATATATTTCTTAATATTTCTTCATTTGACTGTGCTGGGGCTTCATTGTGGCATGTGGGATCTAGTTCCGTGACCAGGGATCAAATCGGGGCCCCTGCATTAGGAGCATGGAGTCTTAGCCACTGGATTACCAGAAGAGTCACCAATCAAAAACATTTTGAACTTTTTTGTCCCCCAAAGGCAATATGGTGACATTGAAGAGTTTCAGTAGGGGAATTAATTAACCAATGGAAATTTCCTGGGCTGCAACGTGGACATGGATGCATGGATGACGGATGGGGTGGAAGGGATGTGGGGAGATGTAGAAAGATGCAGTTGCTGTACTGGAAGTGAGGTGATGGTGACCTGGACTAGGAAGGTGGCACACGGGATTAGGAGAAGCAGATGGATTCGAATGATATTTTAGAAGTAGAATCAATGGGCCTTGGTAACTAGTTGGGTGGTGATGATTTAGTACCAGATTGAAATAGAAAGGATTCAAGATCAGCTCCCAGCTTGTGACACTGGGAATGAGACATTCCCTGGGCCATGATTTCCTGTGACCAGGGTCACCACTTCTGCTCAAGGACAGTATTGATGACAGACATGTTCTCCTGCACTGCCTACACGCTAGACCAAGCCTCAATTCATCTCATGCACTCTGCTCCGGCATCACCGTATCTGCCCCTGGATGCACACACAAATGTACTATTTTGACAGATCTATCTTGGCTTTGGGTGGAGGCAATAGGAAGCCTGCTTAGGATTCCAGGCCTCAGCCTTGTACCCCAACACAGAATCCCTTCTATAGCTATTGCCAAGGATGGGGGTGCAGTATATGGAGGAAGGGGGTATCAGGTACTTGCCCAAGTATTACTAGAGGAGGATATTTTTTCCTTCCAGTGCTTGTCCCCAGGGAGCTCCAATCTCTTCATGGGGATACTAACAGGCACAAATGAGAGCATGGTGAGGTTCAGGTACCTAAGTCTTACTCCAAAATCCCATCATTATTCATCTTTGTAACCCTAACATAGGCACTAGAAGGAGCAACTGAGGGAGTGGGGAGGGGGTAAGGAAAGGGGATAAGTAAATAAAGGGACCCTCTATCCATAGCAGCAAGGTCTCCCTCCAATTCCCCACCCACTCCTAAGAGGTCCCCACCCGGGCCCTCAGGAGCAGAGTCCTCCTTCCAGCCTTGCAATGACCATCTGACTCCCCTGCATCTGTCTCCACAGCAGAATTCCTGATGAAATCTGCTCCCCACCCCCACCCCCCCACCCCCGCCCAGAGTACATTCCTTGGATCCAATCCTAGCTCTTAAGGAAATTGGCACTTTAGTCCAAGTACTTAAAAATGAGCAAGACAGAGAGAGAGGAATATAAAGAAAAGAGTCGACAGCTATGCTGTGCTTCTCAAGGGCACCATGGTCGTTGTATCTTTGTCAGCTGAGAACTTGGAGTTATGTAGAGTGCCACCCAACTTGGGAGTCAAGAAACCCAGTACCATTCCTGCATGGTTGACCTGTGGGCATCACTATCCCAACCCATCCCACTGCACATACCACAAAGCCTCAAGTCTTGCCTCTAAGAGTCCAAGTATTGGGTTCCTACCAGAGGTCCCATGGACCCCTACCGCTCCATGCCTCAAATGCAACAGTATTTCCCAAGGCATTAAATTCACTATACTTACTTGTAATAAGATAAAAAATCCAAAAGGAGAAAAAAAAAGTCAAAACTGAAGAGCCCAGGTTTGACAAAGGAGCAGGGAAAACTAGCCTGACTTCAAGGAGAAACCTCCCTGAGCCACAAGAGCACTCTGCTCACTACCACTTGGTTCTGAGCTCTGCCAGACCCAGGCTGGGGCGGCTCACCCCACCCCTCCCATAATCTAACAAATGTGTCCTCTGCTGAGCCTGCCAGCCCTCCACTCTCCCCACCACCAGGGCTCCTTAGGGGCTGCGTTGTTGACATTTCTCTCCGGGCCCACTCGATGACATGATTATAGGAGAAACAAAGGAAACATATTTGTAATAAATCCTGAACCAAAAAAGAAGTCATTAAAAAACTGGGTTTCTCCCCAGTGCCTTTGGCAGAAGAGAGCAAAGAGAAAGAGAGATTTGCTCACTGGTTTCAGCATCTTTAGTTTGCTCCCCACTTTTCCTCCCTGCTATGGACTCTTGGTGTCCTCCTCAAAACTCACAAGTTGAAGCCTAACTCCCAATATGATAATATTTGGAGGTGGGACCTTTGGGAGGTCATCAGGTCATGAGGGTGGAGCTTCATGAATGGGATTCCTAAAAGAAGAGACAAGCAAGTAGATCTCTCTGGCATGTGAGGACATAAGGTCAGGCTTTTACCATTTACTGAATCTGGAGCCCCTTCACCTTGGACTTCCCAGTTTCTAGAACTGTGAGAAACAAATGTTTGCTGTTTAAGCCACCCAGGCTATGGTATTTTGTCATAGCTGCTTGCTAGCCCATGGGCCTAAAGACTGCCCCCTTCTCCCAGACTCCCAGGAGTTCTAGCTGAAGGACTCCAAGGCAATGGAATTTTGATGCAACATGCAGGCAACAGTGAATAAGGAAGACGGTCTAAAGAAAAGGCTGGAGTGAAGATGCTACATAGCCCCTAGGGGCCAGTTAACAGGGTTGGGTACCAGTAGATGTTATCTCCTCAGCAGAATGTTCACTTGGAGAGGTGTGCAGTCATGCTAATTCACTTCAGTCATGTCCAACTCTACAATCCTATGTACTGTAGCCCACCGGGCTCCTCTGTCCCTGGGATTCTCCAGGCAAGAATACTGGAGTGGGTTGCCATGCCCTCCTCCAGGGGATCTTCCTGACCCAGGGATAGAACCTGGGTCTCTTATGTCTCCTGCATTGGCAGGTGGGTTCTTTGCCACTAGTGCCACTTGAGAGAAAGAGAACCCATTTGCTATCTCATTCCCTGTAAAACCCTATAGTACAAATCATGGTCTAGTACATAGTAGTTGTTCAATAACTATTTGTTAGATGAATAAGTTAATGGATCTCTTTCAGTCTATACAGAAACGCTATGGGGGATTATCATACAGATTTAATAGATGAGGAAGCTGACTCTAAGAGGTCAAATACCCTCTCCCTTGGATGACGTTGCAGACTTTGAACACAGTTAGACACACAGAGAACATGCAGATAGTTGATATGAACCCAAGGTACTGATTCATCAAATAGAAGGCTCTTCCTCTCTAAAATGCTCAGAAGGCCACCTTGAGCTTGCTTTGTCTATATGACACTTCAAATATCTACTCCATTCTACTTATGGCAACACACATCTATCACTGCTTTCTTTGTCCCACCATAACACAAGAGATGTGGCACAATCATGGCACTTACTATTCATTATTGCAATTGTTTCCTAACAATTCATTAGACCATGACTTCCTTGACAGCATCTTGCTTACTGGATGCCGGGGATGCTGAGATAGTCTTCACAAAGATTCATGGCATAAATGAATAATTGAATGAATGACTTCATATAAACTCTCCATTTCAAAAAATACTTTTGGCTACATTATCTCATGCAATCTTCATGTGGCTTGGTGAGTTATTACTTTTATAACCTCAAGTACAATACTTCCACTTGGAGGTGTAACAGTCGCGTGGGAAAACACTTCAAGATGGCAGAGGTAGATGAGAACCACAGGGCCAGAGATGCTGACCCAGACAACAGAGAAGAACAAAGAATCTTGACTTTGGGTAAGATGCAGGGCAGTGAATATGCTGAGATCAATTAAGAGAAGAGAAAACAGATGATACAATGAAAGGATTCAAATAGAGAAAAGTGAAAGTTAGTTGCTCAGTTGCATCGAATTCTTATGCAACCTCATGGACTGTAGCTTGCCAGGATCCTCTGTCCGTGGGATTTTCCAGGCAAGAATACTGGAGTGGGTAGCCACTCTCTTCTCCAGAGCAAAGAGAGGGAAGGACTTAATTAAAGGCGGAGTGAGACAAGGAGCCAGTGAGACCCTCTCTTGGAGGGAGGGTGGCCGAGGGACATTTTAGGGATGGTATAATGCGTACCACCCTTTTGAAGCTGATCAGATTTCTACCATGCAAACCCTCATGTCTCTTTCCCCTGCCAAAACCAAGATGAAAAAAAAAAACAGCAACAAGACACTCTGGTCAATGTTACTCCTCTTATTCTCGCTGCTTTGCAAGCGGGCTATTCTGGAACTTCCCAGAAGGACCAGGCTTCATGCTGGGTCCATATGACACAGAATAGAGACCGCATATAAGGAAGCTGGGGCCCAGAATTCAGACATTCAGGAGATTTTTATGAGCTATGGTAGGAGAGGAGAGAGATATGTGGAAGTGATAATCACTTAGTCATGTCCAACTCTTTGCAACCTTATGGGCTGTAGTCCACCAGGCTCCTCTGTGTATGGAATTCCCCAGGCAAGAATACTGAATGCGTTGCCATTTCCTTCTCCAGGGGATCTTCCCAACCCAGGGATCTATCTTGGATCTCCCACATAGCGGGGAAGATCATAGCGGTTCTTTACCATCTGAGCCACCAGGGAAGTATCTCCTTTTCCACTTTCTCTCTGACAGAATGTCCCTAAGTTTCCAGCTGGGTCTTTTCTGTGAAGAAACAGAGGCCCAGAGAGGTTAAGGACCTTGTCCAAAGTCACACAGGTAGCAGCTGGCAGAAAAAGATTCTAAGTTCAAGCTATACACTTGACCTAAATCCCTTGCTTCCCTTGAATATTGAGGTTCCTGCACAAAGAACATTGTTAGCACTGACAGGAGGCAGATGGGCCTGAGCCTGACTTTTGGACTGCGTGGGCCAGAACACATGACCACTCACCGTCTCCCCCACCGCAGGAGACACAACTGCAGTTTTCCCTGGCTATTAACACAGACCCTGGAGGACTGCAGTACAATCCCCCCCGCCCCCCGCCACATTCCCTCGGTACAAGCATCTGCTCCCCAGAGATCTCCTGCTCTAGCTCTATGTCTCTTTTCAGAGATGGGAAGAAAGGGTGCAGAAGGGCTTGTCCTGGAGCTCTGCAGACAATCCCCCCCTCCACGTCTACCCAACAGGCCAGAGCAGCCAGAGGAGCCAACTTGGCAAGCAGAGGCCCCATTATATCTGTCACCGGCCCTCACACACACTCAGGCTTTATTAGGAACAGGCCCGGGCATGAGCAGGCAGGACACTATAGTGGAATGTTTACCCGCCCATCTGCCTATCCTCTCAACACCCTAGCCTCACACCAGGCAAGGCCCTGGCCACATCTCAGGAGTAGCCAGCCACTACAAATGCCCACCTGCCTCCTGCTAGCCATCATCACCACAGCAACGGCCATCCGGGGAGGCCTAGGAGACCTGAATGCCTGATGCTCAGCCCAGATTCCAGCAGGGTCTTCCCGGAGCTTCCCTGACTCCAGCACTGCACCAGGAGAAGTCGTGCTCAGCCATTTCTTTGAAACACTGTTCCATCAATGAGTCTGTCCGGCTCCAACCAGGAGTGACTTGAAGAATGCTCATTCTCTCCCATCCAATCCTCTTTCTCCAACACATGATGAAATGCTACAAATCCTCATTAAAGCTTAAATATCTCCTAACTGAGGAAACACTTAAAAGCTTTTTTTTAATCAAATAGCATTTAATATTTATTAGGCACCTACTGTGTTCCAAACACTTTATATACATCTTGTTTAATCCTCACTATAGCCTCACAAAGCAGGTACTATAAATGCAACCACCAAGGTTCAGAGGGTTGGTCATACAGATAATAATCTGGGAGGGAAGTACTTGAACCAGCAGACCTTCTGGCCCCCACACCCGTGATAGGCCTACCATACTGTGTAGCAGCTAAGGGCAGGTTATAATGTGGGCTAAAAGGAGGGAGTCTGGGTTTGCTGTGGGCTTGCAGGGTGACAGGTACTGGGTTGTGGGGCAAAGGGGATTGGGGTGGGACCATCAAGAAAGGAAAAAGATGAAGAACTAGACTCCAGAGAAAGGTCATGAATTTTCAGAGGATCTGTGGACAGAATTCAGAGTGCCCATGAACTTGTGGGAACTTTTCATCTTTTCAACTAATTGAAACTGAAATGTATTCAGTTATGAATGTGGACCACAAACCACAGGAGTATAAGCAATTCCTGTGACTTTGCATGAATGGAAATCACAGATTTTTTAATCACTTTATAGTTGTCACAGTTTTTTAAGATATGATTTTAGACTCATCACCACCTTGAAATTACAGTAGCTATCAGCCCTGCTGCTAATTCTTATACATACTAGGTTAATAAGGAGCCACTTATAGTACTAATTTTAGATATTTGGTTTTTTCAAATTGTCTTATTGTATATTTCAATATATTTGGCTTCCTTTGTAACCCTATGTACTTTGCTTTAGTCATTTAGGAAGTAGCAATATATACTATTTTGAGGAGGCTCTATGGTCTTTGACAAATTGCCAAAGATCAATGGCAAGAAAAATTAAGAACTCCTGGTTGGGGAGGTCTAAGATATGGTTTTCCTACTTTAAAATTTTACCCACTCCACCCCTTCCCACCTATGTTTCATCAAAGGTACTCTTTGGCCATGACTTAATTATCTAGGAGGTTTGTTAAAATGTAGATTTCAAGGACACACATCCAAAGTACAAAACCAGAATCTGAGAATTGGAAACTGGGAATCTTTGCTTCAACCCATTCACCAGTAGAGGTGCTTCCCAGTTGGCTCAGTGGTTAAAAAAAAACAACAATCTGCCAGTCCATGCAGCAGATGTGGGTTTGATGCCTGGATTGGGAAGATCCCCTGGAGAAGAGGATGGGAATTCACTCCAGTACTCATGCCTGAAAAACTTCACGGACAGAGGAGCCTGGCAGGCTTACAATCTAGGAGGCTGCAAAGAGTCAGAGATGACTGAGCACCCATGCACACACAGGATATGTGCCCTGTATGATGCCCCTTCATGGATGTGGTCCCTTGGGGTGGGCTGGACGCCACCCCTCCCCCACCTTGGCCAGGTAGGAAAAGTCTACAGAGCTTCACCTGGGGATCTGATCCTCCAGGTGATTTCCAGTACTCACTAAAGTATCTCAGTGAGGAAGACGGGATAAGTCATTGATTTTGGTGTTGGTTTGTGGGGTTTTTTTGGCACTGGTTTTTTTGTGGGGTTTTTCTGGGGGGGGGGTGGTTTTTACTTTTCGCATTTTTTCTTGCATTTTAGGGGATTTTTGTTTCTCAGGGTTGCCATAAGACATTATCACAAACTAAGATGGATTAAAACAATAGAAATATGTATTTATTCTCTCACAGTTCTGGAGGCACAACTCCAAAATCAAAGTGTCTGCAGGATTGGTGCCTACTAAGGGTTCTGAAGGAGAGCCTGTTCCATGCTTCTCTCCTAGTTTCCGGTGGTTGCTGGCAATCCTTGGTCTTCCTTAGCTGGTAGATAGATCACTCCAACCTCTGTCTTCATCTTCACCAGCATTCTCCCCTGTGTGTCTCTGTCTTTGTGTCAATAAATCTAAGTTGCCCTGTTCTTAGGACCCTAGTCATAATGAAGATAGGGCCCTCCCTAATCTAGTATGACCTCTTAACTTGATCACACCTGTGAAGACCCTATTTCCAAACAACATCACATTCACAGGCTACAGATAGACATGAATTAGCATGGGGCACTGTTCAACCTAGTATGGTGTGCAATGTTTTGTTTGTATCAAATACCTACACCCAACCTCCCTCCCATCCAGGAGGAAACTATTAACCTAAAATAATGGTTCTCAGGGCTTACCTGGTGGCCCAGTGGTTAAGAAACCGCCTTGTAGTGCAAGGAACATCAGTTCAACCCCTGCCCGGGAGGCTCCCACACTCTAAGGTGCAGCTGAGCCTGTATGCCACAGCTACTGAAGCCCGCTTGCCTAGAGCCGATTCTCCAAGAGCAAGAGAAGCTACTGCAATGAGAGGCCCCCGCTCACCACTAGAGAAAGTCCCCATGCAGTAACAAAGACCCACTGCAGCCAAAACATAAAATAAATAAATACACCTTTAAATTAGAAAACAGAACAATGGTTCTCAAAGCATGGTGTCCAGAATTTGCCTTGTCTGTGACCATACTAGAAATACTATTTATCCAGCCTTTAGAATCAGAACTCTGAGGTGGGGCCCAGTGATCTGTGCTCTAACAAGTCCTCTGAGAAATTCGGATGTGTATTCAAGCTTGAGAACCTTTGCTCTCTGAGTAGGGCAGACAGTTGGGGATCTGGGAGAATCTTCCCTTCTGGCTGAGTCATCTATTCATTCCACAAATACTTAGATGACAGTGTTAGCTACTGGGAATGCCACCAGGTGCAAACCCCAGTCTCTACACACTGGGAGCTCACGTTCTAATGGTGAGATGGGTGCAGGAGACCAGATAACTTACATATACTGGGCTGCAGCATGTGTAATGGTCAGCAATCATCTGTGACCACAGAATGGGCAATTCCACATGGCTCATCACTAAGAAGTGATGCGTTTCCAGGGTGCTGCAGAAGTCTCTCAAGAGACATGAACACACAGCCTAGGACTGGAGAAATGACTCGAGGAACGCGTCGCAAACAAAGGAGGGGAGGAATGTGCAGACAGGAAACCGCACATGCAGAACGGCAGCTTCCACAATCTTCCAGGCTGACCCTCCCCCACTTGCTGCCTTTGTTACAGGCCACTCCACATCATCCCGGTCTCAATAAATGAAGCTGCATCTAGATACCAGGCATCGAGACATTGGAACCTCCACTGGGAATGGAGGAAGCAACTGTCAAAGAAGGAAGGCATAGATAAGAGTGGAAAGAAAAGGTTCAGAAACCCTGCGGGATTCTCAGAAACAGGGCCAACCTAACTCATCAGTTTACCATTAGGTTAAATGAGATACCAACAACACACAGGTTCTCAGGGTTCCAAAAGGAAGACTTAAGGGCAGAAGAATGCAGAGTTGAAGCTATAGCCGTAAAACTAAAAAGAAGATGGGAGACGAGGTGGGCCTACCCCTACAGAGGGTCACCTGGTTCATAAGAGACTGACTAGATCTCAGGATTGATACTGCAGAGATGAGAGTGAGTGGGGAGTGCAGAAATGAAAAGGACCAAAACTGGGTCAAGAAAAGGGAGGCACTGGAGTCTCTGGGCCGTGCTCAGAAGGATGGTACCCACAGACACTAGGCCACCATGGAAGTGAGCATCCCAGGTAGACAGGTCAGAGGAGCCACCCGAGCTATTGTGTCAGTGTGGGGCCTACAAGTCGTCTATTGATCACCCAGGAGAAAGTCACTTGCCTGTGACCTGAGATTTACCTGAGCCTCATCAAACTTTCCTTGTAGCATACTCTTATTTTTTCTACAATCTGGCTCACATGTAAACCCCACTGAAGCCAAGAGTAGGTAGGGGAGAAAAGTCCCAGAAGTAAACCTTAGGAAAATTTGGGCAATGGGGAAAGACATGCTCAGTCACTCAGCTGTGTCTGACTGTGGCTCCATGGACTGTAGCCTACCAGGCTCCTCCATCCATGGGATTTTCCAGGCAAAGATACAGTGGGTTGCCATTTCCTACTCTAGGGAACCTTCCTGACCCAGGAATCAAACCCGAGTCTCTTATGTCTGCTGCATTGGTAGGAGAATTCTTTACCCCTGTGCCACCTGGGAAGCCCAACTCCACTCCAGGCTCTACCCTAAATTCTTGACTTATGTCACATTATCCTCGCAACAACCCTGCTACAAGGGGCCATATACCCCACCTTTAAAGGAGAAAGTCACCCTCAGAGAGTGTAGGTAACCCAAAATCACAGAGCTAGAATGACGGCAACCTCACAGAGAAGTGGCTCCATCTTGTTCTTGCTAAAAGACTCAAAGAGTGAAAAGCTCATTTTTCTCCTTTTCTGAACAAACAGCCAAGGAGAAAAAAAATCTAACATAATTTTTGTTTACTTTGGTTTTCTGCTTTTCTGGCTGATTGGTTGGTTCATTTGGCTTTTAAGAAAGGCTTAAAGAACTTAGTTACCAAAAGGGAAAGGTGGAGAGGGATAAATTAAAAGGTTGGGATTAACACATACACATTGCTATATTTAAAATAGATAATCAACAAGGACCTACTGTGTAGCACAGGGAGGCTACTCAATATTTTATAATAACCCCTGTATGGGAAAAGAATCTCAAAAAGAATGAATATATGTATATCTGAATCAGTTTTCTTTACACTGGAAAACTAACACAACATTGTGAATCAACTATACTCCAATATAAAATCAAATTTTTTAAATTTTAATTAAAAAAAGGCTTAAAGAGATGAGAAAACCATGCTAAGAGGGGACCTGTTTTAATAAGGGTAGGAAGATATATGAGAGGTGACTCAGCCTAAGGGGCTACATGTCTTCCCTGAGACTGATACGGGAAAGGATCAGTAGTTTGCACGTCCCTGAGGGTGGAGACCTGCAGCCTGGGATGGTGTGGGGTGAGAATGACTGAGGAGTGTGCCCAGGGAAAACGTCTGCCCACTTGCCTGGAGAGAGCCCTGCCAAGACCCCAGACCAGGCTTGTGATGGAGGAACATGGATGGCTGGCTTCAAAATGCTGCTTGCAGACCACAGGCCAGAATTTCTCAGCCATGGACCCAACACTTCAAACTTGCCCCTGTCTTGCTGAGTTCCCTAATTCCCAGGGTTTTCTATGTTCCCAAGAATGAGAGAAAGCACCCTTCACCACACCTCCCCAAAACACATTAACTAAGAATAAGTTTCCTGCCAGCCCTGGCAGGTGGGAGACCAAGCCCGATTTAAATGCTTTAGAAAAATAAAGAAAACGTGCGGCCGCTCACACCCAAGTGTTTCAGAGCAAATCCTCACGGGGTCCAGCTGGTGAGCGGCGGTATTAGGCATCCAACCTGCCCCAGCGTCCCTTGGAACCAGGGGCATACAGAGCCCCCGCCCCCAGAGAGAACCAATCCTTTCCGTATTCAAACCATCACTTCTGGCTCGGTGCGCGGAAGGCACAGTGCAGCTGGTGAACGTGCAGTAACGAGGTCGAGCGCGCCTGAAAGATGATAACAAAAGTTTCTATTTCTCCGCCACCCTCCATCCCCTCCTGAGTTTTGCAGATTTCACAGCCATGACTCACCTCCGCTACTGCGGCGGGGTAGCTCGAGGGAGCGCGCGTTCACAGTACGCTGAATCCAGGCAGAACATGTGGCGGGGGGTGGGTGTGGAAGGAAAAGAAAAACCGCACACCCTGGCTAATTACAAGAGAAACGCTCCCTGTCACGCGCCGTCCAGCTGACTTCATGCCTGGGCGGCAGAAATGCGATAAAACTCCCAAGTTGGTCCTTAGAATTTCGAGAGTCAGATGGCTCAGCCATGATCTCACAGCCGGTGGCCGTGAGCCAGGCTTTGAAATATGACCTAAGAGGGGGCTGGTGACCGAGGGGCCTTTTCTGGCAGGGATCATCCTAAATCAATTTTCCTATGAGGTCGCATCCTTCTCTGGCTGCCCAGTGAGGCCGCCCCACTGGCAGCTGCGGGCATGATCGGGTGACAGCCCAATAGTTCCACAGAGGGTCCAGGTTTCTCTATTCCTATGGCGATGCTCTCCGTCCTGGGCACTTGGCCCTCAGCCCCACGCACTCAGGTAGTGCTATTCAACCCCATTTGATCAGCAAACGTCTGCTTGGAGGCAGGAGAGCATGGTGGCTGTGAGTTTGGATTAAGAAATACTGTGGGTTTGTATTCCGCCTCTGTCCATCTGCATGAATGCAGGCAGGTGATTTCATCTGAGCCTCATTTGTCATTGGAGGAACCTCACATATCCGATGTGGGCCATCATACAGTGCCTGACAGTAGGGACCTTTACACCCCACCAATAATACTGTTTCCTCACTAGCAGAAAAGCGCACCAATTCCCGGAGCAGCAGCAGGTTAGGAATGTTCTATGAAAGGTGTGAATACACAGGGTGAGGGCGAGTTCCCCATCAGTCGTGGCATCAGGGGCAACTCTGAGCCCGGCTTTGAAGGACGGTTCCAACGTGGCGACCTCACAGTGGGAGCGGCAGGAGGAGACGCTCAGGGGAAATACAGGGAGCATTTGTTCAGGGAGCGGCAAGTGGGCCAGGCTGGCTCTTTGGGGTATCGATGTGGGGAAGCAGAGCGGAGTCATTGAGCGGCAGGCTCCAAATTCCAGTATGAGGGGTAGGAACTCTTCTTTTAGGCAGTGGGGTCTCAAAGTGTGATTCATGGGCCGTCGTGAGCAGAAGCAGGGGTGGGAGATGCCCATGAGGAAGTTACACCAGCCACCAGAAATGTGAAAGGAGGATCCGGGACTGGAAGCAGGGACAGGACAAAGGAAATGAAATGATGGGAGTTGGAGAAAATGAACCACAGGATGTGGGAGACTCACATTCTAAGTACAGGAGCAGGATGAGAAAAAGAAAACAAACCAAGATGAAACTGGAATTTCAAGCCTGAGGAAGGCGCGACAGAGGGCCAGCTGGAGAATATCAGTTTGAGGACAGAAAAGATGAACCCTGGGTCTTGGGCAATGGGAAGGCTAGGGGAGAGACCCCTTCTCCTGCCTCTTTCCTCTCCCATCCCTAAAAACCTATTCTCAGGACCTCAATCAAACACAAAAGCAATGGCCAAGACCACCTTGAAGCCATCCAGGTTGCAAGAGCCTTGGGTCCTGAGTTCTTTCTGGCTCCTCTTGAGGCTGGTCCCACCAGTGATGCTGAATGAGGACTTGACCCATCACCCGACACCTTCCCTTGAGGGAGCACTTCATGTAGATAGTCTCATTCTGCCCTCCATAACCCTGTGAAGTGGGCACGCTCACCTCGCCTGTCTCACAGAGAAGGAGCTGAGTCTGTGAGCCTCCAGACGTGTAGGTCCCACACCAACCAGCAGCTCAGGCACCAATGCAGGCCCTTGGAAGCTGCATCTTCCCCACTGCACACAGATCACACAGAAGGAAAAACCTGAGGGTGAAAAGACTGAAACCCAGGGCTGTCCAAAGGCGAAAAGCTCAAATACAATCATTGTCCTGAAATGAACATGTTGGTGGTGGCTCCTTATGGTGAGTGAGACACTGGGTCCAGCATCTTGGAGGAAGCAAAGTGTCAGTTGAGACCTCCTCCCTCAAACACCTGCAGCTCCATGGGGCAGACGAGACTCCCAGCCAAAACAAACACGCTAGCAGAATGAGTAAATGAGCCTCTCCTGTGTTTACTTCATGGCACTTACCTCTAACTGAATTTACCCTTCTCAACTGACTGTGTGTTTACTGAGTGTCTTCCTGCATTGTCAATGACCAAGAGCAGCTGTTTCTGGTGCTCCCCAGTGTCTAGAAAAGTGCCTGAAAACTAGTTGGCACTTTGTAAATATTAATATTTGTTAAATGAACACCAAGCATGTGGCCAGGCAGAAAAGTGGAAGTGAAGCTAAGAGGAGCAAAAGATGGCCTTAAGACGTCATTGATGCTGGGAGAGATTGAAGGCAGGATGAGAGGCAGGCGACAGAGAATGAGATGCTTCGATGGTATCATCAACTCAGTGGACATGAGTTTGAGCAAACTCTGGGAGATCGTGGAGGACGGAGGAACCTGGTGTGCTGCAGTCAGTGGGGTCGCAAACAATCGGACACGACTGAGGGCTGAAAGACAGAGACTTAACAGTGAGGAGGAGCAAGAAGGATGTGAAGTCCAGGATGTAAGAGAGAAGAGAGAGATGTAGGTAAATATAGATATTGAGGAGAAGAGCATTATTTCTCCTCACCTTTCTCTTCTCATGTTAGCACACCTGCCCCTATCCCTTCTCACCAACCCCAGATCGACTCCCTCCCTTATCTCCAAAACAGATGAAACAGCTAACACCAAAAAAGATGTGCTTTCCATCATAGGGGACTGGAATGCAAAAGTAGGAAGTCAAGAGATACCTGGAAAAGATTGAAGGCAAAAGGAGACGGGGAGCAGCAGAGGATGAGACAGTTGCATGGCATCACCAACTCAAAGGACTTCAGGTCAGTTCAGTTCAGTTGCTTAGTCATGTCAGACTCTTTGTGACCCAATGGACTGCAGCACGCCAGGCCTCCCTGACCATCACCAATTCCTGGAGTTTTACTCAAACTCATGTCCATTGAGTCAGTGATGCCATCCAACCATCTCATTTTCTGTCACCCTCTTCTCCTGCCTTCAATCTTTCCCAGCATCATGGTCTTTTCAAATGAGTCAGTTCTTTGCATCAGGTGGCCAAAGGATTGGAGTTTCAGCTTCAACATGAGTCCTTCTAATGAATATTCAAGACTGTTTTCCTTTAGGATGGATTGGCTGGATCTCCTTGCAGTCCACGGGACTCTCAAGAGTATTCTCCAACACCACAGTTCAAAACCATCAATTCTTCGGTGCTCAGCTTTCTTTATAGTCCAACTTTCACATCCATATATGACTACTGGAAAAACCATAGCTTTGACTAGACAGACCTTTGTTGGCAAAGAAATATCTCTGCTTTTTAATATGCTGTCTAGGTTGGTCATAACTTTCCTTCCAAGGAGTAAGTGTCTTTTAATTTCATGGCTGCAGTCACCATCTGCAGTGATTTTGGAGCCCAAAAAATTAAAGTCTGTCACTGTTTCCATTGTTTCCCCATCTATCTGCCATGAAGTGATGGAACCAGATGCCATGATCTTAGTTTCCTGAATGTTGAGCTTTAAGCCAACTTTTTCACTCTCCTTCTTCACTTTCATCAAGAGGCTCTTTAGTTCCTCTTCACTCTCTGCCATAAGGGCGGTGTCATCTGCATATCTGAGGTTATTGATATTTCTCCCAGCAATCTTGATTCCAGCTTGTGCTTCTTCCAGCCCAGGGTTTCTCATGATGTACTCTGCATATAATTTAAATAAGCAGGGTGACAATATACAGCCTTGACGTACTCCTTTCCTGATTTGGAACCAGTCTGTTGTCCCATGTCCAGTTCTAACTGTTGCTTCCTGACTTCCTGCTTCTAACTGTTACATACAGGTTTCTCAAGAGATAGGTCAGATGGTCTGGTATTCCCCATCTCTTTAGGAATTTTCCACAGTTTATTGTGATCCACACAGTCAAAGGCTTCGATATAGTCAATAAAGCAGAAATAGATGTTTTTCTGGAATTCTCTTGCTTTTTAGATGATCCAGCAGATATTGGCAATTTGATCTCTGGTTCCTCGGCCTATTCTAAAACCAGCTTGAACATCTGGAAGTTCACAGTTCATGTATTGCTGAAGCCTGCCTTGGAGAATTTTGAGCATTACTTTACTGGCGTGTGAGATGAGTGCAATTATGTGGTAGTTTGAGCATTCTTTGGCATTGCCTTTCTTTGGGATTGGAATGAAAATGGACCTTTTCCAGTCCTGTGGCCACTGCTGAGTTTTCCATATTTGCTGGCATATTGAGTGAAGCATTTTCACAGCATCATCTTTCAGGATTTGAAATAGCTCAACTGGAATTCCATCACCTCCACTAGCTTTGTTCATAGTGATACTTCCTAAGGCCCACTTGACTTCACATTCCAGGATGTCTGGCTCTAGGTGAGTGATCACACCATCATGATTATCTGGGTCATGAATATCTTTTTTGTACGGTTCTTTTGTGTATTCTTGCCACCTCTTCTTAATATCTTCTGCTTCTGTTAGGTCCATACCATTTCTGTCCTTTATCGAACCCATCTTTGCATGAAATGTTCCCTTGGTATCTCTAAATTTCTTGAAGAGATTTCTAGTCTTCCCCATTCTATTGTTTTCCTCTAAATACTGAGGAAAGGCTTGCACTGGTCTCTGAGGAAGGCTTTCTTATCTCTCCATGCTATTCTTTGGAACTCTGCATTCAAATGGGAATATCTTTCCTTTTCTCCTTTGCTTTTCACTTCTCTCCTTTTCACAGCTATTTGTAAGGCCTCCTCAGACAGCCATTTTGCTTTTTTGCATTTCTTTTGCTTGGGGATGGTCTTGATTCCTGTCTCCTGTACAGTGTCACAAACTTCCGTCCATAGTCATCAGGCACTCTGTCTATCAGATCTAATCCCTTGAATCTATTTGTCACTTCCATTGTATAATCACAAGGGATTTGATTTAGGTCATACCTGAATGGTTGAGTGATCTACTTTCTTCAATTTAAGTCTGAATTTGGCAATAAAGAGCTCATCACTGTCAGCTCCCAGAATTGATTTTGCTGCCTGTATAGAGCTTCTCCATCTTTGCCTGCAAAGAATATAATCAATCTGATTTTGGTGTTGGCCATCTGGTGATGCCCATGTGTAGAGTCTTCTCTTGTGTTGTTGGAAGAGGGTGTTTGCTATGACCAGTGCGTTCTCTTGGCAAAACTCTATTAGCCTTTGCCCTGCTTCATTCTGTACTCCAAGGCCGAATTGCCTGTTATTCAATGGACATGAATTTGAGCAAACTCCAGGAGACTGTGGAGGACAGAGGAACCTGGTGGGCTGCAGTCCATGGGGTCCCAAAGAGTTGGACATGACTTAGGGACTGAACAAAAACAAAGGGTCACTGTTCTCCATTTCTCAGCAGCTGGTTAGGAACCTGAAGCCCAATCACCCTCAGAGAGAGCCACCTCTTTCTCTCAGATATTCTGCATCCTATTTGGGAAATTTTCTCTCTTGATCCTGTCGGTGGGGACAATGTAGGCCTGCTACTCCCTCCACTGTCACTTGATTCAAACCTGAATCAAGCCATCTAGACTGGGTCCTGCTCTGGCACTGGGATCAGCATACGCACTGTGGTCTCCCTGCTTCTCACTGTGAGCATGACCATCCCTCTCCCCGACGTGGTAAGACCCCAGATTCAGGTGTGGGCCCTGATGGGGTAAATCCTTTCGCTGACTTGGCATGCTTATCTGTTTTACATCTGGTTCCTTGGAAGCAGAGCCTGAGACAAGGATTAGGGCACACATGTCTTACTAAGGAAGTGGGCAAAGCCAGGATAGGGTCTCAGCTTGGATCTGTCTGAAGCCTGATGCCCATGGAGAGCTCTGGAGCATGAACTGTATGTCAGAGTTGATCCCACTTTGGCACATGGGCTCATCTTTTATAACCCTTATTGGTTACTCATCAGATGCAGGTTGCAGAAGACAAATGAGGGAGCTTGCATTCTCCCAAGTAAAGAGACTCCAAGGATGAAGGCAAACCTCTAGAGAAGGAGCAGTTGTGAAGTTTTAGCAGATAGCATGCAGAGCAGTTGGGATCTGGGGGCACCAGACTGGTAACAGGGATGGGGTGGGAATATGAAGAGCAACCCCTCAAGACTCCTTGGTGCCACTTTTTAAAAATGTAATTGAAGTATAGGTGATTTACAATGTTGTTTTAATTTCTTATGTACAGCAAAGTGATTCAATTATAGATATATTTTCTTTTTCATATTCTTTTCCATTATAGTTTGCCAGAGGATATAGAATATTGTCCCCATGCTATACAGTAAAACCTTGTTGTTTATCCATCCTATTTATAATAGTGTGCCTCTACTAATCCCAAACCCTCATTCTTTCCCACCCTCTTCCCCCATCCTTGGCCAACACAAGTCTGTTCTCTATGTCTGTGAGTCTGTTCTTATTTTGTAAATATGTTGATTTATGTCATATTTTAGATTCCATACTTGGTGCCACTTAAGAAAAAGAAGTCTTCACAAGATGGAGCCTGGGTCTACTGAGGTTTGTAACTAGGTTTGGAGTCAGGGTCTTAATAAATAATTCAGGGTTGCTTTGCCTTGTTCTGTTCTGTTCCCATTTCTTTCCATAGAAACCTATCCTGGAAGGGGTGGGTACAGGTGAGCCTTAGTCTCATGCCCACCTGTGGAAGACTTAATGGTGACATCATTTCTCTGGTAGAGTATTTTAATGGAGACAAAAAAACAAGATCTGGGACTTCCCTGCTGGTCCAGTGGTTAAGACTTTGTTCTTCCAATGCAGCAGGCATAGGTTCGATCCCTGGTCAGGGAACTAAGATCTCACAGGCCCTGTGGTATGGCAAAAAAATAGAAATAGAATCAATACCTCCTGTCCACTCCATAAAATCAATGTTCATAAGGCCTGAACAGAAGCAGTGCTCAGTCCACAGGAATTCCTCGGGAAACCCTCTCTAGAGCAGTCTCTCTGCACGGAGGCATGTGGAGACTTGCCTACTATACAAAAAAGCACCAAATTTTTTTTCATTTGGGGCGGTTGATTTTTAAGTGGAAAACTCTTAACCTTTCAGCTAAATGACATAAATTAGTTGCAAATACCCCCATTCAGAAAAGAAAGCAAAGAAAATCTGTGGAGAACTAAGTACATATTTCTACCCCCAATATTCTGCTCCAGCCACCGCGTCAGGTCACATTGGACCAAGTGAGGAGAAAATGACACACAATGTCTTTGAAGAGAAAGCTGAGAAGGTGATGGGGGGCTGGGAGAAACAGTTGAGGTGGAGGGGGAAAACTGGGGGAGATTAGAAGTGACAGAAGTGTCCACAGAAAGAGATTAAGATCACAGAAGTCCACACCAGGGCCGGTGTGACAGCAAAAGAGGGGACAGGAGGGGTGGCAAAGCAGATAAGCTGGAAACAGAGCTCTGGGCCAGGAGGAAGGACCCCTGATAAAGGGAACCCTACTGCCCCCAACAGTGATGATGAATAAATGGCAAGATGCGAAGAGCAAGTCAGGGAAAATGAGGCACTGGGGACTCTGTTTTGTTTCATACCCAGGGTAGAAGGGATATCTAGAACCATGGTGACCAGATGTGTGAGAGACTGTGAAATCCCCACCAAGATAGGGGAAGTTGAATGTCAGCCTCGCTTGGCCACGCTTTTCCCTAATCTGTGAGTCAGATTTCTAGAGAGGGCAGAGATAGGTTTATCCCACCCCTGAGAGGGTGGGGCTTTGTCCCGTTGGCCATCTGGAAGGTCAATCTGCAGATCCCCTGGCAATCTAGAACAAAATCAGAGACCACCCTATGGGGATGGTGATGGCCAAGTGGACAAGCCAAGAACACCCAGCTGATGTTGGCTTCTGGGTCAGCGGGGCCAGTTCCAGAGCCCACTTGCTAGGCACTTGGCCTAGCCTGGCAGAAGATGCAGGCAAGCCATCACCTGGGCCAGCCGCTGAGTTGAGAGAAAGATCTACAATGCTCCACGGGCTCCCCCATCCTGACCATACTTCTCAACCTATGATTCTCAAATGTCGCCTCCTTCACTCAACCATTCACTTTATTCATTCAACAAATAGAGCTGAACCTAGTCCACATTTCAGGCTCCAGAACCAGGGAAAGCCGGGTATGCCCTGAAGCCGCCCTGCCGCCTAGCTGTGTGTCCCAGGTCAGTTGTGCAACCCTCTCAGCCTATTTTCTCAATTGCCCTTCTTCCTCATTCAAAGCTATTCCTTCCACATGGGGGGAGGTCCCACTTCATTCCTGGTTTCTCTCTGTTTCACTGACTCTCAGGGAAGAGTGATTTTTTTTAATTGGGGTATAGTTGCTTTACAACGTTGTGTTAGTTTCCGCTGCCCACAGAAGTGAATCAGCTCTAAGTATATAGATATCCCCTCCCTCTAGGACCTCCGTCCCACCCCCTACATCCCAGGCCTCTAGGTCATCACAGAATACCAGGATGAGCTCCCTGTGCTATATGGCAGCTTTCTATCAGCTGTCTGTTTTTTTTTTTTTTCCATTTATTTTTATTAGTTGGAGGCTAATTACAATATTGTAGTGGTTTTTGCCATACATTGACATGAATCAGCCATGGATTTACATGTATTCCCCATCCCGATCCCCCCCTCCCACCTCGCTCTCTACCCGATCCCTCTGGGTCTTCCCAGTGCACCAGGCCCCAGCACTTGTCTCATGCATCCAACCTGGCCTGGTGGTCTGTTTCACCCTAGATAATATACATGTTTCGATACTGTTCTCTCAAAACATCCCACCCTCGCCTTCTCCCACAGAGTCCAAAAGTCTGTTCTGTACATCTGTGTCTCTTTTTCTGTTTTGCATATAGAGTTATCGTTACCATCTTTCTAAATTCCATATATATGTGTTAGTATACTCTATTGGTCTTTATCTTTCTGGCTTACTTCACTCTCTATAATGGGCTCCAGTTTTATCCATCTCATTAGAACTGATTCAAATGAACTCTTTTCAATGACTGAATAATATTCCATGGTGTATATGTACCACAGCTTCCTTATCCATTCGTCTGCTGATGGGCATCTAGGTTGCTTCCATGTCCTGGCTATTATAAACAGTGCTGCAATGAACATTGGGGTGCACATGTCTCTTTCAGATCTGGTTTCCTCAGTGTGTATGCCCAGGAGTGGTATTGCTGGGTCATATGGCAGTTCTATTTCCAGTTTTTTAAGAAATCTCCACACTGTTCTCCATAGTGATTGTACTAGTTTGCATTCCTACCAACAGTATAAGAGGGTTCCCTTTTCTCCACACCCTCTCCAGCATTTATTGCTTGTAGACTTTTGGATAGCAGTCATCCTGACTGGCGTGTAATGGTACCTCATTGTGGTTTTGATTTGCATTTCTCTGATAATGAGTGATGTTGAGCATCTTTTCATGTGTTTGTTAGCCATCTGTATGTCTTCTTTGGAGAAATGTCTGTTTAGTTCTTCGGCCCATTTTTTGATTGGGTCATTTATTTTTCTGGAATTAAGCTTCAGGAGTTGCTTGTATATTTTTGAGGTTAATCCTTTGTTGCTTCATTTGCTATTATTTTCTCCCATTCTGAGGGCTGTCTTTTCACCTTGCTTATAGTATCCTTTGTTGTGCAAAGGTTTTTAAGTTTCATCAGGTCCCATTTGTTTATTTTTGCTTTTATTTCCAATATTCTGGGAGGTGGGTCATAGAGGATCCTGCTGTGATTCATGTCGGAGAGTGTTTTGCCTATGTTTTCCTCTAGGAGTTTTATAGTTTCTGGTCTTACATTTAGATCCTTAATCCATTTTGAGGTTTTTTTGTGTGTGTATGGTGTTAGAAAGTGTTCTAGTTTCATTCTTTTACAAGTGGTTGACCAGTTTTCCCAGCACCACTTGTTAAAGAGGTTGTCTTTTTTCCATTGTATATTCTTGCCTCCTTTGTTGAAGATAAGGTGTCCATAGGTTCGTGGATTTATCTCTGGGCTTTCTATTCGTTCCATTGATTTATATTTCTGTCTTTGTGCCAGTACCATACTGTCTTGATATAAAATACTTAGGAGTATATCTACCTAAAGAAACAAAAGACCTATACATAGAAAACTATAAAACATTGATGAAAGAAATCAAAGAGGACACAAACAGACAGAGAAATATACTGTGTTCATGGATTGGAAGAATCAATATTGTCAAAATGACTATACTACCCAAGGCAATCTATAGATTCAATGCAATCCCTATCAAGCTACCAACGGTATTTTTCACAAATCTAGAACAAATAATTTCACAATTTGTATGGAAATACAAAAAGCCTCAAATAGCCAAAGTAATCTTGAGGAAGAAGAATGGAACTGGAGGAATCAACCTGCCTGACTTCAGACTATACTACAGCTGTCTGTTTTACACATGGTAGCGTATATACATCAATCCCATTCTCCCAATATCCCCTCTCCCCCACCATTTCCACTCGTCTATTTCCTACATCTGGGTCTCTATTTCAGCTCTACAAATATGTACATCTCTACTACCTTTCTAGATCCAACATACATGCGTTAATAAACAATATTTGTTTTTCTTTTCTGACATAACCTCACCCTGTGTGAGAGAGTCTAGGTCCATCCACATCCCTACAAATGACCCAATGTCACTCCTTTTTATGGCGGAGTAAAATTCCACTGTATATATGAGTCACGTCTTCATCCAATCCTCTGTCGATGGACATTCAGGTTGTCTCCATGTCCTCACACTGAACAGAATGGCCATCATCAGAAAACCTACAAGCAGTGAGAGAGGGTGTGGAGAATGGAACCCTCTTGCACTGCTAGTGAGAATGTAGATTAGTACAGCCACTATGGAGAGCAGTATGGAGGTTCCTTAAAACACTAAAAGTAGAACTACCATACGACCCAGCAAAGAGTGATATTTTTATTCAAAGTTTGAAAAGAGGAGTTAGGAATGTACAGCCCATCCATTTCCTTACATTTTCTCTTGGGAGAGAGCCTGTCTACCCAGAGCATGCTCTGCTCTGCCCCTTTGTACAGTGTTTCCAAGGGCCTGTCCAGAGCCGCTCTGCCTGAGGGAGTTAAGTTTTCTTAGGTTGGGGACTCAGTAGCAAGAAATCTACCCATCTATAGAACACACAGGTATAAACTTACATTTCCCACTTCATCAGTAACAAAGATGGTGCTGTATTTCAATCTCCAGCTGCCAAGACTTTTGTTTTAGTCCTCAACCAGTTCATAACTCTGGTGAAAAAGAGAGGTGCTATTTATGGGGTGAACCTCAAATCCCAACAATTAGAAATAATTATTTGCATGCACATAACTGAGATTCAACTGCATCAGTTCAATGAAACAGTTCAAAGGGAACAATGAATTCAAATCCTCAGACTATTTTTTCTCCTTGAATCCCACAGGCATCCCCATCAACATTCCAGACATTTGATAACCCTGTGATTTCTAACAGAAATTTACAGTTTCATTATATGAAAGACAAAAATAAGGCTCCTTGCCCATTTACTCTTTTTAACCCAGTTCCATCCTGGAGCCAAGGTTCGCAGTTTTCATGACCACCACTTACTTTTTGTTTAGATCATCCTTCCCTGCTGAATTCCAGATCCTTATCCAGGACCTGGTGCAGGAGAGGACTTCTTTCATGTGGTTTCTCTTTATGAGCGTCTAGGGCTGAGCTACCTTCGGTAACTAAGAGCATCTTTGGCTCCCTGGTGACCACAAGGGTTTCATTTGTGGAGGCTGACTCTTGTTTGGAAATGGTGATTACACAAAGCAGAGAGATGCTGAGATTAGGCGAGCCAGAGCATTCCAGCTCAATAAATCAATCCCTTTTTAATTGTGTCCTTGTCAGTCAACATTCTTCTAGAGACTGGAGGTCGAGGAGCTTGTTTAGCTGAGCGATTCCTCGCTGCCCTTTGAGTGCTAACCTGATTGTCAATCACAGTAAGCCAGAGGGAGCAGAGGCCATGCAGGGGCTGCTTTGTCACAGTCACAAGAAAAAATTCAAATAGATCATCCACATGCTTGGCTCTGATTTGGAGCTTCTGAGCAATTTAAACCTGAATTGTCATCTCTGGGGGTAGACAACCATGTTCTGACCGCATTTGGCAAAACCAACCAGCTCACTTTGCATAAATCTAATGCCTTTACCTTAAATATCATTAAATTATTGGCTACATTTTCCAAGTATCTTCCAAAAGCTGTTAGACAATATAGCTCCTATTTGGCATCTAAATGTATCTTTCCTCACAGGTGTTTCTGCCTCTTATTCTATCAGCCACACACCAACAGTCAGTTTACATCCACCTGCAAGATGAATAAAAAGCTTAACCATATGATGATTTGCTATCTCACAAAAGCTAAAAATTTCAGGATATTAAACAGTGTTTGGATCTTTGTTTTGTTTTACTTCTCAAATTTTAATATGAATCAGAGTTACTTCAGAGGCTTAGGAAAATGTAGATTCTTTTTTTCTTTGTCTCAATCACTTTATTGGGCTATAATTTACATACCAAAAAGTAGTCTTCTTAAGTGTACGGTTTGAATTTAGGCAAACCTATTATCCACCACATAAAACAAGGAAAATGTAGGTTCTGATTCAGTAGGTTGGATTAGTGTTAAGATTAGAGTTAGGAGCTGACATCGTGCATTTTGAAGGAGCTCCTAGTTGATCCCACAGCTGTTGGTCCATGGACCAGACTTTGCGTAATAAGCATCTAGACTTATACTTTCATCTGGATCACATTCCAAAATCCTTGACATGATCTCCTTTGAGATTTGCAGTCTGGCAGACCTGGACAGGGTACTTAAACCCAGTGAGTCCCCTTTCCTCACTGGTATCTCAGGAGACAGAGCATGAAGGTACTTTGAAGAGCCTAGCAAAGAGGATGCATTTAATAAATGGTACTGCTTATCAGCGTCTACATCAAGGTGGGGCCAACCACAGCCCACAGCCAAATCTATCCTGCCACCTGCTTTTAGAAATAGCTTGATCAAAGCACAGCCATGCTAATTTATTTCTACATAGTCTATGGCCATTTTTGCGCTGCAACAGAGAGTTGAGAAGTAAGAACTTAAAACCCAACATAGTTTGTGTTTAAAACACAAAACCCAAGATCGCTGCTATGGGGCCCTCACAGAAAAGGTCGGTCAACCTCTGATCTATATCACTTATTCAACAATAAAAACATACTGAGCAGCTATTCTCTACCAGGAGGTAGGCAGGATAAAGAAAAGTTTTTTCTCCTAAAAGTTCTCAACATCTAAGAAATATTTAATGAATCCCTGTGACATCCCAGACAAATATTCCCCTTCAGTCCCTCATCTTCAAAATGGAGATTATAACAGCATCAACTTCAGACTATTTGCCTTGTGGACCTCCTGAGTTAATGTACGTTAAAGTCTTAGCACAGGCTTCCCTGGTGGCTCAGTGGTAAAAATCTGCCTGTTAGTGCAGATTCCACCCCTGGGTTTGGAAGATCCCCTGGAGAAGGAAATGGCAACCCACTCCAGTATTCTTGCCTGGGAAATCTCATGGACAGAGGAGACTGGTGGGCTGTAGTCCATGCAGTCACAAAAAAGTCAGACACGACTTAGCAACTAAACAAACAAGAAAGTCTCAGAACACTGCCTACAGCATATTAAAGGTTTATAAATATTTGTCATTGTTATCTTTACCCTTGTAGGTGTTTTCATTTAAATTTTACACCCAATAGAGAGGATTGCCATTGTTCGTTTATAGATGTAGAAAGCGTGAGCAGTCAGGATCCTTGGTCTTAAACTTTTAAAGCCTCCAGTGCAGTTGACACAATCTCCTCCCCATCATCCTATTCCCAGGCCTTTCTCTCCTACAGTCTGGCCCAGGACAGCATTTGTTTAGATACGATAATGATGATAAAAATATTACCAATATCTAACACATACTGAGAGCACTTTACAGGCACCACTTCAAGTGTATGATGACAATCAAGTACCACTAGTATGACACAGGCCACTTCTGTTTTCCCCACATGCAGAAACAGTGAAAGAGGCTTCAAAAGGCTTTGTCTCCCAGCTAATAAATGATAGAGTCAGGATTTGACCCCATTTTTCTCTGTCTCCAGGACCCAAAAATAACTCCACTGCAAGCATCAAGTAATTAGTGGGGAAGCCATAAATATCTGAAGCATCCTTGTAAATGGAACATAGCATTCCAATGCTGAGCAACAAGCATCACACCTCTCAAATCAGCAAAAACCTTCCGGCGCCTTTATTTTGCTGGTAACAGATGAGTCAATCACATGACTGTATTGATCTCTGCTCGCACGAGAATTGCCAAGCAAAGGCAGAGAAAGCAAAGGCAGAGAATGGCCAAGATATTCAATAGGCCATGTGGCCTGAGGTGAGAAGCGGCTGAGGATTTGGATTTCAGTCCTGGTTGATAAACATGCCTTTACCTAAAGCCTTAGCCCTGGGCCTGGCCCTTGTGAACATGCAGTTCATGGCAGCTGTGTATGTTACATGTAAAACTATATAATAGCGAGCTTTGACATCAAGGAGAAAAAAGGATTGAAATCTGAGCTCCAGTCATTTCCAGCGGTGGTTTCTCAGGCAAGTGCTCATCTTGAGACCTCAGTTCCTTTTCTGTACTATGGGGCCCATGGCAGAGCCAGCCCTGGAGGATCGCTGTGAGCACGGAAAGAATGTCCCGTGTAACTGGGATGCTCCCACCAGTAAACCCACAATGGGTGCCTACTCAGTCGTGTCCAACTCTTTGCAACTCTGTGGACATCACGCGCCAGGTTCCTCTGTCTATGTGATTTCCTAGGCAAGAATACTGGAATGGGTTGCCATTTCCTTCTCCAGGGGATCTTCCCAACCCAGGGATCAAACCTGCGTCTCCTGCTCAGCAGGTGGATTCTTCACCCCTGAGCCACAGGGTGCCACCCTGTAAATCCACAATAAGTGCCTTTTATTTCATGACCCCAGCACAGCCCAGGCCCTTCATAAGTGGGCCACCATATGTCATGTCCCTTCCCTCTAATTTCCCTGATGGAGACCTGATTGGAGACGTGTGCCCTAAGGCCTTCCCATCATGAATCAAGCCTTCGCATCTTTTAACAAGTTTTTCCTCTAAGTCCAGTTTTATTAGAAGAGAATGTATGTTTCTTCTAAGAGCCAATGGATTAAAAATGTTGCATGGAGCATAATCACCTGACTCTCCACTTCTCCACTGACCATTTTCATTTAGACATATTCTACTTTCATTGCTGATGTTTTTTCAAATCAGTGAATCTTTATTGAGCCCCTGTGAAGTGCCTGGCACTTCAGTGCAGAAGATACAGAATCAAGCAAAGCAGACAGCAAGCTTCTCCCATGGAGTTGACATTCTTGTGGGGATGAACAGAGAATGAACACATGAACATGTACATGTAATTTCACATGGTGGTGCATGCTCTGAGGAAAATAAAGCAGGATTGTGTGACAGCAGCTGGGGTGGGAGACAAACTAGTGCCAGATTGCATGGTCACTCAGACTCTGAATAAGGAGAGAGCAAGATGTGGCAAAATGGGAGAAAGCATTTAAGGCCAGCAGAATGGCCAGTGCAAAGACTGTGGGTTGGGGTAGAGCTTGGTCTATTCCAGCAACACACAGACATGATGGAGGAGCAGAGGAGAGGGGTATCGATGAGAGGTGGGGACCTGGGTTCAAAAACCATTGACGCTACAGGACACAGTGGGGAACCTTTTTCCAAGAGTAATGAGAAGCCATGTGAGGGTTTTAAAGTCAGAGAGGGCTATGATCTGATTTCACTCTTAGTGCAATCTCTTTGTTTACCAGCAAATGATAGGCTGGGAGGGGCCGGATCAAGCAGGAAGACCCGTTAGGTGGCTACTGCAGCTGCAGCGGAGGGGAGATGGTGGTATGGACTAAAGTGGAAGCAGTGACAACCTGGAGAGGTAGACAGGGTTGGGATATATTTTACAAGTCATTACAGTTCCAACGTAGCCCCTGTCTCTTCCAATCAGCTCTAGTCAGGCTCCTCTCCATAGTTCACACTGGTCTTCACAGCCAAGAACTATAGTTATTAGTTTGTCAAATTTCCACCCCAACCTGGTGATCATCTCCCACCCCTCTGGAAACTCCCCTTCATTCATGGAAGACCTTGGTCCAAAGTGCTGAGTCCTTCATCTCCCTAAGCCCTCCTGATAACTGTCTCATGGATAATCTATTCCAGCCCTTGATTTTCATCTCCACCTACCACCACTGCATTCCTGCTCCAATCACACGTTCCTATGGCCACACCTGAATATGGGCTTCAGAAGGATGACTCCATAGCTGAAATCCAAATATCAGACAACTCACTTTCTGCCCAAAGCCTCATATTTCAGAAATTAAACAAGGGTGATGCACAGACCACTCAAATGAGAACTTCTTGGGATGCTTGTTACACATAAAGATCCCAGACCTCACCTCATACCTACTGATTCAGAATCACTAAGAGACATACTCAGAAATCCATACTTTTTACACATTCCCTAGATGATATTCATGCACAGATGAGTTTAAGAACCACTACCAATCAACCCAGTGCTGGCTTTACCCTCACCACACCTGTCCTTCAAATCCACAAAGCCCTCTGGTCCTTGGTTCAATCTACCAGCCTTTCTGCCTTCACTTTCTTCCTGTCCAGCACACACCCCCTCATTGACCACTTCAACCCTCCTGGCAATTTCAGTTTCCTTGCCCAGAGAGGCTAGTTTTGTCCAGCAAAACCCTGGCCCTAGAACAATTCATCTACTCATCTTTTCCACCAGGACTCATTGACTCATTTATCCTTTCAATAAAATTTTGCTCAATGCCCCAGATATTCCAGTCACTATTTAAGAATTTGTTTTGCTTTGTTTTTTAATCCATGATCCTTTGCCCTTGAGGGATGAGCTGCAGGAGTCATAAAAGGCTAAGTTCAGTGAAAGAAGTAAGCACGAGACACTATGACTACATGAAGGAGAGGATCCCAACCCAGGCTGGGGTGGGAGAAGATTAGGAAAACCTTCTTGGAGGAGACATTGAAGAATGGTGAAAAGGAAGTAGATGAACAAAGAGGAGGGCAGGCGTTCCCGGCAGAGGGCCCTGAATGAGCAAAGGCAGGGAAATAGAACAGCAGAGCAGGTGTGGGATGCGGGAAGCCAATAAGGGTTGCTGAAGCGTGAAGTTCATGGCATGGAGGGCTGATAATATTTTCCAAACAAAAACTCAGGATATATGGCCCCAATGAGGTGGAATGTTCCAAATCAGGAATGTCTCAGAAAATACGAGAGATGATGTCACCAATATGCTGGGTGGTTGGGGCTCTATCTACCACCTCTGCTCTATACTCTGACTCTGACATGCAGCTTCATTCCTTACTCGAGATCACCAGAAAATAAAACTCGCCTTGCAAGATTCTTGGAGACCCTTCTCACATCAACCCTAGTAGTATGTACAAGAGTGAAAAATAAAAACTCATATCACCACCCATCAACAGGAGACAGTTTAAATCAATTATGGTACATTCAAATATACCATGCCATCCTATTAGACTTTTTTTGGAATAACATGATTATTTTAAATAAAGACAGTCATATTCAGTGTATTCAGAGTGATTTCTGAATTTTTTTTTACTCGATACATGTGTGGTAATTCATAATGCCATCAGATCACAAACAAACAGAAATAATAGTTAGGTTCCATTTCTAATCCTACTCCAAACTATTCTTCATGCATAGTCAGACTGATATTTTTTAAAATGCAAATCTTAAAACACAGCTGAAGATTTCACATGCCACAACGAAGATTGAGGATCCCAAGTGCTGCAACTAAGACCAAGCGCAGTCAAAGAAAGAAAGAAATGCAAATCTTATCCTGACTAAAACCCTTCAAAGCCCAAATTTCATTATCATGGAGCCCAGAACCAATGTCATCTGGCCCCTTTCCAACCCCTGCCCCTACTTGCGATCGCTCACCTCCAGGCCTTTGCACATTCTCTTCCTTCTCCTTAGATGCCCTTCCCCATTTCCTTTGCTCACCTGACTGACTCTGCTCTATCTTCAAGATACAACTCAGACGTTACTGGCTGTAGGCCCTTCCCGCAATGGCCATCAGCCTCAAACCACATCCAGCTCTCCTTCTATATACTCCTACCCAATCCTGTGCTTTTATAGCACTTTTCACTCTGCAGTGTAGTTGTTAGCTTTCTCATTTCTATACCCCACTAGAACTTAACCTCCATGATGGCAGAAACCATGTCTGCCTTGAAGGTAGAAAAAAAAAAATCCATATTAGTTGTCAGTACATATCAAGTGAAAGTGTTGGTTGCTTAGTTGTGTGCAATTCCTTGCAACATGGACTGTACGCCCCAGGTTCCTCTGTCCATGGAATTCTCCAAGCAAGAATATTGGAGTAGGTTGCCATTCCATTCTCCATGGGGTCTTCCTGACCCAGGGATCAAACTGAGTTCTCCCTCATTGCAGGCAGATTCTTTACCACCTAAGCCACCAGGGAGGCCCTGTACATATCAAATTATTGCCAAAACTTGGTGGCTTAACACAGCCAATATTCATCATCTTGCACAGTTTCTGAGAATCAGAAAACAGGAAATATGTTAACGACGAGATTCTTGCTCTGGGTCTCTCATGAGGTTATGGTCCAGATGTAGGCATGGGCTGGAACCTTGGGCTCGAGGACCTACCTCCAAGTTGGTTCACTTGCATGGCCATTGGTAGAAAGCTCAGAGTTTCTACCACATGCATGTGTTCATTAGGATGCTTGAGTACCTTCATGGCATGGCAGCTAGCTTCTCCCAGGGAGGGCAAATGGGAAGAGAAAGCATGGACTTAAGACAGAGTCAACATCTGTCTTAATCCCCATTTTCCATGTAAGGAAGCAGAGAGAGGCCAGAGTGTCCAGGCCTCATAGCTGATTGGGGTCAGAGATAAGGTTTGAACCAGGCAGCTTGAGAGCACTTTCTCCTAACCATCATGCTACCCTACCTCTCTAGACCAATCAGTACATACTTGCTGGATGCACACATTGCCCCAAGAAAAATCCCAAGATTCTGGGGGTATTCATGGCTTGGAAGAAGAGAAACCAAAATCCTTTGGCCTCAGAAAGCTGGTCTCGTAATCCAGTTCTAAGGGCCAGGTTTCTCTGGAAGGTCATGTGAGCTAAGTAACCTCAGGCCTCTTGGGCCAGGAGGCCCAGCATCACTGCAGCTGACTGAGGCAGCCGTTTTGTTCTTCAGTACCTCCACCCCGGGAGATGAGCCTAGGACCTGAGTGTGCAGGTTGAGGCTGACAGCTGCCCTTTGGGCCTGATGATTTCACTGGAGAACCATTCTACAGCTGCCTTCCCCGGGCTGCAAGAAATCTAGGAGAGAGACAGCCCAGATGTGAAATCACCAGTGAGGTGCCAGGTATAATGGCACCCTTGTAGGATACAGCTCGTGATCTCATGGGTCCAGAAACACAAAGCCAGAATCCCTGCCCCAGCCCAGCCCTACCCAGGTGCAGCACAGGGCAAAGCTGTCCATGAGCTGGTATTAATCTCCTCCTCCAAATCAAGGCTTAGAATAAATAAGGAGAAACCAGCAATATTCCCTTGAGAAGAAATTTTTCAACTCTCTCCAGGCTTAATACCAACAAGAGGAGAACCTGAATGTCCTTCCACTGAATTATTCACCCTAGTCTGGATACAGGGATTATTCATATTTAAATGCAACATATATGCTAAAGGATGATTCTTCTCGCTTTTATAAAACATTTTCTCCACCTTACACAGAGATGATTTAAGATTTTGACACATACAATGCAGCAAGAAGACACAGATTGTGTCAGCAAAAGAAGAGAAATCAAGGTTAGAACATTAAATGGCACTATGAACAAGGAAAATATAGAAAAAATGCATACAGTGGAGTCCTTTATACTTGGTATGGGAAGTTGTACTTTGGCTCTGAGCTTCCTAGCAACCACAGTGAAGAAGGAAACCTGATCAAATTTAAAAATCAGTGTTTCACATATTTTTGCCATCATATTTTACTTCAATATATTTTTTTTTACAAATCATAGTATTCCTAAGATTAAAACCAGCCAATTACTCAAGAAAAACACAGCTACTAGAAAGAAATTCATTCTAAGATTTATCACAAAAAGAATATTAAATGAAATAGTGAATAATATTCTTATATATTAAAAAAAAAAAAAAACTCTTGGTGAAGACCACCAATATTACTGTAAAAATCAGGGTAACTCAATTCATGAGCCAAACTTGGCCTTCACCTTGTTTTTGTAAATAAATTTTATTGGAACATTGCAGGCAGACGCTTTAACCTCTGAGCCACCAGGAAAAGATCTTATTGCAACATAGGTATGCCCATTTGTTAACATATTGTGTATGGCTGCTTCTGCACTATAAAGGCAGAGTTTCATAGATGTTACAAAGTCAAGAAACCCGAAGACATTGCCCCTCAATGAGTCATACCCTTGTAGAGTTCCCTCCCCTTGAGTGTGGATAGAACCTGTGATTTGCTTCCAGACCAATCCATTACAGCAAAGGTGATGGGATGCTGCTCCCTTGATCGGATTTCATTATAAGGCCAAGGTGACAGGATATTGCTCCCTTGGTTATGTTACTCTGTATTAAGCTCTGTCTAAACAGAATGGAGAGAGAGAGAGACTTAGACTCTTACTGGTCTTGAAAAAACAACAAACAATGGTGTGAATTGCCTATAGCAAGGGCCACATGTCAGGGAACTGCAGGTGATCTTAGGAGCTGAGAGCCTTAGTCCTACAGCCACAAGGAACTGAACTCTGCCAAAAACCATGTGAACTTGAATGTAGCTTCTTTCCAAGTTGAACTCCCAGATAAGAACGAAGCCCAGTCATTCACTTGACTGTAGTCTTATGAGACCCTCAGCAGAGGACCCAACTAAGCCACGGCCAACTGAAACTGGGAGATAATAAATATGTGTTGTTTAAAGGTAATACATTTGTGATAAGCTATTACTCAGCATAGAAAACTAAAACATCATTTAGCTCTCCCAGACTCAAATACATACTATCTCGCCCTTTGCAGAAAAATTTTACTAATCCTTGCACTAAAGCACAATTAAGAAAAAAAATCCTATAAGGAGTGTATGGAGTTTTCAAAACATGTGGAGAGAAGTAATAAGAATTTTTAGCAGCCCTGCTCTGGGTCAGCATTGTCAGAACCATTGACCTTGACACCAGGAAGTATATGAGCAGGGCCTAAGAGGGCAACTGAAGCAATTAGAAGTCATTGGTGGCAAGCAATAGGAGCTGACTGTGGCTAGCTTACACAAGAAAGGAAGTTCTTGAAGTTTATCAGATAATTCACAGACTCAGAGGAAAACCTGATGATTTATTCTCAGTCATAGTAACCAGGAGAGTTCTATGGGTTTAAATAGCAGAAAGGGTTCACAGCATCAGCAGGACTCTGCCACTGGCATGAATGCTCGCCAACTGCTGGGTTATATTTTTTTTGCATCACTGGGTTCAAAATTCAAAGTCCCAAGAGAGGGAGGAACTGAGTGGCTCTTTGGTTTAATTCACCATGACTGCACAAGGGTGGAAAGAGATTCCTCCCCTAAAGGGAAGCAGGATGCTAGACTGAAAAATGAAGAAAAAGTGCTGAGCAACCATAACTGGCCACAACTTCTGTCTCCTCTCCATTCCTGCATCCCCTGCATTACCTCCATCACCTGCATCCCCCTGCACTCACCCCACCCACCCAAACCCTCCTGGGAGCATTCTCACATTTATCTTTACATAGCTATGTCCATCTGGATGGAGGGTAAGCTGCAAGGGGGCAGGGATGATGTTCACCTTGTTCTCCATGGTAAAAGGAATGCTTAGCATGTGCCCAGCACATAGTGGGTACACAAAAAAGATGTGTCAGGGACCTATGTACACCTATAGCTAATAAATTTTGATGTATGGCAGAAATGGAACCAATGTGTAAAGCAATTATCCTTCAATTAAAAATAAACAATTTTTTAAAAAACAAGAGTGAAGAATGGGGGGCATTATTAATGAATTCCTCACCTCCTCTTCACTAAAAATTTAAATGGATAAATACCAGATAAAGTAATAAGTGAAAAATCATTATGTCAAATAAACTGCTACTTGATGCATAATGAATCTAGCTGGTACTGATTTTCTATAAATACAAAAATGTATGATTGTCCCTGAGCTAGTCATTAAACTTCAAAGTCAATGAAAAAAAAAGAAAGAAAGAAAGGTAAGTCAAGTGGATGAGTGAGAGAATGGATGAATAAAGGCTCCAACACCCTAATCTCTGGACAGACAGACTTGTATCCTTCTCCATTTCCCCCACTACCCACTCTTCCCCAACTGCCTTTCCTCGCCTCTGCAAGATGGGAGATGTACCTTGCATCTCTCTCTTCCTCACTCTTTCTCAGCAGCCCCATCCTTTCCTCAGCTGCAGAGGTGCCCAACAGATCAGCCCTTTCCACAACTAGCCCCTTATAGTGGTATTAGGAAAACAAATATCCATGGTAGAGATGCGACTGGGTACTTCTCCCCGTGAAATGGTCGGTGAAATGCTGTAAACATCACTGCACTATATCTTGCTGCCTCCACCAGGTGATGCTTTGAGGTCAGAGGGATGGGAGGGCAGAGCCGCTGCTACAAGGGGGCCCTTTTGGGCACTATTTCTTGTGCTTCCAGAAAGTCAGGAGCGTTGCTCTGTCCAATGACAACCACAGAAAGTTTGGCTCACTCAGAAACCAAGCCTCAGACAGAGACATGTAGAGCCATTCTGAACCCAGCACCATATTCATCCCTTCATGCATGCATTCATCCATTGCATATTTATTTAACTCTTTGTGTTCACCATGCATCATTCTGAGGTGCTGGGAATACCACAGTGAAGCAGCTAGTGATGATCTCTGCTCACAGAGCTTGAGGTTAATAGTAAACACAGACGAGCAGCCAGATGGTTATAGTCCAACAAAGTTAAGTGCAAGAGGAGAGGACACTTGTAGGAGCTTAGAAGCAGGTGATTTTGTTAGAGTCAGGTAACCAAGGAAGGCTTCCTGGAAGATACGACAATAATGCTTTGACTTAAAGAAAGAGTGTGTCAATGTCAATGTCAGTGTCTCAGTGTGAGAGGAGATGAGAAAACAGTAACAAGACCAGATAACTGTCAGGATGCCATGTGATGGGTCAGGGCCCAAACATAAGGCTATGATCAGGGGTTCTGCCATTACACTAGGCTGACCTAACAGCAGCTTTGAGGGGAGGTGTAGGGTCAACCTCTTGGTACATAGAAACCATGTCAGACAAGAAAGCCAGGTCTCCCTCAGGTCAGCTGTGTGACCTTGAGAAAGTTACTTCCCTTCTCTGAGCCTCAGGTGTCTCACCCATAAAATGATGGAAACAATCTACCTCATCAAGCTGCAGTGAGAACCATTCACCACAAGATTTTAACTGTGATATGCTGCAGAAACAATATCACAATTATTGACCAGCTGCGGAACCCTGGGAAAGTTCCTTAACCTCTCAGCACCTCAGTTATTTAATAATTCATCTTAAAAATGGGAGTAGTAATACTAACACTTAACTGCATTCTCTATGCATCAGGCATAAGACTTTCATGAATTAACTCATTTATTCCTCATAACAACACCCTGAGGTAGATGCTCTCATTATCCATAGGGCACTGAGGCACAGAGAGGGGAAGTAAATTGCAAAAGATTATACAGCCAAGACATGGACAGAGTCAGGACACACGTGCAGAACGTGTGACTCAGTCCTGCATGGACAATCGCCCGATGACATGGGCACTCGTAGGGCTGCTATGCGGGACAAATGTGCTCATGGACAGAGAGCACTTGAAACAATGCCTGGCAGAGGACAAGAGGCAATAACGCTGGCTGATAGCAGTATTATTAACTAGAAAGTAAAAGACACACTTTATTTTGGGGATGGGCTGTCATCACGGGGCTTTTGGCAGAGTTTCTGGAAATGAGGTATTTTGGGAAGCTTGACCCATTGGAGGAAGGTGAGGGGAGGTGAGACTGGTCTTTCAGGAGGAAGACGGGTGAGCCAGGTGGCCCTACGGCTCTTGGCTGGGCATGACCATGAGTTTGTGCTCAGCTGTGGTTCCAGGAAGCTCTGCTGCTGATCTGGGATCGACTCTTCTTGTGTCCGGGATCAGCTGGCTGTTGACGGATCTAGAACAGTTTCAGCTTGAACAGCTGAGCTCTTCTCCACTTGGACTCTCATCCTTTAGTAGATTAGGCCTTGGTGTGATTAGGCTTGTTCACACCCAAGAAACAGGGCTCTAAGAAAGAAGAGGGCTGTGCACACAGCCTCTTGACAGACACAGCCTCGCTCAACTTCTCACCTTCTCTTGGCCAAAGCAAACCGCAAGGTCAGCCCAGATCCAAGCAAGCAGGCTCTGCCTCTTGATGGAAGCATTGCAAAGTCATTGCTGTGACCTTAATTTTGTGTCCTCCCCACCAAATCCACATGTTGAAACTCAGCCTCCGGGGTGACGGTTTTAGGAGATGGGGTTGAGGTCATGAGGGCAGAGCCCTCATGAATGGGATTGGTGCTTTTAAAGAGGCCCCACAGACCTCCCGCTGCTGCTTCCAACCCTGAACCTCACCAGACACCCCACCTTGCGGCTCTGTGACCCTGGTCTTCCAGCCTGCAGAACTGAGAGACAGAAATGTTTATTGTTTACAAGCCACTCCAGTCATGGAGCTTCTGTTACCGCAGCCTGAACAGGCTGAGATGGTCATTTGTAAAGGGCATAGGCTCAGAGAAAATAGGAACTGGGATCAGGGAAGCAGGGACCAGTCCTGGCCACCAGGGCCCCTCCCAGCGCCTCGCCCCGCAGCTCACTCCCTGGGAACCACTCCCGGGAGCTCCCACGTGGAGAGACCTTCTCTCACACACCGGGCTGGAGGTTTGAGCGTGCTCACCCATTAAAGCAGACAGCGACGGGAAGAAAGTGTGTCCCTCTCCTCCAACTAAGTCTCTATGAGAATCATGTCCTGCAGGGTGGTTCGCAGAGGCTTCTGCAGGACGATGATTTGAAAAATTCCTCGAACTTAATACCACCATCGATTCTGGAATCTGAAAGACCCTCCCCACCCCCCAAGAGGAGAAAGAGCCTCTCACCACCAGCAAAGCCCCCACCTTTGTTGCTGGAGTGGTGATGCCTGCCGAGCGAGGCAGACGGGAGCATTTCACCTTTCTTTCCATGACATAGAGTGTCTAAGAATGCGCGGCTGCCCCAGCCTGGGTGACGCATGAGCTGAGCTCCCGGCTGGGATGTCAGCCCCCAGCACCCGCTGCTTGGGCTGCAGCAGAGGCTGCAGTTGAAGGGGGGGTGGTTTCCCACACACACAAAGAGAGGAGCTTTTAAGGCTCTCCACCAACTGAGAATGTGAGTCAGCTAGGATGTCTGGAGATGGACAAGCACCTTGCCGTGGTCTCCAAATACAGATGTATACTCACACACACACTCCCAGTTTGTGCCTGGAATCCACAAACTGGCAAGGCCATCAGACCCGCCCCCACTGTGTCCCCTCTTTCATGATCCCAGTCCATATTCCTTCAGTCAAGAGATACTGCTGCCACTTTGACCAGTGAGTACCCAGCCCAAAGAACCCACGGGACTCCATGTCGGATGCTGAGTTACTTTGCTCTCTGGTTTTGCACCCACCGCGACTCACCCCCCTATCCACACCCAGCTCTGGTTCACCCCCAGTTTCCCCTCTAAACTCTGCTCTCAGTCATCCCAGAGACACAGTTATATGTCAGACACCCGCCACTCCATCCTCAACTGGCCCTCCCCCTGTGCTTCCCGTCTAGAAGAGAACTGTCCTCTTCTGAACTGCAGTCAGGCATTCAGTACCCACCAGTGTGGTCATCTTAGGGGCATTTGCACTGCCTGAGGCAGAGCCTTCTGCAGGCTAGGGGAGGGGACTGTCTGTGCTGAGACCCCAGGGTACTTTTCAGAGAAAAGGAAATGCTCCATATTTCATTTACTGTGGTGGTTATACAACTGTCCTAACTTATCATCCTTAGGTCCGAAAAGGGTACAGTTTCCTGAATATAAAGTATGCTTCAATAGATCAGACTTAAAATTTTAATTTTTAAATCTCCAGTGTTCATTATTTGACTCTCCGACCCACTCCAACCAATCCTCAAGCATGATGGAGGAGTGTTTTGGAAAATAATGAATTCAAGCAGTGCTTTAGGGGCATCCATCTGCTTGAACATGAGCTCCGCCAGTCTTTACCTTGTGTCTTCTTGGAAATAGTGAGAGCCTGGGGAAAAGGTCCTTACCAACTGAGATGGTTCATTTTATGTCTCTACTTGACTGAGTCTGGGATGCCCAGAGAGCTGGTAAAATTATTCTTCCCAGTGTTTCTATGAGAATATTTCTGGAGGAGGTTAAGCATTTGGATCTGTAGATGGAATAACAAGATCTACCCTCAGCAATGAGGTGCCAGCCAAGCTCCCTGCCATCTGCTCACAGTGCCCCTCAGGACTCTGCTTGCAGCCACATTACAGATGCCCCAGGGAAGCCAGGAAGCCATCGGCACAGCTAGACAAAGCCTCACATGGGATCCAGGGAGATAGAGGTGGGGCTGAGGGGTCAGCAGCAGGAAGGAAACAGGATGCTCCATGCTGGACTGACTCAGTTTCCCCTTGAGTCCATCTGCCCCATTCCCAAGTGCCGTCCAGTTGACCTCTGACTCCCTTCAAATCCATCCCTTCCGCCTCTTCCCCCTCGCTGGTTCAGTGGTCACTCCTCATCTGGACCATCTCTCAGCAGCCTCCTGAACAAGCTGAGTTCTCACCCCAGGAGGTGGTTGCTCTGCAGGCGGACTCATCACTGACCCCTTTCTACAACCAGTCCCTCACAAACCCCATCCACCCTGCCTACACATCTACCCAGAGTCCATCACCCCTAACCCCTCCCTCCGTGGCTGCCCACTCCTCAGCTGGACCACTGCAGGGGTTTCCGAGCAGTTAGGATCCACACGCTCTGGTGCTAGTGACACCTATGCAGTCAGGGTCGGGTGTGATAGCAGGGCTGTAGCTTCATGAAAGAGGAGAGAAGTCAGAGTGGAGCTTGTCACTGTCCCACCAAAGGGGGACGAAGTCTGGAGCACATAGCTCTTTCTGCCACTACTCAAATCCTAATTCTGAATCAGGCCAGTGACCTCTGCTAGCCCTCAATCATACATAATAATCAGCCCCTGTGAATGCGTCTCTCACCTA
This sequence comes from Muntiacus reevesi, assembly GCF_963930625.1. Lineage (NCBI taxonomy): Eukaryota > Metazoa > Chordata > Mammalia > Artiodactyla > Cervidae > Muntiacus > Muntiacus reevesi. The sequence goes on along the minus strand of NC_089249.1, from coordinate 14,882,756 downwards.
ATTCTGCTGATCTGAGTGCAGCAGGATCTGAGGAGAACCTTCAGTCCTGGGAGACAAATGATGGAGAGGTTTGCAAACTCATCTGTGGAACCTATTCCCTCCAGAATATGAGGACAGGCAGAAAGGCAGGGGGCCAAGAAGGAGAGGAGAAGGGGTGGACAGTGGGAGCAGGCTGGACAGGTCCCAGCCCAGAAGACTCTTTGGGGCTGAGATCAGCCCTTCTCAGCGCCCTGCCAGCAAGGAGACCTTGAACCTCTGGATACCCCTCTCCCTGTAAACTCCCTCCACGCTCTGCAACAGTCAATTTGTATCCATCTATCTTTGTGAATCTTTGCAGTCCATAAACACTTAGTGAAAAAGAGACTAAAGTCAAGCCGGGAACTCTGGCAGACTCCTCATCAGAAATAGAGCAAAGGGCTCCTCCTATACTATGTAAATTCTTGCATTTTTTTTCTTAATTTGGCAACGATGGATTTGACAAAACATATGACAAACGTATGAGAAAACATATGTTTTGTCAAATCCATCGTTGCCAAATTGCTGCAGTGACCACAATTGCACTCCTGGTTACATACCCAGGAGAAATCAGCGCATATGTCTGCCAGAGGACAGGCCAAAGAATGCTCATAGCAGCACCGTCATACCCTGAACAGGCAACGGCCCAGCTGCCTATCAATAGCACAATGGAGAAGTAAATTTTGGTATATTCAGACAACAGACTGTGATACAATAAGGAAAAAGGGCTCGAGGACACATGCAGCATGGATACATCTCTCACTCATACTTTTGAGCAAAAGAAGCCATATTTAAGAGTGCGTGCATGCCTAAGTCACTTCAGTCATGTCCAACTCTTTACGATTGGCCCTACGGGCTGTAGCCCATCAGGCTCCTTTGTCCATGGGATTCTCCAGGCAAGAATACTGGAGTGGATTGCCATGCCCTCCTCCAGGGGATCTTTCTGACCCAGGGATCAAACTCACGACTCTTACATGCCCTGCATTGGCAGGCAGGTTCTTTACAACTAGCACCACCTGGGAAGCCCAGATATAAAAGTACATGTTATCAACTTCAGTTACACAAAGCTCAAAAACAGGCAAAGTTAATCCACAATGAAGAGTGCAAAGAATAATTGTCTCAAGGGAGTGACCAGAAGGAGCAGAAGAGAAACTATTGGCTGTTCAGAAGGCTCTGTTTCTTGATCTGGGTGCTTGCAACATGAGGGCATCTATTTGTAAAAATGTTTTAATTTGTGAACTTTATGTATATTGTATTCTAATAACTACACATGTTATATCCATCTATGGCTGTCTATCTACAAATACATGGGAATATAGATACATAGAAATAGAGAGAGCCAGATATCAGGGATTTAACATTTTTAAAAAATTGGGGGGAAAAAATTGCACTATCCTCAGAGAGAGAGTGGAGGGAGAGACATAAGCAAATGATCACCTAAAGGAAGAAAGAATAACAAACTGGGATCAGAGCAATAAAAAGAAAGTGGGATGGAGGGGGGCTTGTAACATGAGCTCTGGTTGCAATCTGGCGTCAGAGAAGACTTCTCTAAAGAAATGACACTCAGAAGAAGTTAGCCTCCTTCCGGCAGAGCAAGAAGTATAGCAAAGGTTCTGATTAAGATGAACTCCGCCCTAGGGAGGGATTGACAGATGGGAAAGGAGACAAGTGGTCAGCACAGGTGCAGAGTAGAAAGGTGACATATGAGGGGAGATTCTGTGGACTAGGTGAAGAATTTGGGGTTTTCTTCTGAGAGCAGCAAGTACCCATTAGATGCTTTTCCCCAGAGAGCAATGTAATTCAATTTCCATCCATCAGGGACGTCTGTCACTGGTGAATAACAAAGAAGGCCAAAACCAAAAGAATACTTGGGAGACCAGCTAGGAAGTGACTATACGAGACCCAGTATGGACTAAGGGCCAGTTAATGGAGAATGGTTTACAGATTTCAGTTATCGATAATGTAATTGGACATCAGCCCTGGTGGGGAGAAAAGACACACTATGTTAAATGTAAGCAAAACACAATAACAAGGAAAACGTTAGTGGCTGACAACAGCACACATTTACCCATACACTTCAAAACTCCTTGCTTCATCAATATCACATTCAAAATGAGTCCCTAAAGCTCTTTAAATTCAAAATCTAAACATTTTTCTCAGTTATTTTTGGCCGTGGATAGTCAGGCATGACATTGGATGTAATATTGGGAATAATGAGCAGTTTATCCTGATAGCTAACATCATGGAACACTTGCCATTTGTCAAACATTCTTTCTAGTGTTCATGTTGACTAAACTCATTTACTCCTCATGGCAACTCTGTTAGATCAGGGCTGTTATTATCCCCATGTACAGCTGAGAACATAGAGGCAGAGAGAAGTACACCCTACCCCCTAGCTACTGAAAGGCAGAGCAAAGGTTTAAACCCAGGCAATGTGGGCTAGATCTACATTTTAACAAATACGCTGTAAGTTCTCACAATCAAATCTTTGATCTTGACCTTTCGGGAAAACTTTCAATGAACAGAGTAATTTCCCAGCATATCAAATTACACTGAAGTTTGTTTGCATTTCCGGATTTGGTTAAATGAATTGCTCTGTTTTTTCCTCTATTGCAGTTTACCTTCCTGGTAGTTCAATAGCATCTCTTGAAAGTCAGCCAGAAGCTTTTGACAGCTAGACACTGTGTGCCGGGTGTCCTTCAGGACACAGGAATCAGTCACATCAACCGCTGTTGGCTTTGAAGAGTCTATTCTGCATTCCAAAATATTTGGCAATCTCATCCGCTTGAATGGCGTTGTCTGACATATGGTGGAAAACCTGTGAATTCAGCAAGTTCAGGTTTCAATACTGAATCCTAGTGTAACTTTTATTGAAGGAGCTTCATGAAGTAGGCAATATAAAACCATAGTCAGCCCTGTAAGGTGCTACCAAAACCAATAAGTCAACTGAAGTGACAACAGATGAGTAGAAGAAAGTTACACACACACTAAAGATAACAGTTCTGTTAGAGCTGATTCCAGTGAGGGGGAGTTGGCAAGTTTCTGGTGACATCTATTATAAGATGCAACCCCTTTTCATAAGAACATAAAACTTATGAAATACCAAATTTCAGACTGAGGAAAGTAGGGTATTTTGAAACTAGAATCTCCCTTTTCTCTAGGCAGTAAGTCAGTTCTCATGCCCCGTGGCAGGATCCTGCCCCTTCACCCCTCTACTCTGGTTCCCTGCATCCAATTCCAGACTTCCAACCAGTTTCACCTGCTTCAATTACCCTCATATCCCTCTAACCCAAATGCATCAACTATAAGGTAAATATATTCTATCTTTTGAAGATTAGCACATAAGAGTGTGGCCCTGGTATCAGGTTAGCATTTTTTATTATGATAAATATGTCCCATATTTTATTATGATCATTCATTAGCCTTGTGAGTATGAGCAGGTTAGTTTTCTGTTCCAAAACAATGAGGATAGTAGCACTTACCTCCAGAGCTCTTAGGGGAATCAAATGAGAGAGCACATAGAAATAATTTAACATAGATTCTTACACCTAGTGACTTATCAGTGGATGTTAAGCTATTATTACTATTAACATCATCACCATCGCAGTAGATCTCTTATTAACAAAAACCCTTAATCAACTGATTAAATAAAAAAGTCAGACAAGTGAGAAGTTAATAATAAAAAGCTACTTCAAATGTTTGATTCTACTTAAATTGAGTAGCTTGCAGGAGACCAACTTTTATGCCAAGAAAAAGTAGAAAAACCCATTAAAATACAAAAATAAATCTGTTTGAAGGCATCAGAGAGTTACTGAAGCAGCCAGAACATGATAAATCAAGATCCTGGAGGGAAAGAGGCCCCAGGGAAGTGAGCCAACATTTCTGCTCCTTTCTCCCCCAGTGGCATCTGCAGGTATCCAGGCAGAGGACAATTGCTAAGGGCGGAGGTGCCAGGAAAGCTTTCAAGAATCTCACAGAGCTGGGGGGATAAAAATTATAGTTCATGGCTTCCAAGGCAGCCAAGAAATGAAGGACCAAGATCCCTTAGAGGAGAGAGGCATGGAGAGCAGAACCCAGCGCTCTTCTCCCCTCAAAGCATCTGCCCAGAGCAAAAGGTAAAGAATCCAAGCAAAAAAGTGCTAAAGATTTTAACCCTGGAAGGACATGTCTCTTGACTGTTTGGGCTTCTAATACTAAAGCTGTGTAAACAAGGATTTTTCTGTTGTTGTTTGCATTTACAACTCATTTTTAAAGAGGACCAAAAGAGTACCAGAGTTCAGATTCTTAATCACTAAGCTGTATGCTCTAGGTGACCTATGTGTTCATCTTGATTTCTTTAGTGCATTTTTGTTTAACTGTGTATTTTCAAGAATATCAACGAAACCTGGAGTTTGTCTGAAATAGTGCCAATTTAAAGAGTATCTAATTTAAAATTTAAATCTGTTATCTAAAATCTTCCCAAAGAAATTTCCAGCCCAGATGACTTTACTGATGAATTCTTCTAAATATTTAAAGAAGAAATAACACTAATCTTAAACAATCTCTTCCAAATGGAAGCAAAAGAGAAAACACTTCCCAGCTTATAACACCAACATAACTTTGAAAACTAAACCTGATGAAGAAGCTATAAGAATTGAAAATTACAGGTCAATCTCTCTCCAAACAGATGGAAAAATTGTAACCAAATATTACCTAACCATTTATAAAAAGAATAATCATGACAACCAAGTTGGTTTTATTCTAATAATGCAAGGTTAGTTTTACATTTAAACTTAATCAGTCAATGTAATTCACCACATCAGTATAATATAGAACACCCATTTGCGGTTTTTTTTAAAAAAGTCTTAGCAGACTAGGCTTGAAATGGAACTTTTCAAATCTGATGAGTATATATATTTTAAAAGCTACAACAAATGTTTAACAAATGTAAAGTTTAGTTTCCACCTGAGATTAAAAATGAGAGAAGGATGTCTACTATCACCATTTTAGTCAACATTGTACTAGAAGTCACAGCCAGTGTAAAAAGAAAAGAGAAATAAATAAAAGGTATAGGCACTGAAAAGGAAGAAAAAACACTGCCCTCATTGACAAAATAACATAATTGTGTACATAGAAATGCCAAAAGATTCTCCAAATAATTAAATTAATAAGGGAAGATAGAAATAGTAGATATAACATCAATATATTTTTAAAATAATACTTAAATACACTATGGGCAAACGATTACAAAGTGTTGTTATAGTACCTATACAATATCAAAAATATTGACTGCTTAAATTGAAACAAAATATGCATAAGGTTTGACACAAAAACTAAAAAATTCCAAGCAATAAAAAAATCTCCCTAGATTGACTCAAGAAGAAATAGAAAATATGAATAGACCAATCACTAGTAATGAAACTGAATCAGGAATAATACAACTCCCAATGAACAAGGAAATGGCAACCCACTCCAGTAATCTTGCCAGGAAAATTCCATGGACAAAGGAGCCTGGTGGGCTAAAGTCCATGGTGTCACCGAGAGTTGGACACGACTGAGTGACTGAAAAATCAACAGACAAAAGTCGAGAATCAAATGGTTTCACAAGTTAATTATGTCAAACACTTAAAGAAGACTTTATACCTGTCCTCCTCAAACTATTACAAAACATTGTAGAGGAAAGAACACTTACAAACTCATTCCATAAGGCCAGCATCACAGGAATGCCAAAATCAAAGACACCATAAAAAAGAAAAGAAAATTACAGGCCACAGTCACTGCTGAACATGGATGCAAACATTGTTAACAAAATATTAGCAAGCTGAATTCAATGGTACATTAAAAAGAATACACCACCATCAAGTGGGATTCATCCCAGAAATGCAAGGATGCTTTGATATTCACAAGTTAGTTAATGTCATACAAAATGTAAACAAATTGAAGAAGGAAAAATCATATGATCATCTCAATAAATGCAGAAAAATCTTTTGATGAAAGTCAACATCCATTTATGATAAAGTGGGTATAGAGGAAATACACGTCAGTCCAATAAGCACCAGCCATGTATAACAAACCTACAACCAATATCATATTCAGTGGTGAAAAACTGAAAGCACTTCCTCTAAGATCAGAGACAAAACAAGAATGCCCACTCTCACCACTTTATTCAACACAGTACTGAAAGTCCTAACCACAGCAATCAGACAAGAAAAAGAAACAAAAGCAATCTAAATTTCAAAGAATAGGTAAAACTGCCACTGTTTGCAGACAACATGAGACTATACAGAAAATTCCAAAGATGCCACCAAAAGCTATTAGAACTTATTGATAAATTCAATAAAGTTTTAAGATACAAAATTAATATACAGAAAGCTGTTGTGTCACTATACACTTACAATGAACTCTCAGAAAGAGAAGATAAGGAAATTTTCCCATTTACAACCACAACAAAAAGAATAAAATACCTAGGAATAAATCTATAGAGATAAAAGTCCTGTACTCAGAAAACTAAGATACTGATAAAAGAAATTGAAAACAACACGAGCAAGTTGAAAGGTAAATCATGTTCATGTATTGGAAGAATTAATACTATTAAAATCACCGTAGACAGTAAACTCTTTGACTTACAAAAAAAAGTATTGATTGCTATGTCTCCCCAGGCAAGTGAAACAAAAGCAAAATTGAATGAATAGGACTACATCAAACCTGAAAATTTTTTGCACAGTGAAGGGCAACGCCAAAGAATGTTCAAACTACCACAGAATTGTGCTTATTTCACATGCTAGCAAGGTAATGCTCAAAATCCTTCAAGCTAGGCTTCAGCCATACATGAAGTGAGAACTTCCAGATGTACACGATGGATTTTGAAAGGCAGAGGAACCAGAGATCAAATTGCCAACATCCGCTGGATCATAGAAAAAGCAAGGAAATTCCAGAAAAACATCTACTTCTTCCTCATTGACTAGGCTAAAGATTTTGTGTGGATCACAACAAACTGTGGAAAATTCTTAAAGAGGTGGGAGTACTGGACCATCTTACCTGCCTCCTGAGAAACCTGTCTGCAGGTCAGGAAGCAGCAGTTAGAACTGTACATGAAACAATGGACTGGTTTCAAATTGGGAAAACAGTACATAAAGGCTGTATATTGTCAGCCTGCTTATCTAACTTACATGCAGAGTACTTCATGCAAAATGCGTGGATGAAGGGCTGGATGAAACACAAGTTGGAATCAAGATTGCCAGGAGAAATACCAATAACCTCAGATATGCAGATGACAATAACTTCAGATATGCCATGAAATTTAAAGACACTTCCTTCTTGTAAGAAAAGCTATGATAAACCTAGACAGCATATTAAAAAGCAGAGACAATACTTTACCAACTAAGGTTCATATAATCAATGCTATGGTGTTTCCAGTAGTCATGTATGGATGTGAGAGTTAGATCATAAAGAAAGCTGAGTGCCAAAGAATTGATGATTTTGAACTGTGGCATTGGAGAATACTCTTGAGAGTCCCTTGGACTGCAAGGAGATCCAACCAGTCAATGCTAAAGGAAATCAGTCCTGAATATTCATTGGTAGGACTGATGCTGAAGCTGAAACTCCAATACTTTGGTCACCTGATATGAAGAACTGACTCCTTGGAAGAGACCCTGATGCTAGGAAAGATTGAAGGCAGGAGGAGAAGGGGACAACAGAGGATGAGATGGTTGGATGGCATCACTGACTCAATGGACATGAGTTTGAGTAAGCTCTGGGAGTTGGTGTTGAAGAGGGCAAGCCTGGCGTGTTACAGTCCATAGGGTTGCAAAGAGTTGATATGACTGAGCAACTGAACTGAACTGAACTGAATGCAGATGATGCCACCCTAAAGGCAGAAAGTGAAGAGGAACTAAAGAGATTCTTGATAAAGGTGAAAAAGGAGAGTGGGAAAGCTGGCTTAAAACTCAACACTCAGAAAACTAAGATCATGGCATCTAGTCCCATCAGTTTATGGCAAATAGATGGGGGAAAAAATGGAAACAGTGAGAGACTTTAATTTCTTGGGCTCCAAAATCACTGCAGATGGTGACTGCAGCCATGAAATTGAGATGCTTGCTCCTTGGAAGAAAAACTATGACAAACCTAGATAGCATATTAAAAAGCAGAGACATCGCTTTGCTGACAAAGGTCCATATAGTCAAAGCTGTGGTTTTCCCAGTAGTTGTGTATGGATGTGAGAGTTGAACCATAAAGAAGGCTGAACACCAAAGAATTGATGCTTTCAAACTGTGATGCTGGAGAAGGCTCTTGAGAGTCCCTTGGACTGCAAGGAGATCAAATCAGTCAATCCTAAAGAAAATCAACTCTGAATATTCATTGGAAGGAGTGATGCTGAAACTGAAGCTCCAATACTTTGACTACCTGATGCAAAGAGCCACTTCAATGGAAAAGACCCTGATGCTGGGAAAGATTGAGGGCATGAGGAGAAGAGGGCAACAGAGGATAAAACGGTTGGATGACATCGCCAACTCAATGGACTTGAGTTTGAGCAAACCCTGGGAAATAGTGAAGGACAGGAAAGCTTGGTGTGCTGAAGCCCATGGGGTCGAAAAGATTCAGACATGACTCAGCAACTGAACAACAACAGAGAAGGAAACTATCAACAAAATGAAAAGGTCACCTACTGAAAGAGAGAAGATACTTGCCAACAACCTCATGATAAGGGGTTTACAGTAAGGGGTTTACATAAGGGGTTTACATTAAAAATACGCAAAGAATTCATACAAGTTGAATTCCAAAAAAAACAAACATCCCAATTAAAAGATGGGCCTAGGACTTGAATAGACATTTTTTCAAAGCATCATTTGACCTCAGATGATCAACAGCTGTCCAGGTGTTTCCATTTTGCTAGAATTCACTTATATCTCTTTTTGGCTGCCATTTTTGAGCACCTAATGTATACCATTACATAGCTCATAGGACATTATACAATAAGACTGACCAGATGAGTGCTACATTAAGCAACATGGATGGATATCACAAGCATAATGCCAAACAAAAGAAATCTACCCCAAAACAGAAAATACAAACAGTCTGCTTGATTTATATAATAGGCACAAGTAATCAATGCTTAGAGAAGTCAGGGCAGTGGCCCCATTTGAGGTGGGAGTATGTAATGATCTGGGGAAAGGCATGAGGAAAGATTTTTAGGGTACTGGAAAATTCCATTTCCTGATCTGGTTGCTGGATACCCTGGGTGTTCACTTTGTAAAAATACATCCCACTGACTCCTAGATCTGTGCACTTTTTCTATGTATGTTATGCTTCAGTAAAAAACGTTTCTTAAAGCTAAAAAATGATACATAATACTTCAAACCTGTTTAATTTTAACTTAAAACATATAAATGCACATTCATTCACCATTCTTTTGATCTGGGGCCAAAGTTTTTCTTTGCGAATGGGTCAGCTCACTGGAGCTTCTTGTCATCTTTCTTACATAAACCACACCCATAATGCATCATCTACAATTCCCAGCGTCAGTTTCTTTGAAGTAGAGAGAGATCTTAAAGACCCTTGTAAAGCAGTCTGAGTGTAGACTCTTGCTAGAATTTTATGAGTTTCCCAATCCTTTCATTGTCTCAACCACACCCAATTCCACAGCAATTGTTTTTGTTGTTTTTTTTTTTTTAACAGTCCTCCTAAGTATTTTCAAAGCTTTCAACCCAGCATTCAGAGAAACATTTCTCTTTTTACACACTTTGGGGTGGGGAGGGAGGAGGTGCTAATGTTTCATTAAGTAATTAACAGCCGGCATAAGTAGATTTGGTACCAAACATAAATGATCCTTGCCTGACACACAGTTGAGCTAATGGGAACATACATGAGTAGGTGCCCTGGTCTGTATCAAGCACTTCCCATAATGCAGATGTGCATTCATCAATGTGTTTTGCAGACTGTGTTTGTCAAGTGAAGCGGTGTTTCACATTGTGATATATGCTCCTAAACTCCCAGCTGCTACCACAGCTCATATTGGGATCACCTTTCACCTGGGCCACGACGGAGGTCCTTTAATAATTTTCTATACAGGTACCTTTTCCTTTTCTGAAATACAAAGCATGCCCCTGTGTGCTGCTTAAAGATTTAAATATTTAAAGATTAAAATAGAGTGCCTAGTGTAATGTAGGTGCTTGATAAATAGGTTGAATGAGTGAATAACTAAACAAATGGATACGCAAGTTTTCAATGCCTCTAGGACTAAGCTCCAGCTCTTTGGACTGTCCTACAAGGCCCTTCCTAGTCAGATCCTTCTCACCTTCCAATCATCTTGCCTTCCATATCCTCAGTGCACCCTGCCCTGCAGCCCCACCAAGTGACCTGTGATCACTGACGGTGCAGTATCACACACACTGGTCCTCTGCTGGAAGCCCATGTTCCCCACTGTCATCCATGGAGGCACCACGTAAGACTCAACCGTCCTCTCCTCAGCTCCTTCCCGGATGCAGCCAGCGGTGTTCATCATAGCTCTGGTCTCCTGTTCTTATCATTCCTGGTCATTTGCCTGTTCCTCCCATACACAGTACAACCCAGAGACTTGACGACTGAGCTTCAGTCCCTTTATTTGGTTTCAATCCCAACGTTCAGCTCGGCCTTGGCAGACAGTTGACTCTCAACACCACTGTGAAGGCAGGAGTCGGCTGGCCTGAGTTCAGATCTCCACCCTGCCACTTGATAGCTAAGGAGCCGTAGGCAAATTCCTTCTTCAACAATCAGCTTGCTGTCAAATAGGAGCAAGGATACCTATCTCTCCACATTCCTATAAAGACTGAATGAGACCTAGGTAAAGGAGCTGGCACTCAATGAACCATCTAAAAACTCAAGGAAGTGCCCACTCTCGAGGTCTATACAGCTGTCCACCTACATCCACCCAGAGCAAATGAAAGACCAATGTGACATGAACCCCAGTAACTGCACACAGTAGACACTCAATGGATACTCGTTGAAGGAATGAATGATGCCCTCTGCCCATGGCTCACTCCCCTGTCCTACTCTCCTCTTTGCTCTTACCATCATTCTCCACATCCAGGCCCCACCAGCCCTGTGGGTAGTTTGAAATTAAAATCCCAAAGTTATTTTTCATAAGTAAGAACAATCATTCTTGGGTCTGCTGGCACCGCATCCTGACAGGGGCTGGCAACAGCCAGTTCACAGCGAGCCCTGCCAGGGGGCTGTGCATACACTTCTAAGAATAACTCAGTGTCCAAGAATTCCGCCTGTTCTATCGCAAGCTGGGGCCGGCCAGCAGCTGGTTTGCATTAGCGTCTAGAGTGATGGGATTCCGCTTTACTGTACTGAGGCTGACGCACCTCCTCCCCTTCCTCTGCCCTCACTCTGGGCTCCCACTGAGCAAGTTGAGTCTTCGTTTAACAGTCTTGAAAGCACCAGGAAGGGATCTGGTTAGAAGGACACTATGGAGTAGATGAAGTCCGCCTTCTGTGTCCTTTCATCACACGCCTGGGCATACCTCACACTTCCACCTGGGTGCCATTCTGTGTCCCCTCTGCGATCGCCAAGGCGATAGGAACATCCCATTCAAACCTGCCCTCACAAGAGCAGCCAACATTTGGGATCATTCCTGACCTTCTTCCCTTTGTATTTACATTCATTCATTCATTTCTACATGGAATTGTTGAACAGTGAAGCTAAAGGGACCATGGAGATCACTTAGGGAAGCAGCTGGGACTAGAGTGGCTCTTAGAGAAGAGGGGGCTGCATGTACACTGTCTTAAGGACATTTGAAATGTCTGAGTGCACTTATCTTTGGGCATCACAAAGGGAAAGAGCACTGTTGGCATTTACTGGGCAAGAAGTAAGGACACCGAATGTCTTGCAATGCACAGAACATTCCCACATAGTGAAGAATTATCCAGCCCAAAAATGTTCCTGGCGTCCCTCCTGAGAAACCCCACTGGAGCCGAGTGTGTCATCCTGTAAACTCACAGCACACTGGCTGTGAGCACAGGCTTCCCCACTCCTGGCCTTGACATACCTTGTCTTCCAACATTTGAAGTACATTTGCTTTATGATGGAAGGAAAAAGGTCATGGACTATGAAGTCAAAAAGACCAGGACAAAGTTCTGTTTCTGCCACTCCACCTGCAGACACTTGAGCCGAGTTCATGATTCTTAGAACCCAGACTCCTCCTCATCTGTTGTAACTGTGTTCACAATGTCTGTGTTGATTATGAGCATGGCTGCCATATTGCACAATTCCTGAAACTGAGTAAAAAGATCCAGCGTGCATGTGCTAAGTCATACCAGTCATGTCTGACTCTTTGTAACCCTATGAACTATAGGCCACTGGGCTCCTCTGTCCATGGGATTCTCCAGGCAAGAATACTGGAGTGGGTTACCATGTCTTCCCCCAGGGGGATCTCCCTGACTCAGGGATCAAACCAGAGTCTCTTACTTCTCCTGCATTGGCAGGTAGGTTCTTTAGCACTAGCACCACTGGGAAGCCCTAAAAAGGTCCAGCAGTGAGAATTAAGTAAGAGAATTTACTCAAAATACTGGATGCATAGTAGGCATTAAGAATACTGTAGCTATTACACATGAAGTGCCTTGCATTATGCCTGGCATATGAAGAGGCTCTTCAAATGTCAATTCCATTCCCTCCCTCCTCCTCCCATAGATGTCCTGTGACTCACTGAAGGTCATCTAGGATTCCTTGAAGCCATGCTCTGTCGCTTTAAGTCATGTCCTACTCTTTGTGACCATATGGACTGTGGTCTATCAGGCTCCTCTGTTCATGGGATTTCCCAGGCAATAATACTGGAGTGCCATTTCCTTCTCCAGGGGATCCTCCTGAGTCAGGAATCGAACCCACATCTCCAGCATTGGCAGGCAGATTCTTTACCACTGAGCCACCTGGCTCATTAGAGCAATGTGGTCTCTATTCTCACAGAATTTACAAAATTAAGAGTTCTGATAACTCTTAACTGAAGTCTACTTCTTCTGTACTCTACTTCTCACTATCTCCAAAAGAACGATCTTTCAATCATTTTGTTCATGTTTTTGTCATGCTGACAATGGAGAGCAGACAAATGGATGATAGAAGCCTAATTGCTTTTACAAGACAGGATAAGGCCAAAGAGGGGAGGGAGGAGGGAGGAGACATTACAGAAAGTGAGGAAGAATGAGGGGGAGGAAACAAGTAGGTTTCTAAAGAAGAACCTCAGGACAAGAGGTGGTTTAGGATGATCAAGTTGCTGGGATGTTTCACTATACAGAGGCTGTCATCAGGGGAGTCCCATTGTGAGCACTTGAAATATGGTTTTGACCAGTTAAAGCTCCCAATTCTTCCCAAAGATTTCTGCAGTCATTGTGTAGTCACTGGGTCCAGTTTCTTGCTCTCTTTTGCCAATATATTCAGCTTCACACCACATCAACCCAGATATAAAACTCAACTCTTTCTTCCACTTTTTCCCAAAACTTGCCCACTCAAAGCACTTATAAGAATGGCAGACTTTTCTAAAGATGTGGAAGAAGCCAAGGAAAGGGATTACAATACAGCACAGATGACATTGGGAGGAGCACAAGATACAACTCTTTCTAAAAAGCCCTGATCACCCCCAACAAGAATCTCCTCTTCACCTCTCAAAGGCACCACCTTGATGATGTCATGGTTCCTCCCTCTCTTCCCCATTCCTTCCCACCACTTCTCTTGTCTTCTCTAATCTCACCTCCTCTCAGAGGCAGGAAACAAATGCCTCTCTTTTCTCTCAGGCACAGCTTCTGAGAGAAGCTTTCTATCTGTCCATGAGCCCTCCAAAACCCTATGCCTTTGGGGCTTGCCAATTCCCTTAATGGACATATCAAGGTGTTTTAAGCCAAAGCTGTTCCCCCTCGAAAAGAATGAAGTTAGATCATAGAGGTTTCACCTCATTTTTCCTGTCTGCGATTTAGATAACAAATCCAAATTGTTGAGAGAAACAAAGCATTATGGAAATCCAGTGGGCTGATCTGGAAGGATTTCTTTGACTTTAAGTGGACCCTTGAAGGATAGATGGGATTTGGAGAGAAACAAAGAAGGAATCCAGTGGTATCACAACATAAATAAAAATGTGGAGGCTGAATTGGCACAGACTATACAAGGGATAGGGGAGAACTTGTTCAAGCTGAAGCCAACAATACATTGGCTAGCAGTGAAGGAGAAAAATGTAGGCATTCGGTGGAATCATCAGTGGAGGCCTCTGAATGTGTCGGGTTACAAATATGCCCAAAATCTGATCTCTCCTTTGGGATTGGCTAGTCTATTTTTAGGAGGTGGGGAGTTTGTGGTTTCTTTCCTTTTTTTTTAGAAAGCTGTATCAATGATCCTTTTAGATACGCAAGAGTAAAGTAAGAACATCTTGGAGAAACATGGGAATCTGATAAATACACCTAACTTAGACAAATGAGTTGAATAGTTTGTTTGCTTATGCCCAGAGCCTCCAAGAGCAAAATCTGTGAATGCTATTGCTTTTTGGGGTAGAAAAGTTTCTCTCCTATATGGATATGTCTACCATATAGCTGAACATGCTTCTATTCTTTCGAGGTTGGGAGTTTTTTCCTTCAAACAGTTGTTTGCAGTAGGATCAATTCAAATGGACAAGTGCTTGGAAGGAACAGGCAGATGTCCCCTTCTGTCTTTTTAAAAAGCCCTGGTCACCCACCACAAGGAATCTACTCTTTATCTCACAGAAAACTTACTAGTGACAGCAAAAAAGGACTTGGATTGCGTTTGGTGACACTCAAGATAGATCTCACATGAGGTTCTTCAAAACGTTGTTCTCAGAAGGTAGAATAAGTTGAGAGAGCAGGACTGACGTATACACCCTACGTATAAAATAGCTAGCCTGTAGGAACTTGCCGTATAACACAGGGAGCTCAGCTCAGTGGCCTGTGATGACCTACAGGGGCAGGACGTTGAGCCGGAGGGAATATATGTGTACATATATATACATATACCTGATCCACAGTGTGGTACAGCAGAAACTAACACATTTACAGCAATTATTCTCCAATGGAAAAAAGAGTTGTTTTCACAACTGGGCTTACTGTGATGACGTCGACCTTACAAAACAAATTCAACTTAAGAAAATACTGCTGAATTCATTGATTGTAATATGTGACGTATCCTTATAAAAATTGTTTTATTACCTTTCTGATAAAAAGATTCATAGAGTCTGAAACTATGATATTTCCCTGTGCAGTATTCATTCTCTCTGATTCTAGAGCTAGAACTCTAGTTTTTCCTGGGAAGCTGACTCTCTCTCTCTCTCCCTCTCCTCTCAGGTACTTGGCTCAGATGGAATACTGCCCTGCCTTTATGACCCAGGGATCAACGCTGTATTACCAATGAGGTGCCAGCTGACAATGGTGACTGAGTGAGTGGTGGCTAAATCTTCTTCAACCAATCTGAAGCAGAAGCCCAATCACTTTTAATCATATCTTCCTTCCTATTTTATTTTTCTGCACAGCCCTCATTTGATGTCTTTTCTTATTGTTTACTCACTTTTCTGCTGGGGGGTATATGTGTGTATGTGCGTGTATCTCCTACATCTGGAATGAATGCAGGGATCTTCTATGTCTTTTTAATGTGATGACCCCAGTAACCTAAAATGCTGCTACCACATGGAAAGCAGTCAGTCAATGTATTTTGGTTGAAAGGTTTACAAACAAACCTTTAACAAACACCAAACCAAAGAAATGGCTCAACAGTGGAAATGAGACACAAGTGTGTCCCATCAAAGCTAATCCTAGAAATGTTGTTCGCATGATCAAGGAAGTCATTTAATTGTGAATCTATGAATCTAGAGCTGCCATGGGGTTATCACATGAGTAAAGCCTCCTATGTTGAGAAAGAAGTCAATACCAAGAAAGAGAGAGATGTAGAGAAGTCACTTCATGATAAAACCACATTTGCACCTGGCTCCAGCTATGCCTGAACTCAATAACTGACCTTTTCAGTATTGGATGTGCATCAAGAGGACTCTTGGCTTTCAGACTGTAGGTGTGCTTGCTGACCTCTGCAATGTAGCCAGAATCAGCTACAGAACACTACAGACCTGAGCCCGGGGAGACAGTCTCCCTCTAGGAAGGATAGTATTGTACTATTCCCACTTTTCCTAAAAAGAAGAAAAACATAGCAGGAAGCATTAACATATACATTGTTTCCTGGGGGACTGAGACAATGGCTCAAAGCTCATGGAACAAGTACAGACACGACAGGCGCCATGGCCCTGTGCCCACAGTCTACCCCACTTCCCTCCTCAGGAAAACTGCCTGAAGAAGGAAACCAGACACCACCTTGTATAAAGACTGCAGGGCCCTTCTTCAGTATTCTCTCTCGTGGCGCAGCATAGGTGGGAAGGGCACTGATCATATCGCCAAGGATCTGAGTCCTCGATCCTGCTGTCTTGCTCTCTGGACTAAGACTACAGAACTTTTGGATTAGTCAATCATCATGTAGTGAGCCTCATCCTGGGATTCTTCTTGTTGAAGACCAGTGACTAGAGTTTAGGTGAATTAGTTTAAGCCAAAGAGGGAACAAGTGTATTTATGAACTCTGGGAACATCAGGAAGAGTTTCAGGAAGTCCAAATTGAGTTTAGTCCAAGATTGGCATAGTGAGGGGAATGGAGGGGTGCTAAAGTCATTTCCTAAAAATCTGCAGTGCTTCAGAGAATGAGGGTTCACTAACTGTGGCCTTAAACATCAAGAGATGAACAGCTCTTAATATGACAGCGTATTTTATTGCCAAAAGCCCTCTTATCTGCTCTTGCTTCTGTGTCATGGGCTTCATTCTCTCTGTAGGCTAAACTGTGAAGGAAGTGGACAGAGGTCTGTTTGAACATAATGTGCCTCATGAGCTGTGGTTCAACCTAACTTAGAAAATAAGCTTGGAATACAACGTTGGAGTAAGATTTTTAAGGAAATTTGCACTCATCCTATTGAAAATAGGTAATTATTTAACACAGCACACTCATTTATTCTAAAAATACAATATTTATTAAGCCAATAGTATATACAAGGCCCTATATTAAAGAAATAACAAATAAGACACAGTCACGAATCTCAAGAGAAATGCCAGTAGAAAGAAGACTTTAGAAACATCTAGAACAGCATTAGATGTGCTCATATCATGTGGCTGAGATAATGAACTCCTTGTTGCTGAATTCAGACTGAAATTGGAGAAAGTAGTGAAAACCACTAGACCATTCAGGTATGACCTAAATCAAATCCTTTATGATTATACAGGGGAAGTGAGAAATAGATTCAAGGAATTAGATCTGATAGAGTGCCTGAAGAACTATGGATGGAGTTTCATGACTTTGTACAGGAAGCAGTGATCAAGACCATCCCCAAGAAAAAGAAAGGCAAAAAGGCAAAATGATTGTCTGCAGAGGCCTTACAAATATCTGAGAAAAGAAGAGAAGCTAAAGGCAAAGGAGAAAAGGAAAGATATTCCCATTTGAATGCAGAGTTCCAAAGAATAGCCAGGAGAGATAAGAAAGTCTTCCTCAGAGATCAGTGCAAAGAAATAGAGGAAAACAACAGAATGGGAAAGACTAGAGATCTCTTCAAGAAAATTAGAGATACCAAGGGAACATTTCATGCAAAGATGGTCACAAATAAGGACAGAAATAGTATGACCTAACAGAAGCAGAAGATATTAAGAAGAGGTGGCAAGAATACACAGAAGAACTGTACAAAAAAGATCTTCATGACCCAGATAACCACAGTGGTGTGATCACTCACCCAGAGCCAGATATCCTAGAATGCGAAGTCAAGTGGGCCTTAGGAAGCATCATTACAAACAAAGCTAGTGGAGGTGATGGAATTCCAGTTGAGCTATTTCAAATTCTAAAAGATGATGCTGTGAAAGTGCTGCACTCAATATGCCAGCAAATTTGGAAAACTCAGCAGTGGCCACAGGACTGGAAAAGGTCGGTTTTCATTCCAATTCCAAAGAAAAACAATGCCAAATAATGTTCAAACTACTGCACAATTGCACTCATCTCACATGCTAGCAAAGTAATGCTCAAATTCCTCAAAGCCAGGCTTCAACAGTACATGAATCAAGAACTTCCAGATGTTCAAGCTGGATTTAGAAAACACAGAGGAAGCAGAGATCAAATTGACAACATCTGCTGTGTCATCGAAAAAACAAGAGAGTTCCAGAAAAACATCTACTTTTGCTTTACTGACCACACCAAAGCCTTTGACTGTGTGGATCACCACAAACTGTGGAAAATTCTTCAAGAGATGGGAATACCAGACCACCTGACCTGCTCCTGAGAAATCTGTATGCAGGTTAAAAAGCAACAGTTAGAACTGAACATGGAACGATAGACTGGGTCCAAATCAGGAAAAGAGTACATCAAGGTCGTATATTGTCACCCTACTAACTTAACTTAAATGCAGAGTACATCATGCGAAATGCCAGGTTGGATGAAGCACAAGCTGGAATCAAGATTGCCAGGAGAAATATCAATAACCTCAGATATGCAGATGACACCACCCTTAGGGCAGAAAGCAAAGAAGAACTAAAGAGCCTCTTGATGAAAGTCAAAGAGAAGAGTGGAAAGGATAGCTTAAAACTCAACATTCAGAAAACTAAGATCATGGCAATTGTTCCCATCACTTCATGGCAAATAGATGGGGAAATAATAGAAACAATGAGAGACTTTATTTTTGGGAGCTCCAAAATCACTGCAGATGGTGAATGCAGCCATGAAATTGAAAGATGCTTGCTCCTTGGAAGAAAAGCTATGACCAACCTAGACAGCATATTAAAAAGCAGAGACATTACTTTGCCAACAAAAGTCCGTCTAGTCAAGGCTATGGTTTTTCCAGTAGTCATGTATAGATGTGAAAGTTGGACTACAAAGAAAGCTGATCACTGAGGAATGATGCTTTTGAACTGAGGTGTTGGAGAAGACTCTTGAGAGTCCCTTGGACTGCAAGGAGATCCAACCAGTCCATTCTAAAGAAAATCAGTCCTGAATATTCATAGGAAGGACTGATGCTGAAGCTGAAACTCCAATACTCTGGCCACCTGATGCAAAGAACTGACTCCTTGGAAAAGACCCTGATGCTGGGAAAGATTGAAGGCAGGAGTAGAAGGGGAAAACTGAGGATGAGATGGTTGGATGGCATCACCAACTCGATGGACATGAGTTTAAGTAAGCTACAGGAGTTGGTGATGGATAAGGAAGCCTGGCGTGCTGCAGTCCATGGGGTCACAAAGAGTCAGACATGACTGAGCAACTGAACTAAACTGAACTGAGAACAGCTCTGTTCAGTAGAAATATAATGTGAGCCTCAAAATGTAACTTTAAGTCTTCTAGTAGCCACATTGCAAAATTAAAAATAAATCGGTGAATTTCATCTTAATGATATATTTTCTTTAATCCAGTATATTCAAAATTATTTCAACATGTAAACAGCATAAGGAAATTATCTTTTTATCCAATCTTTTTTTTTTCTTTTTATTTTTTTAGCCATGCCATGTGGCATGTGGAATCTTAGTACCCCAACCAGGGCTCAAACCCGCACCCCCTACAAGGGAAGTGTGCAGTCTTAATCACTGGACGACCAGGGAAGTCCCTAAGGAAATTATTAAGGAGATACTCTTTTTCCTGATAGCTAAGTTGGTAAAGAATCTGCCTGCAATGCAAGAAACCCTGGTTCGATTCCTGGGTTGGGAAGATCCACTGGAAAAGGGATAGGCTACCCACTCCAGTATTCTTGGGCTTCCCTTGTGGCTAAGCTGGTAAAGAATCTGCCTGCAATGCAGGAGACCTGGGTTTGATCTCTGGGTTGGGAAGATCCCCTGGAGAAAGGAAAGTTTACCCACTCCAGTATTTTGACCTGGAGAATTCCATTGACTTGGGGTCGCAAACAGTAGGACATGACTGAGCGACTGTCACTTTCAGCTTTCCTATTCTTTTTTTCTAATCAAGTCTTTAAAACTCAATGTATATTTTATACCTCAATTTAAACTCACTCCATCTAAGCTGTAACTATATTTGATTCATGCTTATCATACTAGACAACACAAACCTCAATGGCATTTGTGGGAAAATCAGCACAATTCTTACACTTCCACTGAAGGGAAGTAAAGTGAATATCTGTCTCTTCCATTTTAATTATTTTTCTTGAATGGTACCCTGATAGTCCTCTCTATAGCCACCTGGCCCCACATGCATATGTGTGTGCTCAGTCATGTCCAACTCTGTGACCCCATGGCCTGTAGCCTGCCAGACTCCTCTGTCTGTGGAATTCTCCAGGCAAGAATATGGGAGTGAGTAGGTTGTCATTCCCTTCTCAGGGGGATCTTCCCAATTCAGAGATCAAAACCAGGTCTCCTGCATTGAAGGCAGATTCTTTACCGTCTGAGTCATCAGGGAAGCCCTGTCCCCTACTTAGCTCATGTACATTTAGGATTGAATTGATGCCATGCCAGATCCAGAGGTGGCTACTCAGGTCATTATATGGCTCTAGGCACAGTGATTCATTCAGGTGTAGATATATGACCTAATCAGAATCTTTGAAATACAATAATTCTCTTATTAGGAATTCCCAAAAGAGAATCACATACTCTTTTCTGCAGGACTTAACTCTGGGAGTATGTGAGCTTAGAGCATCAAAGGCCTCCTTGAAGAACCTGAGATTGAAGCCATCTTGTTGAAAGTAGAGCTATGAAGAGAAAGTCAGTTCTCCTGGCATCAGCCAAGCTCCTAGAGAATCTTGGGCTTTCTCGGTTATGTGGACCCATAAACTCTGTACTCAAGCCAGTCTGAGTACAGAGATCTCCTAAAAGGCATTTTGAAGTGAGGGAACTTCTATCCCACTCCCCAGGGGAAGGTATTAGGTAGATGCCAAAGAAACTGCAATTTTTGCATTGTTGAACTTTGCCTTTAATATTGGAATACATTCTTTTTAAAAAAAATATGGTTATCTTACACATCGTTTTAACACACATTTCTCATTTTATGTTTTTTTTTTTTTGGCTAATGATTTATTACTTGTTGTTTATTTTATACTTATTTTAGACTACAGAAATGATGTTAAACAAAAAGCAAATTTAAGCGATTTTATTATTTGAGTTCAAAAACGGGTCGTAAAGCAGAGGAGACAACTCACAACAACACATTTGGCCCAAGATCTGCTAATGAACATACAGTGCAATGGTGGCTCAAGAAGTTTTGCGAAGAAGACAAGAGTCTTGAAGATGAGGAGCATAGTGGCCAGCCATGGAAATTGACAATGACCAGTTGAGAGGATCACTGAAGCTCCTAAAACTACACAAGAAGTTGTCCAAGAATTCAACATCAACCACTCTATGGTCATTCAGCATTTGAAGCAAATTGGAAAGGTGAAAAGGTTCAATAAGTGAGTGCCTCATGAGCTGACCAAAAATCAAAAAAATCATCATTTTGAAGTGTGGTCTTCTCTTATTCTGCACAACAATAACAAACCATTTCTCATTCAGATTGTGATGTGTGACAAAAAGTGGATTTCATACATCAGCCAGCAATGACCAGCTCAGTGGCTGGACCAAGAAGAAGCTCCAAAGCCCTTCCCAAAGCCAGTTCAGTTCAGTCACTCAGTCGTGTCTGACTCTCAAGGGTCCCAAAGCCAAACTTGCACCAGAAAAAGGTCCTGGTCACTGTTAGGTGCTCTGCTGCCCATCTGATCCACTACAACTTTCTGAATCCTGGTGAAACCATTGCATCTGAGATGTATGCTCAACAAATCATTGAGATGTACTGAAAACTGCAACACCTACAGCCAGCATCAGTCAACAGAAAGGGCCCAATTCTTCACGATGATGCCTGACTGCATGTCGCATGTTCAACTCTTCAAAAGTTGAATGAATTGGGCTACAAAGTTTTGCCTCATCTGCCATATTCACCTGACCTCTCGCCAACCAACTACCACTTCTTCAAGCATCTTGACAACTTTTTGCAAGAAAAACACAGCCAGCAGGATGCAGAAAATGCTTTCCAAGAGTTCATCTAATCCCAAAACATTAATTTTTACTCTATAGGAATAAACAAACTTATTTCTCATTGGCAAAAATGCGCTGATTGTAATGGTTCCTATTTTGATTAATAAAAATGTGTTGAAGCCTAGTTATAATGAAATTCATGGTCAGAAACCATAATTACATTTGCACCAACCTAATAGTATACAGTAATTTTATACAGTTTCTCTCTCCACTCCTGTATAACCTACCTAAAAAGGAAGTAACATACGTGGTGGCACCAGTGAATCCTAACATCCATTGGGCTACATGTATTAGCAGACAGCATCACCATACTGAAATAGAAATAAGGTTTGTCTCTCATTTCCACTTGTCTCTTGCTCTCCTGGACAGACCTAGCCAAGGATCTGTCCTCTCTGTTCCAGGTTCTACCCTGTAATTGAGTTAGTTGAGTCAGTTCAGTGCTGGAGAGGTTGGATTTTTTTTATTCTTACCTCTATGGTGGTGCCTGCTTTATACTAGCAACGTGTTTCCAATTATGGGATATTGACTCCGTTTCCCCAATATGATTATGTATTAGTGGTAAGAAATGCATTTTTATTAAAAGGAGATGAAGTAAATGTCATATCAGATACATGTATATATATGGCTGAGTCCCTCTCCTGTACCCCAGTGCAAAGATGACTATGTCACTGAACTCAAGGAGACAATGTCAATTTTATTCAAAGGTTTTGCAAGCATAATGAGAGTCAAGAACAGGAAGGAAACATTGAGAAGTGACACTTTCAAAGGCCAGGAGTGGTACTTATGTTGAATTTATAAGGACAACAGAATCCAATAAAAAGTCAGAGGCTGGCAGAATGTATGAGAGAAAAATTATCTAACTATACACTGCAGAAAGAGACATAATTTATATTTAACAATGCAAATAGGTTGATGGAAAATGATGAGAAAATAAATACCAAGGAAACAGCATCCAAAAGAACTGGAGTATTTATGTTCTGTCAGACAAAATAGACTTGAAGACAAAAATTGTTACTTGGGACAAAGAGAAATATTTTATAGTTATTAAAGGAACAATCCTTTAGGAAGTTGTAACAGTTATAAAAATACATGTGTCTAACAAGAGAACCTCAAAATCCATGAAGCAAAAACAGATTTAAAGGGAGAAATAGACAATTCAACAGTAACTAAAGACTTTCAACATCCCCCTTTTTTCCTCAAAGATAAGATATCCATTTTTGATGGATTCATTTCAATAATGAGCAGAACACTAACAAAGAAATAGAAGACTTGAACAACACTTAAAAATCAACTAGACCTAACAGACATCTATTGAATATTAGCCACTAGCAAAATGCATATTCTTTTCAATGCATAGAATGTTCCCCAGGATAGACTACATGTTAAGTCATAAAACAAGCTTCAATTAACTTTAAACATTTGAAATTATGTAAAGTATACTGTCTAACCACAACAGACAGAAATTAGAACTCAAAAACAGAAGTAAATTTGGGAAACTGACAAATATGTGGTTATCGAACAAGGCATTCCTAGCCCAAAAAGATTGGCTCAAAGAAAAAATCAAAGAGAAATTTGAAAATTCTCTGAGACAAACGAAAACAAAAAACACAAAATACCGTAATTTATGGAATGCAGCCAAAAGAATGCTGAGAAGGAAAGGAATAGCTGTAAATGACTATGTTTAAAAAGAAGTGGAAAGATCTTAAATCAACAACCTAACTTTCTACCTTGGGAAACTGGAAAAGGAAGAGACAACTAGGCCCAAAATAAGCAGAAGGAAAAAAATAATAAAGATTAGAGTGGAAATGAATGAAATAGAGAACGGAAAACAATAAAGAAAACCAGTAAAACTAAAAGTTGTTTCTTTGAAAAGATCAACAAAATGGCAGGCCGTTAACTATACTGACCAAGACCAAGAGGGAACAGTTAAATTACTAAAATCAGGAATGAAATGGGAGACATCATTACCTACCTTACAGAAATAAGAGATTCTAAGGTGACCACATAAATAATTGTTTGCCAGCAAATTAAATAATGTAAATTAAATGAAAAAATTCATCAGTCTAAGTGAAAGACGCTGGCATGTCCGATTCTTTGCGACACCATGGACTACAGAGTCCATGGAATTCTCCAGGCCAGGATACTGGAGTGGGTAGCCTTTCCCTTCTCCAGGGAATCTTCCCAACCCAGGAATCAAACCAGGGTCTCCTGCATTGCAAGCGGATTCTTAACCAACTGAGCTATGAGAAAGACACAACTACAAAAACTGACTCAAGAAGAAAATTGAAAACCTGAATTGTAGCAGGAGATTACACTAACCATCAAAAGTCCTACAATGAAAAGCCCAGACCCAAAAAAATCACAGGGGAATTCCACCAAACATGTGAGGAATTAATACCATTTCTTCACACACTCTTTCAAAAAATAGAAGAGAATACGTTTTAAATCACAATTCAACAATAAAAAGACTACTCAATTTAAAACTGGGCAAAGAATTTGAAGAGACTTTTCTCCAAGGAACATATACAAATGACCAACAAGCCTAAAAAAGAAGCTCAAAATTATTAGTCTTCAGGGAGATGTAAATCAAAACCACAGTGAGATATCACTTAATACACAATAAAATGGATATAATAAAGATAATAACCAATATTGGCAAATATGTGGGAAAATTGGAACTCTTATGTTGCTGGCAGGAATATATAGTGCAGCCACTTTGGAAAACAGTTTGGCAGTTCCTCAATAAGTTAAACACTGAGTCATCATAAGACCTAGCAACTCCACTCCTGCATAGATGTCCAAAAAGAACTGAAACTATTTCCACACAAAAGCTAGTACATGAATGTACACAGACGAATGATTCATAAAAACCAAAAACCAGAAACACCCCTGAATGTTCAACTGATGAATGAATAATCATAAT
Source organism: Muntiacus reevesi (assembly GCF_963930625.1). NCBI lineage: Eukaryota > Metazoa > Chordata > Mammalia > Artiodactyla > Cervidae > Muntiacus > Muntiacus reevesi. Next base: position 14,857,802 of record NC_089249.1, on the reverse strand, counting down.
GTGGTATATACATAAAATGGAATGTTATTCAGCCATGAAAAGGAATGAGGTACTGCTACCTGGATAAACCTTGAAAACATGGCAAATGAAAGAAGCCTGTCACAAAAGACTACATACTATATGATTCCATTTATATGAAATTGCCACAACAGGTAAATCTATAAAGACAGAAATAAAGTGGTGGCTGCCTTGACCGGCAAGGAGAGAGAGAAGGCACGGAGAAATTAGTGGTAGTGGGTATAGGGTTTCTATTTGGGCTGATGAAATGTTTCAGAATTAGAGAGTGGTGATGGATGTACAACTCTGTGAATGTACTAGAAACCACTGAATTTTACACTTTGAAAGGGCAAATTTTATGGGATGTGAATTATATCTTAATCTGTTATTTTTTTTAAACTATTATTTTTTTAAAAAGACTTCAAGAGCTCAAGGACTACTTCCAAAAAGAGACACCCTAAAATTGATCTTAAAAAAGAGAAAACATTTATTAGAAACACATTAAGGCACATTAAGTAAGGAATTTTAAATGTTTAAGTATACAAAGTACTAAAATTAAGTATTAGAGAAATTCCCCAAATTAACATACACACATTCTAAATGTCTGCTCAGTCACTTCAGTCATGTACTACTTTTTGTGATTCACTGGACTGTAGCCTGCCAGGCTCCTCTGACCATGGGGATTCTCTAGGCAAGTATACTGGAAGCGGTTGCCATACCCTCCTCCAGGGGATCTTCCCAACCCAGAGATGAAGCCCACGTCTCCTGTGTCTCCTGCATTGCAAGCAGATTCTTTACTGCTGAGCCACCAATGAAGCCCATATACATTCTAGAAGCTTACAATCTAGTTGAAGATACGCTGGCAGGAAATAAGAAAGTGTGTCTTACTTACTATTTGCTAAATTCGTATGTATTGGGCTCTTTCACCTACATATTTTATTATCACTTATGTCTCACAACAATCTATTTTTGAAAGCTAAAATTAATGAAACTAAGAAAGACTGGTTGGCTATACTGAGTCACACCTTGTACAAATGACTTACTTCTTCTTAAATATAGCTGTTTGCTCCTGTAGAGCTACAGCTTTTGTGTTTCCATCAGAGGCATCATGACTTTGGATCCTCATTCCATTTTAGCTGTGAGTCAAGGGATCCCGGTTGGTGTTCAGTATACCAAACGGTAACCAACATAAATATCCTGGAAGCCAGAACCCTAAGGTTGCCTCCCAGTCTGGAGGTTGTGAGGTTTCCGTTGTCACTGTATGTTTCCCTTTCAAGACAAGGCAAGCTATGTATGTGCTAAGTAGGAGTGTTACATGATCCACCCCCTCACCGGTGCTAAAAGGAAAATAACGGGTCGGGTAGAAGAGAGGAAAATGGCGCCAGAAAGAAAGAAGAGCCAAACTAAATTTGGCATTTCACCTTTCATTTCCCCTCAAACGCTGCCTACCCACAAGCCCAACTCAGTGTCAGATGTTTCAAATGTTTTCATTGTTCCTTCCCCCAGCCCAGCTCCAAATCCCAGGAAGAAAGTAGGAAGAAAAAAAAAAAAAATCAATGCCATACAGATGTGTTTATCCCCTCTTGCCTGGATAAAAGGCTTCTTTCAAGTACAGTGCATATCTTCCAGGCCGAATCTCTGCACGCTTAGGAATGCCACATGGCAGTCAGGTCAGGGCTGTTCTCTGCTGTCCTTTTCATGTCCAACCCAGGCGTTTGTTCTCTGATGTTAAGGTTGACAGATGTATTCTCAGGCAGCCTGCACGCTGAAAGCACACGCCACACCGAAGCCCCCGGTCTCCTTGGCCAAAGCACAGCCAGTGACATGAGCAAAATGATTCCATCGTTTCCCAAGAGGCTTCTCCGCCGGGGCCAAGGTTGGGTGAGATGAGAATGATGTAGGCTTAGGACCATGCTCAGGGCAGTGGTGATGCAGCAAGAACTTGGTGAGTCCTCACTGCTTCCTGGGACCTAGAGGTGCTCCCGTTAGAGCTGGTCTACTGGGGGGAGGGTTAGTTTTTCATCTTAAGTGATTGCCGAGGCTTGCAGCACCTTGGTCACTCAACTCTCTGCTTCCTGGTGGACACACACAGGTATTGCACCTCTCTCCCTTCCTTCCTTCTTTCCTTCCTTTCATTTTTTTTTTTTTCTGTCTCTTTCCTTCTCTCTTTCCCTCCCTCTCTTTTTTTCTCCCTTTTTCTTTCCTTCCTCCCTTCTTTCTATCCATCTATCTTTCTATTCTGTCTCAAACACCCCTTTTCCCATCATACTCACACTTTCCTCTCTCATACTCACTTTCCCATCTTTGTTTCTGCTTTCCCTTCTCATAGCAGGGTTCCCTGGTGGCTCAGATGATAAAGAATCTGCCTGCAATGCAGGAGACCTGAGTTCAATCCCTGGGATCAGGAAGATCCCCCAGAGCAGGAAATGGTAACCCACTCCAGTATTCTTGCCTTGGAAGTCCCATGAACAGAGGAGCCTGGCATGGAGTTGGGCTTCCCAGGTGGCGCAGTGGTAAAGAATCTGCCTGCCAATGCAGGAGACTCAGGTCCAACCCCTGAATCGGAAAGATTCCCTGGAGAAGGAAATGGCTACCCACTCCAATATTCTTGCCTGGAAAATCCCACGGACAGAGGAACAAGGGGTCACAAAGAATCAGATGCTACTGAGCAACTAACACTTTTCCCTCCCTGTGTCTGTCTTTTTATGCTCCCCCTTCAGCACATTTCTCCCTCCCTTCCCCCCCCCCCCCACACACACAAACACACCCCTCTCATGTCCTAATCAAGTCCCAGTGACCCCAACATACTGAAGGCTCCACATTTCTGCCCTTTGTTAACTCTGGGTCCGGCTCCTCTTCCTATGGCTTTTTGCAGAGTCCTGGGATGCTGTTTTAGGCCATGGGGACTGCTCTGGCTGCCCATCTTAGCAGCAGATCATTTTATATTTACAGAATAGAGGGCGTTTCTACAAATGTCTGATCTTCCCAGAAGCTCTTGTCCTCATCTCTCAGCACTGTACAAACTCATTTTTCCCTGTGGCCTTGGCAGTGGGCAGTATGGTGCTTCGGCATGCTCCAAGCACAGACAAGGGCTTCCTCGACAGAAGGGACCCAGCCAGACAGAAGGCATTTGTAATTACCACCACTCTGGTTCTCTCCCCACTTTATTCTCATCCACTCTCTGTACTCTTGCCAACTTGTCTGAGACTGGAACTTGCCAGCTGCTACCCCTTGTGACCAGAATTCTTCAGGAAATTTTATTAAGAACCTAAGAGAAATGTAATCTAAATTTGTGGTGCTATGGAGAGAACATAGGTTGGAGGGGGGCAATGCATCTCTATTTGAACATTATAGGAAAAGTACTGTGCTATCTCAGTGTGACAAAACCTGCTGGGTGTCCCCAGAGATGCATTCTCCCTTTATTCCTCTATGATAGAATGGTCAAATAGAATCTGGCTGGGTACATAGCCACCAGAATAAATACTACACTCCCCCAAGGCCTCTCATAACTAGATACAAATATACACCAAATTTTAGTCAATGGGATATAAGTGAATATGACTTGTGTGATCCTTATGTATGTAAATTCTTATATGTATAAATCACTACACATGTATGATATGACTTGAATAACTTCCATGATGTATATAAGTATAATGTCTGTGTCATTCTTTTTCCTTTTCCTTTTCCTGAAGGTTTGGATTAAAGTTGTGATAGCTGGAGCTGGAGCAGCCATCTTGGACCACAAAATAGAAGTCTTGTATTAAGAATGAGAAAGCCACAAGCTTGAAGGAGAATAGTTTCACTAGCCTACAAGCCTGGGCTACTGATACCTTATGTGAGAACAAACAAACTTCTATCTTATTTAAATTACTGTTTTTTGGTAGGGGAGGGGGATCTCTCAAAGGAGGAGGTGAGACTCTATGATCACTTAGCCTGTCTCAGATCTGAAATACCAATGGATCTAGTTAAAAGTCATGGATGCATTTACAGAGCTCAAATTTCTAAGTGTAACTTCAAACTAAACAATAGGTCAGAAGCACTGGCACAGCTTAAAAGAAACCCAGAGCTTTCATTTCTTTCCTCACCATCACTCTGTCTACTTAGTGACCATGAATCCCAGTGACAGGAAGACTAGAACTGAAATAAAAGTTAAAAACAGCTACATTTATTGAGCTTTTGCCTTGTACTGGGCATCATTTAACCGTCACATCAACCCTAGTAGGCAGGCACTACTATTATCCTTTTTTATGGTTGAGAAAACTGATTCCTAGGGATGTAGCATCCTTACCAAGGGTCTCCCAGATGTGTATGACAGAGCCACCTTCCAACTCAACTTCCTGATTCCCGTCTTGCACCAACTAGCTATTTTTATGTTGAAAGAAGACTGCAAAAACTAGTGGTTCAGCCTGTGAGTTCTGGAAGCCGACCATCTGGGGCCCAGATCTCAGCCACATTACCTCTAAGGCAAGTAACATTACATAGTTTCTTTGGATGGATGTGTGCGTTCTCAGTCGTGTCTGACTCTTTTTCAACTCTATGGACTGTAGCCTGCCAGGCTTCTGTATCCATGGGATTCTCCAGGCTAGAGTGCTGAAGTGGGTTGCCATTCCCTCTTCCAGGGGATCTTCCCAACCTAAGGATCAAACCAGCGTCTTACATCTCCTGCATTGGCAGGCGGGTTCTTTACCACTAGCACCACTGGGGAAGCCGCAGGTTTCTTTAACCTCCCTATATCCTACTCTCTTTATGTGCACTTGGAGATAATAATAGTCCCTGTTATGACAAGCGAAGGAGGTGATGCAGGTACAGCAATCAGCATGGTCCTGACACACAGTGACTCCCTATGGTCCCATTAACATCTGAGCATAAGCCAGTAACCTGCAATGGACCTGTCTCAAACAAGGGAGACCAAGGCCTCGGGGAAGAGGGATAAAATTTAAATAAGCAAAGAGAGCATGAGCATTTCCCCCATCTCGAGCTGACAGTGATAAATCGAACCTGCAGATCATACCCTATCTCAGAGAAAGAATTCTAAACAAGGAGACAGGGAGCACAGGGCGCCGAGCCTCCCACCGCTGGGCTCACTTGCTTATCTGCAGAGGCATCATTTAGCATGTGTCTTCACACATCCCCCAGAAGGGTCATAATCAAGTTCCAGTCTTCTCTTCTAAGTGAGAAATTCCTCATCCCTAAAGCGTCAGGATTTCCAGGGATTAGTGTGAAAGGCACTTAAGCATCTAAATCCCTCGGAATGAAGAGTGGGAAAGTCCCACTGTTTCCCCCACCCAGGCCCCCTTTCCCCCCTTTTCAAGACCTCAGCATTCTCCCCCTTCCCCCCACCCTGAGCCTCTCCAGCAGCTGGGCACTGAGGAGCGGGCAGGAGGGGGCACAGTAAGGAGGGAGGAGAGAGACTGAAAGGCAACCACAAACCCCACAAGTCATAGGGGTGGCTGCGTACGTCTCACACAAGCTTGAGGACAAACCCTAAGCACCCCAACATTTACAGATTTCAGATTGCTTACAGTACGTGTATAAGCTGGGTAGGGGCTTCTGTTGTATGTTTCCTCCCTGGCCGCGCTGCAAGGCTTGTGGGATCTTAGTTCCCCAACTAGGGATCGGACCTGGGCCTCAGCAGAGAGAGCGTGAGTCCTAACCACCGGACCAGCAAGGGATCCCCTGAGGCTTCGGTTTTTAAGAAGAGTTAGGATCAGCCCCAGTGTGTTTTCTGTCTGTAACACCCACTGCTGCCTTTACAGAGTGAAGGCCTTGAGAATACCAGGCAGAGAGACAGCACAGGCATTGTAGTCAGAGAGGCTGTTGGTTCACACCTGGCTCCCTGGTCCCTGGCAGGATGACCTGGCCCACCAAATAACAGCAAGCTCTTTTTCTGAAGGAAGTGACACTGTGTAAATAGGTTTTCTCTTTCCAAATGGTTGTTAGAAAGTTAAGCTCCCAAATTGCAGCCCTTGAAATATAAGGTCTTTGTGCTAGCCTTTTCAGCAAACTCCCCCCGCCTTTTTTGCTGGCTTCATTTTAGTCTACATTCTTATTTGTTTTGTACCTGATTTTTATTTTAAACTTTTATTTATTTATTTGGCTGCTCTGGGTCTTAGTTGCAGCATGCAGGCTCTTTCAGTTACAGCATGTGAGAGCTAGTTCCCTGACCAGGGAACAATCCCAGGCTCCCTGCTTTGGGAACACAGAGTCTTAGCCACTGGACTACCAGTGAAGTCCCTTCTGTATGTAACTTTAAAATCAATGCTGTTCTTTGTAATGCAAATAGACTCATGAATCTTCTGAGTAAATCCTTCTGAATCAAGGTGAAAATTGTTTTTAGAATTATCAGTAATGTATCAGAGCTGTCTGGATTTATTACTGAGTAGATGCTAAACAAATAGTCATCATTATTATTCCTGTGAACTTTCACACACATTATTGTGTTTATTCTGTGTAACCATGCCAAGGTGGTTGAGAACAGATTGAACATAAAGAAACAGAAACACAGAGATTTGACAAGGGGGCTGATCCCCAAATACATTCTCCTAAAGTGACAGCTTTCCAATCATTTTTTCAAGTAATGTACGACCTTTATGGCAGAAAGTGAAGAAGAACTAAAGAGCCTCTTGATGAAAGTGAAGGAGGAGAGTGAAAAAGTTGGCTTAAAACTCAACATTCAGAAAACTAAGATCATGGCATCTGGTCCCATCACTTCATGGCAAATAGATGGGGAAACAGTGGAAACAGTGGCTGACTTTATTTTGGGGGGCTCCAAAATCACTGCAGATGGTGATTGCAGCCGTGAAATTAAATGACGCTTACTCCTTGGAAGAAAAGTTATGACCAACCTAAACAGCATATTAAAAAACAAAGACATTACTTTGCTGACAAAGGTCCATCTAGTCAAAGCTATGGTTTTTCCAGTAGTCATGTTTGGATGTGAAAGTTGGACTATAATGAAAGCTGAGCACAGAAAAATTGATGCTTTTGAACTGTAGTGTTGGAGAAGACTCTTGAGAGTCCCTTGGACTGCAAGGAGATCCAACCAGTCCATCCTAAAGGAGATCAGTCCTGGGTGTTCATTGGAAGGACGGATGCTGAAGTTGAAACTCCAGTACTTTGGCCACCTGATGCGAAGAGCTGACTCATTTGAAAAGACCCTGATGCTGGGAAAGATTGGGGGCAGGAAGAGAAGGGGATGATAGAGGACGAGATGGTTAGATGGCATCACTGACTCAATGGACATGAGTTTGGGTAAACTTTGGGAGGTGGTGATGGACAGGGAGGCCTGGCTTGTTGCGGTTCATGGGGTCGCAAAGAGTCGGACACGACTAAGAGACAGAACTGAACTGAACTGATGAACATGATTGACTGTCATTAATGGCATAATTAGTAACAACAGATGATCATTGAGAGTATGACTTTAAGTAATGTAGTTTGAAATCAAGATCCTGAAATCCATAGCAAAGGCAGATAAAGGTTGAAGTTTGATACCCCACTAATCAATAACGCAGGTGGACCTCTACCAGAAGTCAGTGTCCATCGTACCATCATCACTTCCACCAGCATTACCACCATTCTGGCCTGGTTATATACCCTCACTTCCGCTCATGATAAAAAGTGTAGCTATGCCATTAAATATAGCCAAAATGAAAAAAGGACTTTTGGTAAAACAGAAGACAACCCAGGAACCCTTTTAGTATAATATCACCATAAATGATATAAATGCCCTCAAATGCTCTGTTTGTAAAGGCTTTGCTCAGCATTTCATACCTTGGCACAGAACTTCTTGCACTAGCATCATCAAAAGTCTTTGATTCTATTTAGCTTATTAGAGGGAAAAGCTTTGCTAACAGCACCAAGTCCTGTGGCTCCCGTTTCTTCTGTAGGCCCTCCAGTCTGTCCAGGTGGCCTCCTCAGTTGGGTGGGGAGAAGGGCATGGCAGATAAGTGATGCAGAAAATCGTGTGAGACTCTTTGCCTCGCATCTAGGTAAGCAGCTAGCAACCTGCTGAGAATTTCTTTCATCAGGCAGGACAGACCTTACAGCACAGCCCGGCAATCTGAGATCACCTCCCAGATCAGCTATTTACTACTATGTGACCTTGGGCAAGTGAATTCCCCTCTCTGCGCTGTGGTTCAACATCCGTAAACAGAGGCAAACATGGCACCTACTTCACAGGACTGTTGCAAAGATTTAAGACTCTGTATTAGCCAAGTGCTCAGACTCCTGCCTGGCAAGCTTCTCAGAGCTATTTCTTCTTTTCTCTCTCTCTTCATTTAAATGGCTCAAAAAACACTTATTGAGGTACTCTGTTGAGGACTGAGGGCTTGGGGGGAGCAGATGGAGTCCCTGCCCTCCGGAGGCATACAAATTGAGAAAGAAGGAGCTGCCACCCGGGGGAATGAGAGCAGAGACGGGGAGCAGGACCCTCTAGGGGCTCACAGAAGAACCGACTGACAAAATACAAAGCTGATCGTGTTACTCTGCAGCTTTACATTCTGCGGTGGCTCCTAGATACCCTCAGGTACATCCAAACTCTCTAAACTGGATTACGCATCCTCTGTGGTGGGGCCTGTTCTCTCCCCCTCCCCTCATTTGCTGCCACAATCCCCTCTGCTCAGGTTCTGCTCTTCCTTTGCTGCACCTTTTTTTCACTTCCCAGGGCAAGTCCTGCTTGGTCTAAAATCCTGGATTTTGCACATGCTCCCCTAGTTCCTTTGTCATTGAGATCACATCTTCAATAACACTACCTCCAAGAAAGTTTCCCCCACCTTTCAGATCTTGGCAGGTGTCCTTAGCGCCTATGCTTCTCCTATTTTGGCATTTATCACCCTGTTTTCTAATTGTCAGTTGGTTTATTTGCTTTTCTCCACTAACCTTTATCTCCTTAACCCCAAGGACCAGATCTGTCACACTTGCTCCTGTTACTGAAGCACGTAGCAGGAGCCCCACTCATATTTGGAAAAATGAATCATTTGGTTATGAAACTCCCAGAGAGCAGCTATAAGTATAGCCCCAGGCTTTCAGGATGATCTAGCTCACTCCTAAAAGTGTTAGTCACTCAGTCACGTCTGACTCTTTGCAACCCCATTGAGTGTAGCCCACCAGTCTCCTCCGTCCATGAAGCTCTCCAGGCAAGAATACTGAAGTAGATAGCCATTCCCTTCTCCAGGGGATCTTCCCAGGGCAGGGATCAAACCCTAGTCTCCTGCATTGGTGGCAGATTCTTTACCATCTGAGCTACCAGGGAAGCCCACTCCTAAAATAGACCCATTCTGTATTTTCCGTCTTAAATATTTAAAAAATAATAGAACTCAATATAAAGTTTGACAGGGGTGGCTTTCTGAGCAGAAGGAAACAATATCTTTTGAGAGAAATAATCCACAGTTCTCAGTAGCATGGGCCAAGGGCTCGTGTAATCTGACTAAGAACCCCCAGAGACGCTGCTGGACATTTATACAGGAAGGAAACAGTGTCCCAAGAGTTGAGCAGCTGCCCAGGCTCAACTGCTAGCCCAAAAGATAAGCTTCCCACTTTCATGCCTCTGCCTTGGCGGACATGGCCATGTCCACAGGATACCCTTGCCTGGGGAAGAGTAGCCTCAGAGAAGCAGCATCCTTGGTGTCTGGCCCTTTAAAACAATTGCGAGATGATTTCCCTCCATCGTTTCTTTAGGGAAGGGGAAGAAAGCACAAAGCAAATTGAAGAGTGGCGACAGGGGCTCTGAAAGTCAAATTTCTGCCATTCCTGCTTTAGGGTTTGTACAATCCCTGGAGACCTATACCAGATCGCACGCATTCCAGCGTGTATGTAATGAAAACAGCCTGGTCTCTAGATGCCGGTCTGCGTGAGCGCTGGGCTCTCTGGAAAGTCAAGAGTTATGTTATTTCTCAGCCCCTCACATAAAGGCAAGTCAGGCCGCCTCCGGAAAAAGCCAGGGGCCACCATGGAGGGCGCCTTCCTTCTGGGCCAGACTCCCATCCCACGAAACTCCATGTGAGATCTCTTGGGAGTCACTCACTGTTTGGAATTTAAACATCTCCTACTTTTCCTAGATGCAGAGGAAGTATTTTCCAGGGATGCCAAGAATTAACCAGTGAGGGCATCCGTTTAATTGTATTTGAAACAGAAGCTAATGTTGTTAACACACCAACCACATTTACTGAGAGCAAGAAGAGAAGGGCAGCTGCAGAAATTATTAAAAATAGGTGAGACTGGAGCCAGCCTTGAGGAGCTCTAGGGAGAAAATGGCTAAAAGTGTGAAAACAGTCATTGTTTCGCTGAATTCATCTTTTCATTAGTAAAGAAAGAAAACCACGGTTCCGTCTACATTCATTGTGTTGTTGCGACATCTTTGATCTCTCACATCAGCAAGAATCCCAAAGGGAAGCTCGCAGTGTTTTTGATTATTATCTTTAAAGTCTAAAATTCCTTAGGTGAAATTCAGTATGAAACGCATCCATGCAATGGGGAAGGTGAGTGACTCTGTCAACATCTGGGCCTTATTAAGGCGCAGCTATTTTCACGAGGCAGTGAACTGAAGAAACCAAATTCCTTGATAAAGCTCGAAATTTCCAGGAACTGCTTGTAAAAGGCATTTCTTCTGTCTGGTTATTTTGCATGACACACAGCACTGTGAGTTCCTGCCCCGCCAAGCCGTGGGGATAAAAGGCATTATCTGTTTGTCGAATTGTCTCTAAAGCTTTAATGCTCTGGTTCACTGTTTGGTTTTGACCTTTGTAGAACACTGTGCAATTTACAACGCCTTCCACAGACCTGCTGCCTTTTGATCTGTATAGCAGCCCTGAGAGGGAGTAGACACAGATGGGGCCTCATTTTACAGCTGGAGAAATTGAGGCTGAGAAGACTCCTGTGGGATCTTCTTTGGGCCCAGGTGACAAGACAGTGATTTGATGTCACCCAATGAGCAGGCGAATTATCTAGAGATGAGCTTCTCAGGTGGCATTAATGGTAAAGAACCCACCTGCCAACGCAGGAGACAAGAGACAAGGGTTCAATCCCTGGGAAGATCCCCTGGAGGGGGGGCATGGCAACCCACTCCAGTTTTCTTGCCTGGAGAATTGCTAGGACAGAGGAGGCTGGTGGGCTACAGTCCATGGGTCGCAAAGAGTTGGACACGCCCAAAGTGACTGAGCACGCATGCAGGTAAAATAAGGATTCTGATCCAGGAGGTCTAGGGCAGAGCCTTCACGCTGCGTTTCTCTCAGCTCCCAGGTGATACTGATGTTGCTGATTCATGGACCACACTTGGAGTAACCAAGAGACCAGAGGCAGATTTGGGACTCAAAGGGAGTCTTAAGTTTTCAAGTCTAAGATTACTGGACTAAATCACGATGCTTAAATAGGGGGTAAAAGCACAAGTTCCAGAGCCTGACTCTAGCGGCTCCAGTCCCACCTCTGACACCTGGTAGCCTTGCACCATGTTCTTATTCTCACCATGCATCCATTTTATCACCAGCGAATGGGGATTAAGTGGTACCAACATTCACAGGATTGTTTTTTAGCATTAAAGGAAATGACACATTGAAAAATCTATGTTCCTGCCACCTAGTAGGTACTTGGGAAATATGGGATATTATTATTACTTATTGAACAGGTGGGACTCAAGCCCTCATGGCAGAGTCCCCCTTGGAACCTACAGGTTACTATTCTACAAAATGAGACCAACAAAAGATAACTACAAGGGTTATTGTGAAGAACAAAAGAGATAATGAGTTATACCACCAAAGGGAAGAAAATGATTATTTTTCTCGAGCCTGCTCAAGTAGCCCAGGGACCCTCAGATGTTGCTTGAAGTCAGGTTTGTGAGGTTCACTGAAATTGTTAGTAACTGTACATGGCCTGTTGGCCCCCACCCGAAAGACCTGCAGTTCCTAGAAGTGTCTTCTTTCTGTCTTTTTCAACCATCATGCTTAGCATAATGTGAATGTGGAGTAGGGGCTCAGTTGAAAGTGTTCTCTTTGATCGATTTAAAATAGTTGCCCATATATATATGCATTAATATGTGATATTAGTTTTTCTCTTTCTGACTCACTTCACTTTGTGAGACAAACTCTAGGTTATTTGCACGGCAGGAATAGACACACAGACACAGAGGACGAACTTACAGACACAGAGTGGGGAAGAAAGGGTGGGGCCAATTGAGAGAGAAGCGCTGACTCCCGTGTGTAAAATAGATGGCTGGTGGGAAGCTGTGTATAGCATAGGGAGCTCAACTCTGTGCTCTGTGATGACCTAGAGGGGTGGGAGGGAGGTCCAAGAAGAAGGGGCTATATGTATACATGTGGCTGATTCACATTGGTGTATAGCAGTAACCAACAACATTGTAAAGCAGTTATCCTCCAGTTAAAAAAAAATTTTTTGCCCATTTACCCAAAATACCACGGGGGCTGGGGAAGAAGCTTTCATTTAGTCAATCCTATTGACAACAAAAATAGCTGTAAGACTTTATTCTTTTAAGGCTAAATAAAGTCCTTTGGATTCTTTTATTAAAGATTCCCAACCCAACCAAAGATTCTCCAGACACGACTGGGAAGGGAACTTTCCTACTGCCCTTCTGAAGGCACTTTCTCTCTTCGCCTCCATCAGCACTTTTGATGTGGCCTCAAGGGACATTAAACAACCTGCTGACCTTGGGTTTTCTCCAAGTGGAAACCTCAGAATGAAAAAAGGGGTAGGAAGAATGATTCCCAACCAAGTGGAAATAGACCTGCCATCAAAACACTAAAACCAGCAGGATCCCTCAGCAGATTAGCCCTTTGTGAAATGAGGAAGACCACAACACTAAGATACAGAGATTTGAGATCTGGCTTGCAAAGCTGACTTCCTGACACATATTTAGGAGTAGGCATAAAACAAGAGATCTTGGCATATGTATAACTCAGTATTAATCTTTTGCCACATCAGAGGAATCATGACCAATTCATTCATGCATCATTCATTTGACAATTATTAAATGAACACCACACTATATGAACAAGATAAATTCATGCCTGAACTCTCAAGACTTATAGTCTATGGGAGAAATCGACACAAATTAAGCCATTATAATATACTGTGTTAAGCATATAATACAATAGGGAAGGGCAGACTTCTGAGTCACTTCTGAACCCTATGTGATATACTACTACTAAACTTGTATACAGTTAATACAATAACCCCATCTTTTCGCTTCATAACTTATAGCAGCGAAGAGAATACTAGGGGAATCATACTAGGGGAACCTTCAAAATTTTGAAGACTCTTCAAAATCTTTGAAATGTGGATTGTTATTCTTTCAGCCCAGCATCGCCGAGGACCCGACCAGGCAGCTTACCTCCTCTGAGCTGGGCTGTATCTGTCTGAACTTGACCTCCTTAAGACACATCACCAGTTCTCAAGGGAACTCCAGGTTAAAGTGTCATGGTTTGTGTTCCTTTCTAATGAGCCTCCTATCTTAGAAGGGGAAAACAAAGGCTATCTAATAAACACAGCTGACTGGCAACGCCCAAAATATCCCAAATTCCTAAGAGAGGAAAGCCAATTGTGTGCAAGGGTGTGTAAACTCACACGGGGCAGTATAATTGAAGGAAACCCTCAAGGAGTAGGCGTATTTCTGAGGCATGCATCACCTGCCACAAAGCTGGGCTCCTGTCCCACCTACCTAGCGATCGTCCCAACACTGGCCTTGGTTTAGCTGTGGGAAACCCACTGCCAGAGAACGGGATGTGACAGTCAGTTGTGACCCATTCAAAACATCCTCTCTGCAATCCAGGCTGCTGAAGAGGGTGTGTGTGTGGTGTGTGTCTATGAGAAGCACTTAACTTCTAAGGAAATCGCAAGTCCTCTAAGCCAATTCATGTTATCACGTCCCCACAATGACCTAGCCCACCAGCCTGACTTTGCTTCCTGACCAGGAGTTCATAGAAGGTCAAGCTCCTTAGTGTTCTCCCTACTCAACAACTCTGGTATTGCCAGCAGGCTACAAGAGCCACAGCCAAGAGCATCTTCGTGTTTGTCAGCCCTTATCAAGAGTTCATTGTGTCCCATGCACGACACTGTTTTCCCACACCATCTCAGCTGATACTCATGACAACTCAATCAGCCCGGTAGCATTTGCAATCCCATTTTATAGACAAGTAACCAAGGCTGAATGACTAAGCATTCCAGCAGGGGTCATATGTCATCAGTGGTGGAACCCAGATTCCAGCCCAGCCCTCCAGACTCCAGAGATGGTCTTCACCATGGGCTACACACTGCCTCCTCAAAGACTAATCATAGGTTAATCTTCAAATGAGACCTCCTTACGGGAGAGCTCTAGGCAAGAAGAAAGGGAACTCTGAAGGCCTCTGCTACTCTGATTGGAGCAGGAAAGCACACACACGTTAAACAGAGGTGCAAACTTTACAAGTAGCTCCTACGTATTTCGTGAAAGGCTGCTCTGTGTGTGTGGCAGCTCTCCTCAGGGGGCCATAAGCACTGTAAAGGCAGAAACTGCATGTGATATTTTTTTGTGCATCTCCCACAGCTAGCAAGCTAAAGCTCCAATACTTTGGCCACCTGATGTAAAGAACTGACTCATTGGAAAAGACCCTGGTGCTGGGAAAGATTGAGGGCAGGAGGAGAAGGGGGCAAGAGAGGATGAGATGGTTGGATGGCATCATTGACTCAATGGACATGAGTCTGAGCAAATTCCACAAGATGGTGAAGGACAGGGAAGCCAGGCGTGCTGCAGTTCATGGGGTCGTGAAGAGTCAGACACAACTGAACGACAGATCAACAACAACACACCTGAGCAAGTGCTCGGGGCTGGTGCACTGGGGTGACCCAGAGGGATGGGGTGGGGAGGGAGGGGGGAGGAGGGTTCAGGATGGGGAGCACGTAAATCCATCGCTGATTCATATCAATGTATGGCAAAAACCACTACAATATTGTAAAGTAATTAGCCTCCAACTAATAAAAAATAAAGGAAAAAACAACAACAATGACAACACATCTAGCAAAGTGCCTGGCCTTTAGCAGGTGATATGGAAATGCATTCCAAAGTGGGCAGCGAGGATGCTGATCATAAGGATACTGTAGACTGGGTGCAATTAAGTTTTCCAGGCTGACCTTCTCTTCTAGTCCCCAAGACACCCCAGGATTTTCATACCTCTGTGCCTTTGCTGACAATGTGGTCCACACCTGGAGTGCTGTCTGCTGTTCTCCCATGCTTCCCTCAAGTCCCTTCTCAAATGCCCTCTCCCCAGGGAAGCCTCTTTGGGTACCCTTCTCAGTTAGAAATCACCTCCCCTCCTTCTGAACCCCCTTCATTCCTGCCAATTCCTTCCCTCCCTCCCTGTCCTGCATCTCAGAGGCTGGATGTAATGTTGAAGTGAGACAATGTTCTAGAAAACTCTTTGTCAGCCAGGAGGCACTGTCCAGACATGAGGGCTTATAAAAGCTCAGAGCTCATTAAGAAGGAATAAGACTGTCTCTAGCTTCGGATTCAACATTGCCCAGTCCAGAAATTCCCACACCCAAGGCACTGGGAGCGTTTGCTGAAACCCTGTCCGCAGACTCCTTTCTTCTCTCCCTCTTCTTGGAGCCATGGCTGTGCCTTTCCAACGAGGTTTAGAGAACTTCCATCAAGTCAAAGTCAAATCTTGTTAGGAATGGATTGGAAAACCTTGAGAAAGGAAAAAACAGGAGTATACACTGAACACCTCCTCCTGAGGACTAGTACATACCATGACAGTTCTCAACTCTGTACTGTCTGTCCTACCTAAAGTCCTCTTTCAGTAACAAATATTGTGTAACTTTCCCTTTCCAATCAACAATGAAATCCACAGGTAATGTAGATGGCGGTGACTGGCTACCTACTCACCACACAAGTCCTGCCTCCTGGCAGCACTGAACTGGAGTTCCCAGGCTCCTGGGCAATGAGGTGTCACCACATGACTGAGCTTCAGCCAGTGGATTAGGAGCACCATGTCCAGACCTGGGCCCATGTAACCTCCCTCTAGCAAAATCTAGGTCTTTCCGATGACCTTAGAAGCCATGGTTTAAGCCTGACCGAATCCAACTGTGTGAATTCCAGTTGCTGAAAGGACTTAACAGGAGGGAGAGATCAAATTCTACTGTTTAAACTACAGAAACTTGGCAGTTTATTCCCTATGGCCACTAACATTGCCCTAGCTATTACACTCTAAAACACTGCCATATACCTATGGCTCCCAATCCTGAATAGATTCTGTTTTTAGAAGTTTTCGGTAGAAGTCTGGGCCCTGGATCAATAGACTTGGGTTCTAATCTGGACTCTGCCACTAAATAACTGAGTGATAGGAGTCTAGTTCACTTGCCCTCTTTGGGCATCAGTTTCTATGACTGTGAAACAAAGAATTGAAGAGATTATCTTTAAGGTTCCCTCCAAATCTAGGATTCCGAGACTCCTCTTTCAGCTCAATGAGGCCAGGGGCCACGTCTGTCTTGGGGATCTTAGAGTCCCACTTTTGACTCGACATTGAATACAGTGCCTGGGACGTGTTTTCGTTGTTACTCAGTCACTAAGCTGTGTCCAAATCTGCATAACCGCATGGGCTACAGCAAGCCAGGCTCTTCTGTCCATGGGGATTACAGGTACTCAAAACACACTTCTTGAATGAGAGAATAATTCTATTTGTGAGAGAATAATTCATGACCTTGTACTTTACCCACTTACAGTTGCCAAATAGCACATTATTGACCACAAGGGTTTTGCAGAAACTAAAGCCTGTGACTGGCGATTTGTTAATGTAAGTGAATATTGAAACGTCTCCAGTCAATAATATTTGGGTAACAAAAAATATAGGCTTCTCTGGTGGCTCAGACGATAGAGAATCTGGCTGCAATGCAGGAGACCAGGGTTCAATCCTCGGGTTGGGAAGACCCTCTGGAGAAGGGAATGGTAACGCACTCCAGCATTCTTGCCTGGAGAATTCCATGGACAGAGGAGCCTAGTGGGCTGCAGTCCACAGGGTCACAAAGAGTCGGACATGACTGAGCAACTAACACTTTAACAAAAGACATATTAATACATTTTCAATCAACAAGTTGATGGCAACAAATTGCATGAACTCTTAAATACTTTCTTCTTGTGTAATAGGGATCATTGATGGTTTTCTCCTCTCTGCCTCTTCCCCTCCCTCCACCACACCCCGCTCAACATATACACACACATACCCCTCCCACTAAATAGACCCCAGACCCGGGACCTCCTGCAAACTTTCATTTTTATGCTCTTGCACATTCTGCTTCTGTGCCCTCTGGTCCCTGCAAGCCGCCAACCTCTGTGAGTCCCCCAGCTCCACCCCATTGTTCCTTTCTTCAAGAACTAAAATGCTAAGTATTTTTATTTTAAGATGGAAGAAAATTAAAGCCTACAATTAGCACATTTTTCCAACACATTGCCTAAACCACTGCTGTGTAGTGGAGCCAAGAACAAGTGCTAGTAAAGTTAACACGATTTATTAAATAGGAGAAGCCATCCAGAGCTGAGCTAATAGTGCAACCACATGTAAGGTCCACCTCCTCACAGGGTTAGCTCCATCAAGCTGGCTTTAATGAGGAAAGGCACTCACGTCCCAAAGTCAAACTATGGATCACAGCAAGGAAGGCAGAGAGCTGGATTTCAGCTCTAAGACCTATGTGCTGTGTGAGCCTGACTTAGTCAAACAACCTCTCTAAGTCTCAGTTTCCCAACCACAAAATAATGATAACCTCTAATACACCTCACAGGACAATTAGGATCACACCAACATGTACGTGATCTAATGCACTAATACGTGTAAAAACATTTTCTAAATCAAAAAAAGCTCTGTCCTTTTAGTTTATTGCTTGTCATTTTTGTCCATCCATCTTTCTTTCTCACTTTTTTTCTTTTTGTCTTTCTTCCTTCCTTTCTCCCTTTCCTTGGTTTGTAGAAGAAAACAAAACCCTGTTCTAACCCCTGTAGGTAGAAGAATGAAGAGTGTGTGGTCCCTTCCTCACAAGCTCAGAGTCCAGCTGGGGACACCAGCATTGCACATGGCTCCAGGGTCATGGGCCACTACATGATGCTGTGCAGATGAGGGGAGGGTGCCCCGGTGACTCGCATGCACTCCTGTTGCCAAGCCCTTGATGTAGGATTGTGTTGGCTGAGTAGAAGGGGAGCCTTTGTCTAACAGAACAAAAGCGATGTTGGTCTATACATCCGCCTTTTAAGCACAGTTAATATGAGTCAGTCATATTGAGAAAGTCACTCCTGTGCTGATAAATCCAGTCTCTGAATCTACAAAACTGAAGGCCATAGAGCAGAATGCAGCAAATCAACAAAAGGGATTGCTTCCTATGATGCCTGTAGCAGAGAAGCAACTGGCTTCTCTGGCAAGAGCCCTCCACCACCAAGTACTGTGTATGTAATCTAGCGGCAAGTGTTCCTAGGCTGCCTTACAGGGCAACTCCCACCAAAATGGATTTGTGAACATTCTTTCCTGAAATACTTGTAAATAACAAAAAAAAAAAAAAGAGTAACTTTCACACCCAAAATGTTTCCTTAAAATGGTAGTTTTCTGAGTTCTTCATATATACTGGTGTTTCTTACAAATTATTTGGGGGAAAAAATGGTTCATCTGTCAAAATGGAAAAACTCTGGGGGTTTCTGTTCCAGAATAATCTATCCCATTTCAATTCGGATCCCCAAGAACTATGATGGCAGCAGTGGGGTAGAACTGTCACGTTTTGTGTCTGTCACATATAACACAGGGGCTCAGCCAGGGTTTCTCTTCTTCTTTTGAACCAAGCTTAGCACAGAAACAGCATTTCCTCACATGGTGGAAGGGGCACTGCTGGGCCTAGAATTTTATAAGCTCACACGTTAGCATGTTCCTGGATGCCAGAGGACACAAGACTCCTGGATCAGAGACACAGATGTCACTGCTCCCAGCACAGCAAGCAGCATGAGCAGCAGCATGCCTGCCTCTGCTCCTCTGGCCTCCGGGTTCCACGTGGCAATGTAATAAGCCCGGATGGAGGCTTTACATCCGGTGCATCCCAACTGCAGCCTTGGGGACACTGAGCCTTGGAGAATCCACCACTTTATATCAAGAGGTAAGCCCGCCTGCCCTTTGTCCTTGAGGGAGATGTTACTTCATCCCTCAAGGATGCTCACTGCAGACACAACTCTTGAGATGTGTCCCAGGTAAAGAGGTCAGCCTTGCATTCTTGGCCTACAGAAGTGTAATGATTCCCAGATACTTTTGTCCAGAGAAACAAACAGCATGGAGTTTAGAAAATGCGTTGAAAGTTGTTCTTTAAATCACAAATTCAGTTTCTCCTGAATGTCACCCCCACACTCCCAACTTGATTTGACTCTGCCTTCGCAGAGAACAGAACACTTTACCTCCTGTCTGAGCCATGATGTAGCCCATATACGTAGCCTTCTTCAGCACCCCTACCCACCACGCACTCAGCGCCATGAGGGGATGGGCCATGCCTTTGAATCTGCTGTGCTTCAGAGCACCTCAGACAGTATCAGGGCTCTGCTGTGCGCCTACTGTCTGTTGAAAGGATTCGTGATTTAGAGCATCTTATTTGAAGAGAGGCTCCTGAGTCTAAGCAAACCCTACTCCTTCAATTATACCAGGGTTTAGCAACGACCATTGCTGACACACCTACACAGATCTACAAGGAGACCAGGGCTGGAGAGACACAGATGCATCCTGAGGCCACTTGAAGGTTTTTTCACCCTCACCCCAAAAGCTATCCCCACTTCCTAATGCACACTCTCAGCCAGCACACACCATCCACTCTGCTGATCTCTGCCGATTGTGCCAGATTTAAAAGATGATTGGAAACAAGGGACGACATCCTGGACAGAAAGGAAGACCAGCTACTGAATCCTTGTCTCCAACACTGGACATTTCCAATGGACCTAGGAATTGGAAGTCTACTTGGAGGATCTGGTTTTTCATCCATATAAAAGATCACATGGGGGGAGTTCCCTGGCTGTCCAGTGGTTAAGACTTCACCTTCCAATGCAAAAGGTGCAGATTTGACCCCTGGTCTGGGACCTAAGATCCCACATGTCTCACCGCCAAAAAAACCAGAACATAAAAAACAGCAGAAGCAATAATTGTAACAGATTCAACAAAGATTTTTAAATGGCCCACATCAAAAAAAAAAAAAAAAATACTAAAGAAAAAAAAGGTCATTTGGTAATTTTCCAGAAGGGAAAAAGGAGATTGTCAGCTGAGTAAAGGGTCTCATTTCCAGCAGAGTCCCTTTCTATGTAACTATACCATTTCAGCCTTGGGAATCCTATGCTATCAAACGCCCAGAGAAAGATTCCAGACAAAGAGGATTGTTTTAAACTGGCCCTCTTGGCCTCCCACAGCTAATCATTCTCCCAGGACGTTACCCGCAGCCCTTTCCCCTCCCAGTGATATCTGCCCCTCCAAACTCACTAGGAAATCCAGGCCAGCTGCTGATTTCAAGCTCCTTTATCTACTGCGACAAGGAGTATCCCAGCAAGCCATGGGGCCCCACTGCCAACTCCCAGGTCACAGTGCCAAGTGGAATCATAAAAAGCTGCCATGTGGGTCTGCCCCAGCACCCTCACAAAGGAAGAACCAACAATGGCTTACCAACACTACTCACGTGCATTCACTTGAGATGTCTCATTCCCAGGCCAGGCTCCCAGATACACACAATTCCCACTCCTTTCAAGAGGAGATGACGTGAGATGAATGGTTTTCAGGCCAAGCCTTTAATTGTTTCTTTGCTATCAGTATTTTATTTTTATAATTCTGATGAATCTGATGTCAACTCTTGATAGGAGGGGACTGACTAGCTAGAAAATAAAAAAGCATGGATTTAGAATCAAAAGGCAACGAGTTTCAATCTCCTTTTCCATTCCTACTATTACAGTTGAGGTGCTTGGACCAATAATGTTTCTGAGCTTCAGTTTAATTATTGTAAAGTGGTACCAACAACATATATTATCAGTCTACTGTGGAAATTAAAATGAATAACCCATAAAAATAATAAATAAATGTCCCATTCTCTAATGTTCTGTGACTTCACAAGGACCCCACATGCCACTTGGTATGGCCAAAAAATAAATAAAATTTTTTTTTAAAAAACCAAGTCACTAGAAAAACAAAAATGTCAGGTATGACTCCTCTGCTCAGAGCCCAGCAATGGCCAAAGACAATGTCCTCACGGCAGTGTCAGAAGGTAGTACCTAGCTTTCAGGAGCCCTCCCGTGACCTCCTCCCCTCCATGCTCCTGCTCACACCCTCCCTCCCTCCCTCCATGCCAGTTCCCTGAGGGTCTTCAGACACTCTGGGGGTAGGGTGCTCCTCTCAAAGCCCTGTACTTGCTGTTCCTTCTGCTTTTCATGTTCTTCCCCCATATATCTACATGGCTCATTCTTTCCCTGGTTCCAAGTCCTTGCATAAGTATTTTCTTACTGAGAACTTCCCTGACCACCTGTTTAGACTTAAACTCGAGCATCCCTCCTCCTCTCCTGCTTTGTTTGTCTCCCTTTTGGTTTGTATCGTGCATTACTTCCTATAATTTCCAGATTTACTTTATTATCTGCCTCCCCCTTTAGCAGAGAAGTCCCATGACAGCAGGTAGTTCCATGAGGTCTTGTCCATTGCTGTATCCACAGCACCTAGAACACTGTCTGGCACAGAGTGAGTGTTCAAGATATCTTTATTGAATGGATCAATGAATGGATGACACTTTGCCTCCAAGGTAGTGGCTGCAACATTTAAGGGGCCAGGCAGAGATGAAAGAACCAGCCAAACTGAGAAGAGTTTTTTCAAGGGTGATAGTAGAGGAGAGGGTGATGTTCTAGAAGGCAAGTGGTCATGAGGTTCAAATGCCACAGAGAAAGGGATGATACAAGAGAAGGAATGAAAAGTGAGACTGGAAAGATGAATGCAAGAATATGGCTTGAAGACTTCCCTGTGAAAACCTGCTACAAAACTACTAAGTGACATTTTTATTGTCATAATCATTTATCACAGTATGATGAATTTTTCCATGAGAAAACGAATAATCTTTTGATCATAATAGCAATGAGAAGTGGTATCCTTATCTAACTATTTTCATGTTTCTATAAAAAGTTGCAGAATGCCCAACTTTATGGTGATGCCAGGAAGTAGGCAAATCTTACGGTACTCTGTAAATATTTCTCTATTATGAATGCTGCTACATGGGGCTTCCCTGGTGGCTCAGATGGTAAAGAATCTGCCTGCAATGCAGGAGACCCAGGTCTAATCGCTGGGTTGGGAAGATCCTCTGGAGAAGGGAATGGCAACCCGCTCCAGTATTCTTGCCTGGAGAATTCCATGGACAGAGGAGACTGGCCGGCTACAGTCCACGGGGTCACAAAGAGTGGGACAGGACTGAGTGAGTAACACTCACTAATGTGGGGCTGGTGACATTGAGAAATATCGTTAGTTCTTTAGACCCTTTTGAGTTCCTGTAGGAGCATAATATCATGATTTAGGAAAGAGTTAACCCACAGTTCTCATAAAGCACATTGGTTTAAAAAAAATCCCCTACTAATGACTGGGAGGCTCTTGTGTGTCAGGCACTTGTCCACCCCCTTTCAGCTTTCGCACGACAGATAATCTTCAGAGCAAGTCAGTGAGGAAATACCATACTTCTAATACACAGCAAGAGCTGGGGTCCTCAAGTCACACAGCCTGGCTTTTCATTCGTGTCCTGCTACTTACCAGCCATGTGGCCTTGGGCATACTTTTTGACCTCTCTGAGCCCTGTACTGACTGCATCTATCTCATGGGAACAGAGTGAGGATTAAAACAAAATAATACGTGGAAAGTTCCCAACAGAGTGCATAGCCCACAATAAACTCTCAGAAAATATTTTATTATAATAATTAATGAGAATTGAACCTGAGAAAGCCCAGGTAAGTAATGTCCCCAAAGTATTCTAACCAGTAAGTGAGAGAGTCAAGATTTAAACCCAGGTCTTCTGTGCCCTGATATAATTCTTTTTCCAGGCCATCATAGATATCTCACCACATTTCCTAGTGACAGGGATGCACCCTTGTTGAATGTAAGAGCTACACAAGTAGGGAGGATCTTCTAAAACTAAACGTGACATCAGATGGGGCTGTAATCCTTCAGGACTTCTACTGGTTTGGTGCATTCAAAGAGCTCATCTACATGTCTGGGGACTTGACAGGGATAGCAGAATACTGGATTTACAAGAGATGCTGGGACAGCTACAAAATACAGCACCAAGGCACCCATAGCCGATTCTTCGGGTACATGCATTTCCACCACCTTCACATGTGCTTTATGACAATCACCTAAGGTGTCAATTCCTTTAAATCGAGAACTAATCTGCCTTGTTCATTGCTGGACCCAAAAAACTGTGCCTGGGATGTGGCACATGCTTAATAAATATTTGTAGATAAAGTTTAAGGAAGGGAGAGAGGATAGAAGGCAAGAATGTGTAGAGGGAAGAGAAGGCAGGAAATGAGAAAAGTACTCCCACGAGGGTATGTTAATTAAAATTAAAGAATTAGAAGGTATTGCTTTGGGGCTGTGGAAGTCTGCCTCATGAAAACACAACCCAGAGACCACCTCCTTCCTCACCCACCCCAGAGAAGACTAAAGACGGTATCTCCCATCTGACTCATAGAAACTACGCTCTCCTTCACAGCACCACCATTTTTCCTATTTAGCAGTCAAATCAGATGAGCCCCAGAGGTCAGCCAATCATCCCACCTTAACTTGTCCATCCCTGCAGGTGTCCCACCTAGAGTCAGACTCAATTGCTTTAGAATTCCTGGGGACGGAGCCTACCATCTTAAAGTTCATCAGTTGACTCCAGTGTACAGCCAAGAAGCCAAGATTGAGGATGAGAGCCCTTTGTCCAGAGAACTGAGAGCTTTTCGCAAATACACACACACACACCTCTAAGTCTAGTTCTTAGAGCCTTTAGAGAAGATTGTGGTTCCTCATAATCTAAACTCCTCTTAGCATCTCTTAGCTGTCTGTCTTCTCCACCTTTTAATTTTCATTAGGTTTGTACTTGTCATCTCTTCTGTCTGGGTGTAAATTCCTGGAGGAAAGGATGCATGCCTCCTCC
Source organism: Muntiacus reevesi (assembly GCF_963930625.1). Lineage (NCBI taxonomy): Eukaryota > Metazoa > Chordata > Mammalia > Artiodactyla > Cervidae > Muntiacus > Muntiacus reevesi. The sequence continues at coordinate 14,833,673 of NC_089249.1, read as the reverse complement.
ACTTCTCAGGCTCCCCGAGCACCTGGCATGCACCAACACTCCCTCTGCTCCTAAAAGCACAGCAAGCTCCCAGGCAACAGGCCTTCAAACAGGTACATTGACCGGAGGAGCTGGTCTTGGAGGAAATCCTGCGAAGATGTTTCCTACGGGGCTCCCGCTTCTCTCCTCTGACTCCTTCTTTTCCTCTGTTCTGATTCTGGACATTCCCAGCTCCCTAGCAGAGTGGAAGGATCCTGGCTCAGAACCCAATTTCTCAGCATTGGGCTGTGTCCACCCCGTAGAGAGGCTGCTGCTCTAAACACATGCATCTGGGCATTTCAGCCTTGCCCTGCGGACCTCGATCCTTGGGATGGCTTCAGGCCATTTGAACTGGTTTAAGAGAGAACCCGGAGGCCCAGACTCCCACAGTGAGGCAGCTAATATGATGAAGGGAAGGGAGATTGTCTCATCAAATGGGGCAACAGGGATCCTGGCCAAAATTCCCCATCGAGGACAGAAAAATCAATTTTGAATGGATTTGGACAGACAGTCCTGCCAGGACCATTCAGCGGCGGGTCTAAATACCAGCAGCAGACAAACAGAATACGTGTGGTTCTGTGGGATCACCATGGGCCACCAGGGCTGCCAGGGAACTGCAACCCTCCAGCTCAGCCCACCCAACCCCAGCCTCTGATCCCCTCCTTCTCTACTGGGACCCTCTGGATGCCTGCATCTTTGCAATGTATCACCTATGCCTTCCTCCCCAAGGAGCAGATGTACTGCTACCCCAAGTGTAGTTTCTTCTTGCACTGTGTGTTTCCTACTCAGCAGAAAAGAGTAGATATATCTCAGATAGGCCCAAAACAGGTAAAGCTTTGGAACCAGGTAAAGCTTTTGACCTTAAAGCTAAATTCACATGCAATCTAAGAAAACAGCTCTTTTTATATTCCTTCCCAGCTTCCAGGTCTTGTTAGCTGTGGGCAGCTGAAGAACTCTTCCTCTTCCCACCCTACTTTGTGAACACAAAATCATTGCTATGCAAAGGATGGCAAACGGGTTTGCTCTCCAAGGCCAACTCCAATAGATTGACAATGTCTGCTGAGGTGCAGCCCTCCCCAAGGCTCAGTGGAAAATCACAGTTGATTAGTGATGCCTGCCACATGCCTGGAAAGGAGACATGTAGAGTGTTAACCTTGCTTTTATCAATTCAAGGAGAAGATTAAGGCTCACCCAGATCAAACACACAATGATGGACACTGGGGCTACTGAAGTAAGTGTTGTGTGGCTTGGGTGGGAGTTCAAAGCAGAAATGACTCTGATTCTCTTCCATGGGATGGGCTCTTCCTCTCTTTCCTTAGTGACTAAGGAAATGAGATAACCCCCTTAGTGGAGGGCATCCTGCATCTCAGAGGACACAGATAGGAGGAGAAAGAGGACAGGCATAGGTGGCTCTGGGAAAATGAGCTAAGGGAATTTTCTAGAGTCACATCTCAGCTGCCTGGTTAGAAAGAAGCCAGAGAAGAACAAGAGCCAGAGCTCTGGCCTTGCCACGCTTTATCCTGCACAGATATCCCTAGATTTCTCAGTGGGATGGGGCCAGGGCCATTGGAATGTGAAAACTGCCATCCATACCACATAGCATACAGGATCTTAGTTCCCTGACTAGGGATTGAAACCATGTCCCCTGTAGTGGAAGCTCAGAGTCTTAAGCACTAGACCACCTGGGAAGTCCCTGGGAGGGTCTTATTGCAAAGTAGATGGAAAGAAATGGGCATCTTATCTGTGCTGGTGGGGAAAGGGAGAATATTTTAAATACATTTTTCTCATCTATGCAAATCACATAGAAAAATGGAGTGTACAACATACAGGCCAGAGAAATTCTTGTTATGTAAGAGTCCAATGAGGGAAAAGAATTTCAGAGCCACAACAAACCATAAGCTGGACCTGAATTTGCAAAACAACTTCTGTTTTGTTTGTTGGTTGGCTTGTCCTCTTTTAAAGCAAAAACAATAACAAGAAGGCTGGACTGCTGCTAACTTTGATGCTATCTAATAGCGTTGGCTCTGCTCCTACGAGTTCCCCATTTGTCTGTGTCTGAGTAAAAATAAAATGAGAGTACATTATCTGGGGTAGGAAACGAGGCATGACTTCCCATTATCACATGAGCAGATTAGCTAGACCCCAAAAGCAGGCTCCAAGGAAACAGAGACAGGATGTCCACATGGCAACAGGGAAGAAAGAGGGTCCCAAAGGTCCTGAGTGGGAGGAAGGAGTCAGGTACCTCGGCGTCAGGACTCCTCCTAAAAAGGGCCACCAGGGGACAGTGGAGGGTAGGTTGGCCAGGAAGCAGTAAGACTGGCCAAGAGATATGAAAGGGGACATCCAAACACGCCGATCAGGGGGCATGTTTGCCTTCGTCTTACTTAGAAGCAGCCCTAAAAGCCCATTCCTCACCGTATCACTGCACATCCCCATGAAGTCTACTAGTATTGAAAGGAACACTCCTGGGGCGGCCTGTTTAAAAGATGCTAACTTGCTATCTTTTCACCAGAAATACGATGTTGTTGTTGTTCGGTCACTCAGTCCTGTCCAGCTCTCTGTGACCCCATGGACTGCGGCACACCAGGCTTCCCTGTCCCTCACCATCTCCCAGAGTTTGCCCAAGTTCATGTCATTGAGTTGGGGATGCCATCCAACCATCTCATCCTCTGTCACCCCTTCCTCCACCTGCCTTCAATCTTTCCCAGCATCAGGGTCTTTTCCAATGACTTGGCTCTTCAAATCAGGTGACCAAAGTATTGGAGCTTCAGCTTCAACATCATTCCTTCCAATTAATATTCAGGGTTGACTTCCTTTAAGAGTGACTGGTTTGAATTCCTTGATTTCCAAGGGACTCTCAGGTGTCTTCTCCAGCACCACAGTTTGAAAGCATCATTTCTTCAGTGCTCTGTCTTCTTTACTGTCAACTATGCTCCAATATAGAAGCAATTTTTTTTAAAGAATAATTGATTTGTTCTGAGGGTTAATAAGGTTATTCATATAAAGGGCTTAGCACTTTTTGGCATAGAGTAGGTGCTTAAATTTGGTTCAAAATTGGGAAAGGAGTATGTCAAGGCTGTATATTGTCACCCTGCATATTTAACTTCTAGGTAGAGTACATCATGCAAAATTCTGGGCTAGATGAAGCACAAGCTGGAATCAAGATTACCAGGAGAAACATCAGTAACCTCAGATATGCAGATGACACCATCCTTATGGCAGAAAGCCCAAGAGGAACTAAAAAGCCTCTGATGAAGATGAAAAAGGAGAGTGAAAAGGCTGGCTTACAACTCAACATTCAAAAAAGAAGATCATGGCATATGATCCCATCACTTCATGGCAAATAGATGGGGAAACAGTGGAAACAGTGACAGACTTTATTTTTCTGGGCTCCAAAATCACTGCAGATGGTGATTGCAGCCATGGAATTAAGACGCTTACTCCTTGGGAGGAAAGTTATGACCAACCTAGACAGCATATTAAAAAGCAAAGACATTACTTTGCCAACAAAGGTCCATCTAGTCAAGGCTATGGCTTTTCCAGTGGTCATGTATGGATGTGGGAGTTGGACTATAAAGAAAACTGAGCACCGAAGAATTGATGCTTTTGAACTGTGGTATTGGAGAAGACTCTTGAGAGTCCCTTGGACTGCAAGGAGATCCAACCAGTCCATCCTAAAGGAGATCAGTCCTGGGTGTTCATTGGAAGGACTGATGTTGAAGCTGAAACTCCAATACTTTGGCCACCTAATGTGAAGAGCTGACTCATTTGAAAAGACCCTCATGCTGGGAAAGATTAACGGCAAGTGGAGAGGGGGATGACAGAGGATGAGATGGTTGGATGGCATCACCGACTCAATGGACATGGGTCTGGGTGGACTCTGGGAGTTGGTGATGGACAGGGAGGCCTGGTGTGCTGTGGTTCATAGGGTCACAAAGAGTCGGACATGACTGAGCGACTGAACTGAATTGATGATTTTTCCAGTAGTCATGTATGGATGTGAGATTTGGACCCTAAAGAAGACTGAGTGCCGAAGAATTGATGCTTTCAACCTGTGATGCTGGAGAAGACTCTTGAGAGTCCCTTGGAAAGCAAGCAAATCAAACTAGCCAATCCTAAAGGAACTCAACCCTGAATATTCATTGGAAGGACTGATGCTGAAGCTGACGTTACAATGCTTTGGTCACCTGATGCAAGGAGCCAACTCATTGGAAAAACCCTGATGCTGGGAAAGATTGACAGCAAGTGGAGAAGGGGATGACAGAGGATGAGATGGTTGAATGGCACCACCAATTCAATGGATATGAGTTTGAGCAAGCTCCAGGAGATGGTGAAGGACAGGGAAGCCTGGCGTGCTGCAGTCCATGAGGTTGCAGAGTCAGACACAACTGAGCAACTGAACAGCAAGGTGCTTAATAAATATTAACTCTGAGGCTTGAAAATCTTCAGTGAAGAATGGAATGCCATGGCAGGCTGTCAGGATAAACTTTGGTACAGAGCCTCTTTCAGCTACCATCAAATTATCTTGAGCAGGGAGCTTTCATTAGAATCCATTATCAGAAAAATTATCTGATTGCCTGAATAGACAAAAGATATTACTGAGCATGCTTTCAGGGCAGTACTGGTCTTTAGTTTTTACTTCTTGGGCTGTTTTACAACCCTGTAAGGGCAAAGATTCACTTGCAGAATTTTGTCTGGTAGAGACGCAAACAACTTAAGACTGGGGGAGTAGATATCCCATAAGCTGTGATGTATGACCCTGTCGGACTTAAACCCAGCAATCTTTTAAATTACATGTACATACAATTACACATAATAATTATATAATACATATAGAAATATAATTGCATATTTGTATATAATTACATATAATCATATACATATATAATTAACATTATATATTCTATTATTATATATTATCTATAATTAATGCATGTATGTATATATCCCTAGTTTCTCAAACACTCTTGGACAGGTTTCAGCTTATTACTGGTTCTCTGATTAATGAATGAATGATGAGTTTTTTTCAGTTTTAGAATCATGCTTGTTTAACCTCTTGAAAATTACACTTTTACACTATGCAGAGAAATAGGTCTTTCTCTGGGAGCCCAAATGAAGTCACGTGATTCCCGGCTGCCCAGAAACACCATTCAACCTTGAGTTGCCCACTGAGCAGCCCTGACCTGGCCCCTGCCTCCAGCTCAGGCAACATGGGAGCTTCAGGACTCTAACTACCAAGTGAGGGGAGTGGGACCACCGACAATCTTCCCTCCCTGCTTCCAAACAGGGCTCCAGGTCAAAGCAGAAGCAAAGCCAGCCTCACATAAAGCTGACCATCACAGACATGAATCCTAGGTTCTTAATTTGTGCTGTGCTGTGCTTAGTCGCTCAGTCATGTCCGACTCATTGCGACCCCATGGACTGTAGCCCACCTGGCTCCTCCGTCCATGGGGATTCTCCAGGCAAGAATACTGGAGTGGGTTGCCATGCCCTCCTCCAGGGAACCTACCCAACCCAGGGATCAAACCCAGGTGTCCCGCATCGCAGGTGGATTCTTTACCAACTGAGCCACCAGTTCCTAATTTAGGTAAGTAACTATTAATAGATGCAAGATATTATCATTTACTGAGATGGAGAAGACCAGGAGAAATAAATTTAGAGGTAGAAGAATCAAAGAGAGAGTAGCTAATCTCCCAGTTCCTGATACATTGGGGAGCCTTTGGTACAACTGGGCTAGAATTACACAGAGGGGAACTTTGATTCATCTTATCAACCCAGTTTTCTGTAGTGGACTTCTTTCATCTACTAAAATCTTTGCATTTTGGAAGGTGCATTTGCCTTTTGCTCACCTTACAGACAGCTGAATGCCTGAGTCAAGAGAACATGGGATGAGTTTTGCAATAGTTCAGTGAGTACCTGTTTCATCAGCTTTTCCTCTCAGAATCCTGGGGCTTTGCTCATTTATGTGGAGTACAATCTTGTGCCTTAAGCCTGGTGATATCAACCTCTTCAGAGAGGGCAGTGTAACTCTTTGCTTTCATCCGTCTGTTTGTTTTGTCACTACCGCTCTGCTTATTTGCTCACACTAAAGTTTGAATTGCTTAAAAATTTAGCATCATCTTTGCAATTCAAGGGAAAAATCTTCATGTCTTCATTGTGCTCTGTGTAATGGATTAATGAAAACAAGTACACAGCCATACTATGCAGAGTTAGGTGTGAAGGGCAATGCTTTGTTAGACTAAGTTAACAAATGAAGCAGTTTTGTCCATTTGGATGGGATTTGCAGGTTGTTTTATTGTCTTTTTTTTTTTTTTTTAGCAGGATGAAAGTCAATTTGAGGACCGGAAGTAATGTTGTTTTTCAGTTTCAGATGATTCCCCCTATAGTGAGGGATTTTAATAAAAGAATTGCTCTTTTAGAGTAGAGAACCGTTTTGGCTGTCACAGGGTGTCAGTAAGGGCAGCCCCCAGGTCAGGTCCCAGAGGTTTGTCCCACCCCTCCTGGAGGGGCTAGGACCAGATGCTGTCCCCATGTCATACTGAAGACATAAGGCAAAATCCCAAAGCATTGAGGCTCATGAAAACTGTGCCTTGTTAGTCTTGGTTCCAACTTCCTCCCTAGACTGTCAATTCCCAGGAACTTAGTGACAAGAAGTAGGGCTCCTGACAGTGGGTCTTTGTAAGCACTTCGCACAGTGTTAGTTAAGCCTAGCTGTTTTCATTCAAAAGGAGAGGAAAAGTTACATATTTAGATGCAGATATAAATATGGATGACACAACATTCACAAATGGAAAAAAACCCTAGAGGAAGTAGAGACAAAGCATCGGCAAAAGTTACCTCTGGGGACTTCCCTCTGGTCCAGCAGCTAAGAAGCCACTTTGCAACGCAGGGGACAGTGGTTTGGGGAGCCAGGACCCCACGCTCTGCAGAGCAACTCAGCCCATGAACCACAGCTGGAGAGTCTGTGCCTCAGTGAAAACCCCACGTTCTACAACTGACACCTGACAAGCTAAATACATACACGAAAAGACTATCTCAGCACTTAATTTCCTTTTTTATTTTTTGCTTTTCACTATTTTCTATGATGAACCATGTGTTCATTCCTTGGGACTGGAACCCAGCAAGAGTGATAGAAGTCATTCCAAAGATTAGGTAAGGACTAACACCTTGCCCACAATCACTCTGACTCTTCTCACTTGCTCTGTTAGATGAAGCAAGTTGTCATGTTGGAAGCTGACCTATAGAAAGACCCATTTGGCAGGAAACTCCAGACAAGTAACAGCCAGCAAGGAACTGAGGCCCTGAGTCCAGCAGCCACAGAAGCTGAACCCAGCCAACAGCTGGGCAACTTAGCTGGGAAGTGAGTCCTCCCCCAGTCTAACTCTGAGATCACTCTAGCCCAACCCCTGGATTGCAAACTTACCAGAGACCCTGCACCCAAGGACTGTTAGTCTACACCTAGATTCTTGATCCATGAAAACATGGAAAGAAATACTGGTTGCTTGAAACCACTACATTTTGGCTACACAATAATAGGAAACTAAAAAATATATATAAACTAGCGATGATGGGAGGGTTGCAAGGGTTATTACAATATTAAATAAGTCCCATAAAGTGTTTAGAACAGGTCCCGTAATATAATAAGCATTATATACACTTTGCTCTGAGATATTAGAAAGCACTGATGCCCTTGGTACACACAGAAGGTTCTAACTACGTTCTCCATCACTAAATGGTCCTGGCCTCCTCTGCATCCTGACAGGTTCCCTCTCCACCTTCCTGTCACTTAACTGCCACTCCTAGTTGGTGTCAATGTGTCTGCTTCTGACAGTTCCTCCTCTCCCTGATAAAACAACTTTTTAAAAAGCTGCCTCTAACCTTCCATAGGTTTTAAATTAATAAATAAACGTGTCAAGAAGTAACTAAACTCAAAATAACTGGGCTGTGATTTAGGACCTGGGGAGCTCTCTAATGAGCACAACTGCCAGGCTGTTTCTCTCTGCTTTAATACCATCCTTTTTGAGGTTCAGAATCCTTTACTGCTTCTAGTTTCTTGGCTATGTTGTAGTCAGTTGAGGCCACTAGATTTAGGAGACATCTCTGACTTTCTACCTCAAGATGCATACATTCTACATCCACTACATCATGGATCGTGGCTCTGATTTTATTCATCCCCAGGCTCAGTGCCTCCTAGCCCAATCCAGAGTTTATTTATTTCAGCCAAAAAATATCCTTTGTTTTTAATGCCTCAGTTTAATCAAACTTAATTTCTGTCATTGGCTAACAAGGGTCCTCAGGGATTAAGGAGTACACAGGGATTAAGGGAGACTTGCTGAAGGAAGAGACGATTTAAAGGAGATCCAGGGGATAAGCTGACTGTAAATGTGTGCAGGAGAAGAGAAGGGGTTGGATTACAGCAGAAGGAACAACTCGTGTGAATTCCCCGAGGTGGGAGGGAGCAAAGCAAGCTTGAGAAATAGAAGTAAAGCCAGTGTGGCTGGAACTCAACACATGAGGGAGGAAGGCACTAGAAGTGGCAGGGCCAACGCATGCTGGCTTGACACCCCGGTAGGAGTTTGGGTTTCAATCTAAGGGCACAGGCCAAAGAATAAAGGGTTTTAAGCTAGGGGTTAGCCAACAACAGCCCTGAGCCATGGCTGGCTCCCAGCCTGTTTTGGTAAATACATTTTTATTGGAACATAGCCACGGCCATTCATTTCCATATTCTCTATGGCTCTTTTCACACCATGATGGCAGAGTTGAGTGGTTGTAACAGACACAGAGTTGAACATACTTACTACACGACCCTTTACAGAAAAAGCTGCTGACCTCTGTTTTAAGCTCGTGAGTTCTATGATCAGATCTGCATTCTACACAGATTCTGGCAGCCAGTTGAGAACCTGGATGTAGGGATGGATCTGTTACCACTTCCCCTGCCGTTCCAGCCCAGATGGGGCTAAAGCCTGGTGAACTATGTTGGTGTAAGAAAGAGCAGGAGGAAGACAGAGGAGGGGAATATGGTGTAGATGATAAACAGACAAGTGAATTGGACCCTACATTTTTAATAAGTGAAGCGCATTTTGGAGAGTAAGAGAGATGAATAGAGTTATTTTTTCCCTTTCATTCATATAACAGAAAATGTGCCTGCTCAATCACTCTGCGGTTTCTGACTCTTTGCGACCCCCTAGACTGTAGCCCTCCAGGCCCTCTGTTCATGGGATTTTCCAGACAAGAATACTAGAGTGGGTTGCCACACCCTTCTCCAGATCTTTCCAACTCAAGGATCAAACCCAAGTCTCCTGTGTCTCCTGCATTGGCAGGCAGGTTCTTTACCACTGAGCCACCTGGGAAGCATCAGAAAATGGGGTGGCATGTTAAGTACAAAAAAACCTAAACTGAGTTAATAGCTCAAATGCACAACAGGAACTTCCCTGGGAGTCCAGCAGTTAAGACTCTGAGCTTATAGAGAACAGAATTGTGGACACAGCAGGGGGAAAGAGAGCATAGCACTGAAGCTTATACGCTAATGTGTGAAACAGATAGCTAGCGGGAAGCTACTACATAACACAGGGAGCTCAGCTCGGTGCCCTGTGATGGCCCAGAGGGGTGGGGTGGAGGGTTGGTGGGAGGGAGGCTCAAGAAGGAGGGAATGTATGTATACATGCCTATGGCTGATTCACACTGTTGTACTGCAGGAACTAACACAACATTGTAAAGCAGTGATCCTCCAGTTTAAAAATAAATTAATTCATTAGAAAGTGACCCCAAGCTTCTAGTGCAGGGGGTGCAGGTTTGATCCCTGGTCAGGGAACTAAGATCCCACATGCCACATGGCATGGCCAAAAAGAAAAGAAAAAGCTATTCCTCCAGGCCTGATGTCTATGTGTACAAGGACCTGCTTGCCCTGGACAATCTCCAGGCTGGTACCAATCTAAGGGTGCTGAGCTTCGTGATCAGAGGGAGAAAAGTTACAAAGGTGTTAAAAAGATGACTCTGGCTTAGGTCCTTCTTGGGTTTCCTTAGGAGCAGTTATTTGCTAGGAAAACAATTATTATCCTCTAATTTTGGTTAGAAGTGGTGGGGGTGTGAGAGAAAATGTGAAGCCAAGGGGAGTTGTTCCTTGAGGACAGCTGGCAGAGAACCAAAGTACAAAGTTGTCCACAAACTCCTCGAATCAGTGTGAGACTTGAAAGAGAGCAATGTGCTGGCAGCGTGGGCCGGTCCGCCTTGCCAGAGTGGAATTGAAACCATCCGTCCACCTCCTGCAGACATCACCCACTGGAAGGATGTTCTTATAAATCCTCTCCTCCACAACCCCCTCCCTCTTCCCCTTCTCCTTCACTCCCCAAACCAGAGGAACTTAACAAAAACAGAAGGAACTCATCTCTCGAGAGCTTCCCAGAGCTGGAAGAAGGAGGGAAACAAAAACACAGCAAGGATGCAGATGCGCCCTCTGGTCACCACTGCTCAAGCTCCTGTGGACTTGACCTTTGTGATCTATTTGATCCAGGTCACCCTGAGTGGTACAAAGTCCATGATGCTGGGGTGGACTCCATGGTGCCCATAACAAAAGAAGATCCTCAATCAGGCTGCCCTTTACCTGAGCTGCTCCACCCACTTCCCAGCCAAAGAATTCCAGGTTGATTTATGAAAATCTGACCTCAATCTAGAGCACCTCCCAAATAAGCCCAGACAAAGCATAAAAAGCTCCATCCTGGGTTGAAAACCAAGGCTAAATCACAGGTATAGAAGTGGAGCAGGGAGTTCTTATTCTGGGCAGATCCCACTGTTTCCACAGAGAGGTCCTGGCCTTGATAGTCAGGGTTCTCCACAATTTGACCCAACTCTCCCAACTTTGTCCTTTTCAGTCCCAACACAAACACTGTCAGATTTTGTCCTTCATGCCATCAATATCCCAGCTCCCATCATTGCTCCAACTAGAAGGGACTGCACCCTCACGGGTCCCTCCCCATTCAGGAAAATGTTTACACCTGTAAAGAGAAAGAGTCTCCAAAAGCTTGGAACCATTTTCAATCCTCTAGGCAAACAAATTTCATTAGGTCAATACAACAGGGTAGTATGCATGTTCAGTCACTCAGTCATGTCCAACTCTTTGCGATCTCCTGAACTGTAGCCCAACAGGTTTCTCTGTCCATGGGATTCTCCAGACAAGAATACTGGTGTGGGTTACCATTTCCTCCTCCAGAGGATCTTCTTGACTCAAGGATTGAACCCGAGTCTCCTGCATCTCCTACACTACAAGCAGATGCTTTACCACTGAGTGTACTATACCTCAGTTTAAAAAAATAAGTCTGAACTAGGTCCATATATTGAAAAGATACACATGTAAATATTACCATTGTGGGAAATTTTTTTCTATGGAGAGGAAGACAAGGAGACTGTCTTTGACTGTTTCTTGAGATATGTCAACATTTAACAACTGATAGAGGTGAACAAAGGTTTCCCAGGTGGCGCTAGTGGTAAAGAACCCGCCTGCCAATAGAGGAGACACAGGAATTGCAGGTTCGATCCCTGGGTCAGGAAGATCCCCTGGAGGAGGGCATGGCAACCCACTCCAGTGTTCTTGCCCATGGACAGAGGAGCCTGGAGGGCTACAGTCCATAGGGTTGCAAAGAGTCGGACACGACTGAAGCAACTTAGCCCTCAGAGGTGAATGAGTCTTTAAAGAACCAGAAATTTGAGAGAACTTTTTTAAAAGAGATGATTTAGTGGGAGCAATGTAAAGTGTTCCAGAAAGGAATAAGTACTTGGCTCTGACAAACACTGAATGAAGCACAAGATGACAATATTTTCAAACACCATTGAATTTAAAAATACAAAGGCCATTGATGACTTGGAGGTCACTGGTGACTTTGGCAAGAAGTGTTTCTATTCTATGTAATAGGCTACCAAATACACCAACGCTGAAGAAATAGAATCACTAATTACCAACAAATATTTTAATATTCAGATCTACAGAGAAGAGCTATATGTGAACAGATACTTGGGTGGCTAAATCACACTTTGGGAGCTATATTTTGTGAAACAAGATTCTGTCATTAAAACAAGACTTCTATAATTTAAAAATTCAGTTATAACTACATTCTCCAACTTTGAATATTTTTGAAATATATATATTATCATATTGTATTCCCCAAAATAAATAAATAAGTTGATAGCACCTGTAGTAAACTGAATAGTGGTCTTCAAAAGACATGTGTGAGGCCTACCTGGTACTTGTCAACATGAACTTATTTGGATGGAAATAGGCTCTTTGCAACTGTAATCAAGTTACAGATCTCCAAACAAGATCATCCCACGTTTCAGTTGGACTCTAAATAAATTCAATGGAGAGTGACCTTCTAAGAGAAGACACAGACACACACAGAAGGAAAGGCCATGTGAAGACAGATCAGTTAGGCAGACTTAAGCCAAGGATTGCCAGCAGCCGCCAGTCCATGGGATCACAAAGAGTTGGATATGACTGAGAACACACACACACATACACCAGAAGCCAGAAGAGAGGCATGACTTCTCCCTTGGAACCTCTAGAGGGAACTAACCCTGCTGACACCTCAATTCTGGACTTCTTGACTCCAGAACTGAGAGAGAATAGATTTCAGTTGTATAAGCTGCCAAGTTCATGCTAATCTGATCACCCTCATAAATTATCACAGCACCCAAATGTGTATCTGAGCTCTTTGGCCTCTCTCTGAGTTCCAGACTAATATCTGAAACTACCAACTTTACATCTCACCTAAACTCAACATGTCCCTGATTTAATTAAACATTTTATCCACCTGCATCGGTCAGTTTTCTCCAGAAAAACTGAACCAATAGGATAAATAGAGAGACACATCAGAGGACTTGTATCATGGGAACTGGCTCGCAGTTTTAGAGTCCAGGAAGCCCCACAAGCTGCTCTCTGAAAGCCAGAAAATGAAGAAAACTGATGGTATCATTTAGTCCAAATCCAGAGTCCTGAGAACAGAGAGTCCACTGGTGTAAGTGCCAGAGTCTGAAGCCCTGAGAACCAAGAACTCTGATGTCCAAGGACAGGCAAAGATGGAGAACCCAGCTCAAGAAGAGAGAGAATTTGCCCTTCCTTCACCTTTTTGTTCCATTCTGACGGCTAACAGGTTGCATGATGCCCACCCAACTGGTGAGGACATATCTCTTTATTCAGTCTACTGAATCAAATGCCAGTCTCTTCCAGAAACACCCAGAAAGAATGTTCTACCAGCTAACTGGGCACACCTTAGCTCAATCAAGTTGATACATAAAGGCTTCCCTGTTGGCTCAGATGGTAAAGAATCTGTCTGCAATGAGGGAGACCTGGGTTTGATCCCTAAGTCAGAAACAGCCCCTGGAAAAGGGGATGGCAATATTCTTGCCTGGAGAATCCCATGGACAGAGAAGCCTGATGGCCTACAGCCCAGGGGTTGCAAAGAGTCAGACACGACTGAGCAAATAACAATCCACCCCTTGTCAACTTGACAGCTATGTGCATCTCCCCAAACCATACTTAAACTCCAAATAAAGACATTTCAGTTCAGTTCAGTCACTCAGTCGTGTCCCAGTCTTTGCGACCCCATGAATCGCAGCATGCCAGGCCTCCCTATCCATCACCAACTACCAGAGTTTACTCAAACTCATGTTCATCAAGTTGATGATGCCATCCAGCCATCTCATCCTCTGTCGTCACCTTCTCCTCCTGCCCCCAATCTCTCTCAGCATCAGGTTCTTTTCCAGTGAGTCAACTCTTCGCATGAGGTAGCCAAAGTATTGGAGTTTCAGCTTCAACATCAGTCCTTCCAATGAATACCCAGGATTGATCTCCTTTAGGATGGACTGGTTGGATCTCCTTGCAGTCCAAGGACTCTCAAGAGTCTTCTCCAACACCACAGTTCAAAAGCATCAATTCTTCAGCACTCAGCTTTCTTCACAGTCGAACTCTCACATCCATACATGACCACTAGAAAAACCATAGCCTTGACTAGATGGATCTTTGTTGGCAAAGTAATGTTTCTGCTTTTTAATATGCTGTCTAGGTTGGTCATAACTTTTCTTCCAAGGAGTAAGCATCTTTTAATTTCATGGCTGCAATCACCATCTGCAGTGATTTTGGAGCCCAAAAACATAAAGTCAGCCACTGTTTCCACTGTTTCCCCATCTATTTCCCATGAAGTGATGGGACCAGATGCCATGATCTTAGTTTTCTGAATGTTGAGCTTTAAGTCAACTTTTTCACTCTCCTCTTTCACTTTCATCAAGAGGCTCTTTAGTTCCTCTTGGCTTTCTGCCATAAGGGTGGTGTCATCTGCATAAATGAGGTTATTGATATTTCTCCCAGCAATCTTGATTCCAGCTTGTGCTTCTTCCAGCCCAGGGTTTCTCATGATGTACTCTGCATAGAAGTTAAATAAGCAGAGTGACAATATACATCCTTGACGTACTCCTTTTCCTATTTGGAACCAGTTTGCTGTTCCATGTCCAGTTCTAACTGTTGCTTTCTGATCTGCAAACAGATTTCTCAGGAGGCAGGTCAGGTGGTCTGGTATTCCCATCTCTTTCAGAATTTTCCACAGTTTATTGTGATCCACACAGTCAAGGGCTTTGGCATAGTCAATAAAGTAGAAATAGATATTTTTCTGGAACTCTCTTGCTTTTTCAATGACCCAGCAGATGTTGGCAATTTGATCTCTGGTTCCTCTTCCTTCTCTAAAACCAGCTTGAACATCTAGAAGTTCACAGTTCCCATATTGCTGAAGCCTGGAGAAGGGAATGGCAAACCACTTCAGTATTCTTACCTTGAGAACCCCATGAACAGTATGAAAAGGGAAAATGATAGGATACTGAAAGAGGAACTCCCCAGGTTGGTAGACACCCAATATGCTACTGGAGATCAGTAGAGAAATGACTCCAGAAAGAATGAAGGGATGGAGCCATAGCAAAAACAATACCCAGCTATGGATGTGACTGGTGATAGAAGCAAGGTTCAATGCTGTAAAGAGCAATATTGCATAGGAACCTGGAATGTTAGGTCCATGAATCAAGGCAAATTGGAAGTGGTCAAACAGGAGATGGCAAGAGTGAACATTGACATTCCAGGAATCAGCGAACTAAAATGGACTGGAATGGGTGAATTTAACTCAGATGACCATTATATCTATTACTGTGGGCAGGAATCCCTTAGAAGAAATGGAGTAGCCATCATGGTCAACAAAAGAGTCCAAAATGCAGTATTTGGATCCAATCTCAAAAATGACAGAATGATCTGTTCATTTCCAAGGCAAACCATTCAATATCATGGTAATCCAAGCCTATGCCCCAACCAGTAATGCTGAAGAAGCTGAAGTTGAATGGTTCTATGAAGACCTACAAGACCTTTTAGAACTAACACCCAGAAAGGATATCCTTTTCATTATAGAGGACTGGAATGCAAAAGTAGGAAGTCAAGAAACACCTGGAGTAACAGGCAAATTTGGCCTTGGAGTACAGAATGAAGCAGGGCAAAGGCTAATAGAGTTTTGCCAAGAGAACGCACTGGTCATAGCAAACACCCTCTTTCAACAACACAAGAGAAGACTTTACACATGGACATCACCAGATGGTCAACACCGAAATCAGATTGATTATATTCTTTGCAGCCAAAGATGAAGAAGCTCTATACAGTCAACAAAAACAAGACCCAGGAGCTGACTGTGGCTCAGATCATGAACTCTTTATTGCCAAATTCAGGCTTAAATTGAAGAAAGTAGGGAAAACCACTAGACCATTCAGGTATGACCTAAATCAAATCCCTTATGACTATACAGTGGAAGTGAGAAATAGATTTAAGGGACTATATCTGATAGACAGAGTGCCTGATGAACTATGGACAAAGGTTCGTGACATTGTACAGGAGATAGGGATTAAGACCATCCCCATGGAAAAGAAATGCAAAAAATAGCTGTGAAAAGAAGAGAAGCAACAAGCAAAGGAGAAAAGAAAAGATATCCCCATTTGAATGCAGAGTTCCAGAGAATAGCAAGGAGAGATAAGAAAGCCTTCCTCAGTGATCAATGCAAAGAAATAGAGGAAAACAACAGAATGGGAAAGACTAGAGATCTCTTCAAGAAAATTAGAGATACCAAGGGAACATTTCATGCAAAGATGGGTTCGATAAAGGACAGAAATGGTATGGACCTAACAGAAGCAGAAGATATTAAGAAGAGGTGGCAAGAATACACAGAAGAACTGTACAAAAAAGATCTTCACAATCCAGATAATCACGATGGTGTGATCACTCACCTAGAGCCAGACATCCTGGAATGTGAAGTCAAGTGGGCCTTAGAAAGCATCACTATGAATAAAGCTAGTGGAGGTGATGGAATTCCAGTTGAACTCTTTCAAATCCTGAAAGATGATGTTGTGAAGGTGCCGCACTCAATATGCCAGCAAATTTGGAAAACTCAGCAGTGGCCACAGGACTGGAAAAGGTCCATTTTCATTCCAATCCCAAAGAAAGGCAATCCCAAAGAATAAAGACATAAACAAGGTCATAATTCCACCTAATGACTGAAAATGCACTAACCCCTTTCCCAGAAGACCAGATAAGCCCTCAAGTGATTTTTCCTTCTCTCTTTAATCTCCTATAACTTAAAGACTATGACATAAAGTTAACAATACTTTCACTTGTTTTCCATCAACCTTACTTATGGGCCATGGTAATACTAAGAGACACCTACAGAGATCCCCTGTATTTCAGATATACTCTTCCTCCTCTTCATTGTGGAGTTGCAGTCCAATGGCACCCTGATCATCAGGACCCGTCACTCTGATCAACACAGTAACTCCCTTCCTTCTCTGTTGATTAAAGAGGCATGAAGAGCCCAAATTAGCTTGGCGGCCGTCTCAACTTCCAGTTCAATGAATCATTGTTGTGTCTTCTGTTGGAAGCATTCCTCCCCATGGAACTATGACCTCTAGGCCAGTAGGGGCCTAAAGTTGCAAGAACAGGAAGCTAATTTTTGCTTAGCGGGTCACTGGGGGTAATAGTGAGAGGAACCACTCCCATCTTCACCCCTTGATTCCCAAATCTGTGGATCCTGGCTATCACAGAAACAGTACCATATTTGGGATGCGGATTCAGAGCATACACAGATTTCTAGAGACACTTACCCTAGCCCTGCAAGGTTTTGCCCCCTATCTGGTAACTGGGTCTTCAAAAGACCTTTCCACTGTCCAATCAGGCCAGCTGATTCATGATGGTGGGGAACACGGTGAGACCAGCGAATTCCGTGAGCAGGGGCCCTGCTTCTTTCGCTGTGAAATGAGTTTTTGATCCAAAGCAACATTGTGTGGAGTATGAAGATGGTGGATAAGTCATTCTTCAAGTCCACAGATGGCAGTTTTGGCAGCAGCTTTATGTGCAGGGAAGAAGATTTTGTATACAGAAGGTCTATTCCAGTATGGACAAATGCAGCCCCTTCCATGAGGGAAGAAGTCCAATGTCACCAACTTGTCACCATGTAGCTGGCTGGTCACCCAGGGCAATGAGGCCATACTGGGGCTCAGCGTCGGTTTCTACTTTCAGCAGGATTTTCTAACAATCAAGGACCCTGACGATAAAATGGCAATAACGTCATGCTCTCTCTGATGGCAATAACTGGGGGTTTTCTTTCCATATCCCCAATATCTAGTTTATAGCCAGTCTCATAGACACTGCTCAGTGAGGGTTTATTGATAGAATGATTGGATGCTTTTAGATACCAATTAGCAACACAGCTGTTCTGCAGAGTCCTCAGAAAGTACTGCCATTGACAAGGATTTTAAACTTAGGGCCTCAGGCAACATATAATTACTGCTCCTGTGTGCTGGTTTGGGCTTCCAATAGCTAGATTTCCTCTTTCTCCTCCAGGGAGTGTCACCATCCCCCATCCCCCACCCCCACCTCACTCTGTGTTTTTGGTGGGACACAGAGTGAATATCCACCCCTGATTGGACATATAACATAAACCTGACCCATCAAAATAACACACCCTCCTGGTCACAGTGACCAGCATTGATGATCAGAGATGGGTCTGTGACCTAATCATGGAAATTAAATGATCAGAGCTGACCCTGAGCCTTTGGTTTGAGCAATCAGAAAAGAGCTGATGAAAGTCAAACTGTTTTCCTCTGGTCTTGGGGAAATGAGGTTGCAAACCAGGAGTCGCCTGATGCCATTAAGAGGAGAAGGCTTCTGACAGTGAAGTGAACCCAGAGGAAGAAGAACTGAGAGAAAAAGGGAAACCAGGTCTTAATGACATTTTTTCATGTCAGATCTAGCTATGGGCTTCCCAGGTAGCTCAGTGGTAAAAGAATCTGCCTGCCAATGCAGGAGATGCAAGAGACTCAGGTTCGATCCCCTGAAGGAAAGGGATCAAGAAGATCCCCTGAAGGAGGTAATGGCAACCTACTGCAGTTTTCTTGCCTGGAGAATTCCAAGGACAGAGGAGCCTGACAGGCTACAGTCCATAAAATCACAAAGACTCAGACATGACTTAGTGACTGAGCAAATGGCAGAGAACTAGCTATACCTGACTCACCTTGCCTCAGGAATTTTGCCATGTGACATAATGAAGATTTTTTTTTTCTCCCAAACAAGCATAAGTTGGGTTTTCCAGAAAACTGAGGGCCATAAATTAGGTTTTCCATCACTTGCAGCAAAGAGGGCCATTAACTGCAACTCTATCTTCTGAATACATCTGAATTTGCTGATGCTTTGAACTTGAGAACTCCAACTGCAATACATTATAACAAGTTAATTAATGATGCAAGTCTAAGGACACCAAGGCAGGGGTCCCAAGTATACAAAGACCCCTGGGGTGACATATGAGATGGGTCAGAGAACTAGAGTGGTAGTTGTGAAACTTCCAAGGACTCAAACGCTTTGTTAATTGTATCTGAAATTCAAACATCTTTGGAAAGAAGTCACATTTACCTGGCTCAGATGGTGAAGAATCCGCCTGCAAGGCAGGAGACCCCGGTTAGATCCCTGGGTTGGGAAGATTCTCCTGGAGAAAGGAATGGCTACTCACCCCACTATTCTTGCCTGGAGAATTTAATGGACAGAAGAGCCAGACACAACTGAATGACACATTTTCACTTTTCAGAATCCATACAGTCACTCCTGTTTCCATGATAACACCCAGTGAGTCCCCATTAATTGGCCCCTATTTATCCTCAATCACTGGCTGCTGTGAGATATTTATGCTGGCGGTTTAGTCAGGAAGACATTAGCTGGGCCTAATTGCACAGACTATGTTTAACAGACTGCCTGCGCTATCAGATAGCTCAGGAAAGAAAACAATAGAAGGCTTACAGTGCCGCTCCAGGAATGTCAGGTATGTAGTCATAAAATCTAATAATTTCAGAGCAAGGAGAGCCTTAGATGAGCCACTAATCTCCCCTATGGCCTGAAACACTAAGTGCCCCAAACTGACTAATGAAAGGTTGAACTCCTTTCCAAAGGTTAGAAGATAGTTTTTGAAAAGCTGGAAATCACGATTCTCATGCAAATATAAAATAAACACACGTCAAGGATTCTACTCTATTAATCAAGTAATGAGGGCACCCTAAGGTTCCACTGGTTCAAAGGAGCCGTCAAAGAGCAGACACACATGTAGGCAATCAGAAGTGCCGATTGTATTTCAGAAAAGCTAGATCAGCGTTTGATAAAGAGATGCAAGACTGGCTTCCTCCACCAGACATTCATTTGCATTGAATGTGGACAAGAATCTTTTACATTATTTCGGGGTCTTTTTCAACTTACAGAGTTATGGAACAGCTCAGAGACAATGAAAGGTGCAGACCCCTATACATAAAATTTTAAAACTCGAAGAACTGGAGAGCACCCAGCATTTCTTTTATTTTTTAAGTTAATTTTTACTGAGGTAGAGTTGCTTTACAATGTTGTGGTAGTTTTTACTGTTCAGTGAAATGAACCAGTCATATGTATACATATCTCGTGTTTCTGCTCAGTCACTAAGTCGTGTCCAACTCTTTGCGACTCTGTGGACCCTAGCCTGCTAGGCTCCTCTGTCCATGAGATTTTCCAGGCAAGAATACTTGAGTGGGTTGCCATTTCCTCCTCCAGGGGATCTTACCAACCCAGGAATCAAACCCACGTCTCCTGCATGGCCTGCATTGGCAGGCGGATTCTTTACCCCAAAGCACCTGGGAAGCCTCATGGATACACTTACCCCTGCCTTCTAGACTTCCCCTTCAAGTCACCAAGTGCTATGCAGTATGTTCTCATTAGCTGTCTATTTTATGCACAGTATCAATAGCATTTCTGGTAATCCCCAGTAATCCCATTCAAAGATTTATGCAATTTTTCCTCTCACTATGTGATATGTTCACTAACCGAATATATGTTGCCCATGTTATTTTACCATTTTCGTGGTTTCTGAAAAACCTCATTGAGCCTCAGTTTCCTCACTTACAAAAAGGGAAATTACAGTATTCATTCTGTAGGATGTGCTGAAGATTAAAGCCACGCTGTTTGGGAAATGGCTGACAACTGTCCTAGACACACAACACCTAGTCATTTAGGGAAGAATTTGTGCTTCAGGAGAAAACTATGCATTGTCTAGAGCACATCCTTCCGGGGCATCTGATTTTGATTCTATGGGAGATCTGCTGCTTTCTTGCTTTGAGTTTTTTGTGTTTTTATAGCACTTTAAATTGTAGATAACTGATTGCAATGCAAGTAATTTTTGTCTATAGACATGCAAATGTATTCTGTCTGGTGGAGGGATAACCGGCATCCTCCCATTTTTTTTTTAAAGGCAGTTTTAAAAGTCTCTGCACTTTGACATCGCCTTGAAAATAACTATAACATCCATCAGAAGCTGCCTCTACAAGTACCACCAACACAGCCTCTTGATAAGACAAAGCCGAGTTTGTTGCTTGCTGAGGGAAGAGAGTGTGTGAGTACGTAGTTGCTCCAGTCATGTCCGACCCTTTGTGACCCCATTGACGGTAGCCCGCCAGGCTCCTCTGTCCATGGGATTCTCCAGGCAAGAATACTGGAATGGGTTGCCATTTCCTCCTCCAGGAAAGAATGCCACCTTACAAACGATAACAGTGTCTCCGAGGAAAAAAGGGAAAGTCAAATGTATTAAGAATTGGAAGTTCGCTGTCAGGCGGGTTTTCAAAACAGGGCTTGATTAGGTGTTGAGTAAGGATCACAGTTCTGCAGTCCAGAGTTGGAAGATCTCAAAGCAAAGGATTCAAGGAATCTTCAGGATGAACAGTGAAACCATTTGCCTGGGCAGCAGGCCCTTGGAAGAATCAGGTCATGCTAATGAAGAGAGAGGAAGAACGCAGAACCACATGGACGGGTAGTGAGGTACAGATTAGTTCTCAGTGCTCTAAGTGTGAAGATAAACACTTTTTTTTATTTTGCTTTGGCCAAAGAACCCCTTAGGAATGTGATTTTGAAATCTGAATTTTCTTTATGCCAATTAAGAAATGAAGACCATTGGAAGTTTGAAGCTTTCTCCTCTTTTGAACTTTTTTGAACTTCAGGGCCAGTTTGAGGAAAGGGCTTATTTCAGGACCTACACCTCTTCCTTACAAATTTCATCCTATGGATGGACAACAGAAGTGGTAAAGACAGGGAGACAAACAGATTTTCACCAAGGATATAAACTTTTTTTTTTTTTCAAATTTGGACACTGAGGAAGGATTTCTTATTTTTAGGAAAGGAGATAAAGTCAGTATCTATGAGTTCAATGAAAGAGATCAAAGTTCTAATTGATGCAAGTTCTGTATACCTGCCCTATCTTCACAGGCAGAAAGTCCCCAAGGAGAAGGCTCAGTGCCCTGAGAGGGCATTCGGTTTTATATTCACACACTGGCCATGGCAATGAGACCCACCTGGATCTCAATGGGTACCCCAAATCTGGCTCCCCAAATATCACCAACACAACCTCTTGATACGTCAAAGCTGTTAACCGCTCACTGCATTAACACAGCACCATCTCTCAAAGCTTTGGGAGTGCCTCAAAGAGGCAAAGGTAAGGTCGGAATTTATTGTGATTTGAACACTGCATTCAAGGCAGATCTTTCTAATGCTCGATTGTTGTTCAGTCACTAAGTCGTGTCCAACTTTTTGTGACCCCACAGACTGCAGCACGTCAGCCCTCCCTGTCCCTCACCACCTCTCAGAGTTTGCCCCAGTTTATTTCCATTGAATTGGAGATACTATCCAACCATCTCATCCTCTAGGTTAGGATTGGGTAAAGATCATGATACAACAGTCCAAGATTGGTAGAAACAGCAAGGTGGGGATTTAAAAGCAAGGGATGCCAGGAATCCTAGGGTGGCTTTTTAAGTAAGTTCTTGTAATGATCAATCCAAGCATTTGCTTAGGCAGCAGACTCCTGAAAGAATCAGGTCATGCTAATGAAGAAAGAATAATAGCACAGAGTCCTGTTACTAAAAACAGTGACCCACGGCTTTGGTTTTCCGTGTCCAATCTAATTATAAAGGTAGAGAGTCTGCATGCTCCATTCTGTTATTCTCATTTAATTTAGGAGTTAAATAAAATCTTCATCATGCCTTTATTTTATATCTGCATAAGAATCATAATTTTACCCTTTCAGAAAATTTTCTTTAACAGTAGATACTCATTAATGGTAGTTGGAATTGTCATCATTATTTATATGAAGCCATAGAAACAAGTAGACACAACTTATTATGTCTTGCTGAACATACAGGTCCAATCATTGCCCATGTCTGTGATGTTCCTAACCTTTATAAACCTCTCACTTGGTTGAGTGTATCCTGCATCCTTTTTGGCTTTCAAGAAAAATATTATGTTCTCAGTCTATCTCATGGAGCCTCCTTGGTCACTCAGAGGTAAAGAATCAGCCTGCCACGGCAGGAGACACGGGTGGGGAAGATCCCCTGGAAAAGGAAATGGCCACCCACTCCAGTATTCTTGCCTGGGAAATCCCATGGACAGAAGGGGTCTGGGGGCTACACTCCAAGGGGTCACCAAGGGTCGGACATGACTTAGTGATGGAACAACAGCCACAAGCAGACTTGGAGGTGGGGAGCGGTGAAACATAATTTTTCCAACAGTTGATTTGAAATCCAAACCCAGAATATTGATTTGCAATAAAAACGGTTGTGTTCTGTGATCAAGACAGCTTTGATATTAAAAGAGAAAGCTCCCAGAAGGCTGGTTAACAGAGTCATTGGGCCTCTATACCCCAAACCCATACCCCGTGTCAAAGTCAGAATCTTACAAAGCCATCTGATACCCCAAGAACCAGGGTTCCCAGCAGGAGTCTGACTGAGACCATCGTTCCCCTTTTCTGTGGTTTTGCTTTCTGTGGTTTCTGTTACCTGAGGTCAACTGTGGTCTGAAAATATTAAATGGAAAATTCCAGAAATAAATAATTCATAAGTTTTAAATTGGCTGTCATTCTGATTGAATCTCTAGCTATCTCAATCTGTCCCACTCAAGATGCGAATTACCATTTTGTCTCGTGTACTTACATTATTTACACTGACCACCACCCATTAATCATTTAGTAGCCTATAGGTTATAAGCTGATCCTCCTCCTGACCATGGTCTGAAGTTCAATAGTAGCTGAATGCTACGTCACACTGCTTACATCCTTTACCTCGTTTCATCTCATCATGTATGCACTGTATCACCTTATATCATCACAAGAAGAAGGGTGAGTACAGAGCAATAAGATATTTTGAGAGAGAGAAAAAAACCACATTCATATAACTTTCATTACAGTGTTATTGTTGTTTAGTCACTAAGTCATGTCTGACTGCAACCCCATAGACTGTAGCCCAGTAAACTCCTCTGTCCATGGGATTTCCCAGGCAATAATGCTGGGGTGAGTTGGCATTCCCTTCTCCAAGGAATCTTCCTAGGCCAGAGATCAAACCCGTGTCTCCTGCATTGGCAGGCAGATTCTTTACCTCTGAGCCACCAGGGAAGCCCCTTTATTATAGTAAATTGTCATAATTGTTCCATTAGTAGTTATTGTTGTTAATCTCTCATCGTGCCTAATTTATAATTTAAATTTTATCATAGGTATGTATGTTAGGAAAAAACAATATTCAGCATTCTGCATCATCTGCGGTTTCAGGCATCCACTGGAGGTCTTAAAACGTATCACCCCACAGATAGAGGGAACTCCTGGATTTTCCAGCTCCATCTTCCCAAAAGCAATTCATGAACCTTATTGACTGCACTGTAGTATTTTCAAAAATAGCCTCTTTTTCCCAGCAAAGAAAATACTGTAAAAACTATTCCCGGCAAAGAGAATAGGGGACCGGGGAGGAGATTTGCCAAAGAATTTCAAAAAGCCAAGAATCTATTGTGTGGTATCATTTAATCTTTGGGTGGTCTCCCCCTCCCTACCCAACTTCTGGCTTCCTGGCCCTAAGTGATCTTGACTTCAGATATCTTGAAGATCACCAGAAACAGAGACCTGTAGATCATGCATGAAGCCTTATCTTTCCTGGTTATGCTTTTATTTCAGAGGTCACCCATCCACGGCGCTCCAGGAGGCTCACAGCATTAATGAATCCCTTGCTGAATTTACAGTAGCAGCTTTCAGCCCACACATTAGTGCCACTTAGACACAGATCAAATTTCCTTTTTAAGCAAAAACTTCAATAGCTCACAGATCAGCCAGCTGAGCTCTCTCCCCAACTTCCAATGTGAATAGTGGGGGGTCTCAGGGAGCAGAGAGTAAAAACCAAATTCCAATACAATGCTTCTCATTTTAAAACTTTCCCACAGCTGTTTTGCAAAATCATTTCTGCTAGCTTTATGAGGAAATGGGAAGTCTTTGCTCTGGATAAATAAAAGAATGCTTCTAAGGACAGTCCCAAAAGTGTTTGATCAGTTATTTACAATTAAATAATCATTCACTAGCCAAGATACCTGAAGAATTCATTTCTCTGAACATCAATTTCATCATCTACAGAAAGGAACTAAAAATACATGGTCTGGCTACCACTCAGGATTGCTGTAAAGATCAAATGAGATAACAACACATGTGAATGTACTATTGGTGCTAATGGTTGTGTTTGCGACTCAGATGAGCTAATTTGTTAGACAAACTTAAGACGGTGAGAATTGATGGTTTTGAACTGTGGTGCTGAAGAAGACTCTTGAGAGTCCCTTGGACGGCAAGAAGATTAAACCAGTCAATCCTAAAGGAAATCGACCCTGAATATTCATTGCGTATGTGCTGTTTGGAGGAGGGTGGTCCCAACAAGTACCAGCTGGATGGTCAGAAGAAGGAAAGAATCAAGTCTACAGTTCACACGGGTGTGGAGAGTTCCAGCAACACCACCTCACTGGGCACCTAGGACCACCATGGGTGAGGATCAAGACTCAGCCAGCCTAGCCACACCTCACTCTTCCCCAGACCGAAGAAAACTGGAACTTTTGGTGGGCCAGAGATACATGATTTGTAATTTACAGTAATTATTGCTCTGGTGTACACCTGGGTAGGTAGATCTCTCTTTTCATCCAGGTGGTCTCTGGTTTCAACCAGAGAAACTCCAGCCCTCCCAATTGGCTTCAATTCCATGCAATTTTTATTGAGGGCTTATTTATGTTAAGCATGGTATTCAGAGCTGAGGCCCCAAAGATAATGATGATAATAACAAATGCCATCTTATCATGTTCATTCTACAGAGGAGGAAGCTGAAACTCAGAGAGGTGATTTCCACAGCGGCTGCAAAGGAATAAACAGCAGAAGTGGAGTTGAGAGAAGGGCTGTGTGTCCCCAGCGAGCTCACACTCATGACGCCACTGCGTGATAGCCCTCCCCTCCCGGTCTCCTTCTCAGACCTACAGGGAGCACCGCTACAGCCTCTGTATTCCCCTGAGGCGGCAGCATCACCCCCAGAGTTGTCTGTCCCATCGTCCCAGGACCACCTGCCCTGCCCCTCTTCTCTGCCTCCCATTCCAGTCCTCTTTGAGTGCTGGTGAGGTGACCCCAACCCCAATCTCACCTACCCCGCTGGATTTCAGCCAGCTTCCAGCTAAGATCTCAGACCACTGCTCCGCCCCGGAACTCAGTCCCTCCACCCACTGAGGCAGCCCGGGGCAGTCACAGGAGTGCTTCCGCCTGGGCTCCCTTCTCTGAGGCTGTCTCCTTATCTATGAGATGAGGTATGATCTCCCCCTAAGGTCAGATGAAATCATCTATGTACAATGCCCAGTGCAGGCTTGATTCCTGGGGCTCCCATCCGCCTGAGACTCTCAAGATCATGCCCGGCCAAGAAGATGAACCCACCCTCCCCACGTAGCATTGAGGGAACTTCACTTGAATTTGTTCATTCCTGGGAGGCTATGCACTGCCAGGTCCAAGGTCTACCTCTCAAGCCCGGCCAGTTTCCCCAGCCCATCTTGTATTAGCCAATGGGGTGGGCTCTGCTTCCCACCCCACCCCCTACTCCCCCTCACCCGGCAACCTTGGCTGAGGTCCCAGCATGCCTGCTCCTGTTGCCACACTTTACAGCAGTGCTTTTCACCAGAATTTTCTGGAGTGATGGAACTGATCTGTATCTGTGCTGTCCAAAATGGAAGCCAGAAGTCCTTTCAAGGTGCTGTAGAGGCCTTGAGATGGTTAGTGTGGCTAAGGAACAAGCATTTTAATTAATTTTATTATAAATCACCATTGTAGGCTGAGGTTGCTATCGATATCTTATAGGACGGCCCAGGTGTAACACATGCACACTCAGGTGTGTTCCTTGTCTCTCTGCTCCTGGCCATGACTTCACCCCACGTGAACCACCCCACGTGGGTTTGCTAGCCATAGCCACTTACAGTCAAGTCCAGCCCCACCAATAACACACCAGGCGCTCACTGGCTCCTGCAGACGAGCCTGTGATTATATCTAGTGCATTCACCTCTGCCGGAGACGTTCACCTTCCAGGTAACAACTCTTTTAGGGGTCACTGGAAGGTAAGGAGGAAACAGACAAGCCATCCAACAGTGTGTCTGCAGCAGCCAGAGCTGAGAAGGGGTGTATATAATTACAGATCCCAGGACTGGAAAGGATTAGACGTGCTACAGAAGTGAATGTCAGGCAACATGATATTCCACAGGTGTGAAAGGAGCGTTTCTATAGGGTTGGCCAACACTCTCTAAATCAAAAATATCTGCAGCCGGGGGAAAAAAAGAAGAATTTTACTAGAGTTAAATGGAATAGGAGAGACCATACCTGCAAACCTGAGTGCCCACTCACTGACCTAAAGACTAGATCTTTTATCAAAGGGACATATGATTTAAATGGAAGATTGTTGTAGTTGTTCAGTCACTGAATCCTGTCCAACTCTTTGCAACCCTATGGGCTGCAGCATATCAGGGCCCCCTGTCCTCCACTGTCTCCCAGAGTGTGCTCAAATTCATGTCCATTGAGTCAGTGATGCTATCAAACCATCTCATCCTCTGCCACCTCTTTTCCTTACCCAGCATCAGTCTTTTCTAATGAGTCAGCTCTTCGCATCAGGCAACCAAAATATTGGTGCTTCAGATTCAGCATCAGTACTTACAATGAATATTCAGGATTGATTTCCTTTAGGATTAACTCATTTGATCTCCTTGCAATTCAAGGGACTCTCAAGAGTCTTCTCTAGCATCACAGTTCAAAAATATCAATCCTTTGGCATTCAGCCTTCTTTATGGTCCAACTCTCACATCTCTACATGACTACTGGAAAGACCATAGCTTTAACTATATGGACCTCGGTCAGCAAAGTGATGTCTCTGCTTCTAATACACTAATCAGGGTTGGGGAATTAGGAACTAGTCATAGTATCATTTAAGCCCTGAGAAAACCATATCACAAGAGGTTAAATGACTTGCTCAAGTTCACACAAATTGTGCAGAGTTGAAATAGGATTTGAATGCAACATCTATCTCTTGACTGCTAGGCTAACCAGCCTTTCAAGGTTCATGACAGAGAACCTACTTGGCATCTGTGGACTATAATAAAGAGTGTGTTAGAAAGAGACAGGAATGTAAATAGGCACAGCCTTTGGAAGGAACTTGGCAGTATCTGTCAAAATTGTAAACACTCACCCCCTGTAACCTGGCAACTCCATTTTTAGGCATTCATCCTAAATATTTGCAGATATGGACAAGACATACAGTATGATCTTGCAGTTTTTTGGGTTTTTTTTTTAAGGGGGAATTGGAAAGAGTCTAAATGTCCACCGATCTGGCATTTCTTAAATTAACTCTGGCAAATCCATACAATGAATTACCATCAGGTTGTCATAAAGAACAAGGTCAGTTTTGACATGTGGCATTGGAAATTCTCTAAGGTACGCAGTTAAGTAAAAAAGGCAAACTGTGGAATGCTAGGTACAGGATGGGCCAGGGATTTAAGCATTTAGGTTGAAAATAACATAAAACAGAACTGTATTTCTGTACATGAAGCAAAGCTCCATGGCAAATAGGAGTAGGGATTTCTGTGTTTAGTGATAATCATGGCATCAGGTCCTATCTCTTCATGACAAATAGATGGGGAGACAATGGAAACCATGACAGACTTTATTTTCTTAGGCTCCAAAATCACTGTGGACAGTGACTGCAGCCATGAAATTAAAAGACGCCTTCTCCTTGAAAGAAAAGCCATGACAAACCTAGACAGCATATTAAAAAGCAGAGACATTACTTTGCCTACAAAGGTCTGTATAGTCAAAGCTATGGTTTTTCCAGTAGTCATGTACAGATGTGAGAGCTGGACCATAAAAAAAGCTGAGTGCTGAAGAACTGATGCCTTCGAATTGTGGTGCTGGACTCTTGAGAGTCCCTTGGAAAGCAAGGAGATTAAATGAGTCAATCCTAAAGGAAATCAACCATGAATATTCACTGAAGGACTGATGTTGCAGCTGAAGCTCCAAAATTTTGGCCACCTGTTTCGAAGAGCCAACTCATTGGAAAAGACCCTGATGTTGGGAAAGATTGAAGGCAGGAGGAGAAGGGGATGACAGAGGATGAGATGGTTGGATGGCATCATGGACTCAACGAACATGAGTTTGAGCAAGCTCTGGGAGTTGGTGATGGACAGGGAAGCCTGGTGTGCTGCAGTCCATGGGGTCGCAAAGAGTTGGACAAGATCAAGTGACTGAACAACAGCAAATGCTATTTCGGAGAGACTGCTAAGAGGCCAGATAGTAAAGGTAAAGTTAGTCACAAGCATGCTGGGAGGGTAAGAAAATGTCCTCTTTTATCCAAGATACTAGAGAAACCAGAAGAATGTCCTGAAGAATATGAAAGAGTTATGTCATGTCCAACTCTTTGTGACCCCAGGGCTGTAGTCCACCAGGCTCCTCTGTCCATGGAATACTCCAGGCAAGAATACTGGAGTGGGTAGCCATTCCCTTCTTCACAGGATTTTCCCAACCCAGGGATCAAACCCAGGTCTCCTGCATTGCAGACTGATTCTTTACCATCTGAGTCACCAGGGAAAGCCAGAAAGATGTCCTGCAGGATAACACAGGGCAAATCAAGAAGAACTTTGAGGGGATGTTTCAGGGACTCTGGAATAATAATCCTCACCCTGGCCCTTCACTCTAGACTCTTCAGAAGGCTGACTGCCTCTCACAGAAAGACATCCCAGTGGTTGCTTAAAGCCACCCAGCTACTTAGGACCTGCCCTGGCATCAGATAGCAGATGTCCTGAAAGCTCAAAGTCCAAAGCTGCTCCACTTTAAAGCAATAAACTCTAGATTGTTGATCCTTAAATTGCATTTGAAGTGTTTTCAAAGAATGTCTTACTCTCTGGCACAAATTATAAAAACAAATTAGAACCCAGGTCACCAGACTCCAGAGGCCCTCAAGACACATTAAGGAGAGCAAATATGTCCTTTTCGATAAGGTTTTGTTTTGCATGCTCAATCAGTGTGAGAGGTACTAGTGTTCAATTCTTGGCTTTTCTCTCCATTCTATTTCATTGCAACCATCCACCAATAAACACTTTTATAAAAAAAAAAGTTCTGTCCAGGCTCCTGGGCCATTGCATCTCTTCTTATACAGCCTGTCATTTGGTCACTCTGTTGCACTTTGTAGATCTTGGGTTTTTTCTGCCCTGAACTTCAAAGACCCAATTATATCAGCCCAGAGATGAGTCCGATTATTGCGGCAATGCTGCGCTCTGCTGGCCACTGCCAAGCGTGGTCCTTTAAGAGGGATGCCTGTCTAGAATTCAGGCACGTAACAGCTATTATGTTCTTACTCCTTTACATGGATTATGTCATTGAATTCGCACAACTGCCCTGTGACATTAAAAATTATTGTCTACGTTTTCAGAAGAGAAATCTGAGTCCCAGAGTAGTTAGATAACTTGTCCAAGATCACATAGCTAACAAGTAGCAGAAATGGTATTTGAACTAGGTTTATCTACTCTGCTAGCCATTATTTAACCCTCCCAGAGGGAAGATAGCTAACAATTTTTGAGCAACTGAAAGGTTAGTTAATTAACTTGAAAAAAAATCTTGCGTGTTTACCTGTGGCCATGTGACCAGTAAGGCGGATGTTTCTGGGCCCACAGCACTGGCTTCGTCTCTGTCGTTCATGCAGATGCATTGGCCCCAGGAGACCACCGACAGGGACTCAGGGGGCTGACAGCCTCCAGCCGCTGTGCCTCAGTGTGTGCAGCGAGGCCCCACTCTCGCTGGATTCACGCCACAGGTGAGTGGGCACGAGGAGCAGGCCAGAGCGCGGCCGCTTCTGCCCACTGCAGGACTCCTCTAAGACCACCGCGGCTGGACCCTCCCCGCCAGCCTGCCCTGCAGGCTGAGGCTCCTTCCTCCCCCGCCCCCTCTGTCCCAGGTGTCACAGACACAGACACACAGGTGTCTGTGTCACAGGTGGCGCACCTTCCTTGTGCTCTGAGGGTCTCCCACCAACTCCTGCTCTGTCCTCCTTTGCTCTTCCCAGCTGTCTCTCTCTGAAAATCCCATGTACATTTCGTGTCTGTTTCTCAGGGAACCCAAACAGAGCCTACCAGAGGGCACGTTTCTCCTTCAGTGGAACCATCAGTACTTATTATTGTTAATTCTCGTACACCCTGAAAGAGCAATCAAGAAAAGAAACCATTAAAGTCCCATGCAAGTGCCGGATCTCTCAATGTGCACCCCAGAAGCCAGTGACAGGCTCACAGAGTACCCCATGTCCAGATCGATCACTCACACTTGAGAGTGGCCACTGTCAGTGGAAGTCCCCATCACCCACCATCCCACATGAGAGGGTCTTGGCAAGACTATGAAGAGAAAAGATTTCGTTTTCACAGTGTGCCTACCTTACCTGTCACGAGCTCAGTGCCTTATGCAGGTCCCTCCAGATCAGGTGGAATGTGGAATCCCAAATGGATATGTCCACCTGACATAAGAATTTATCCTCCAAGATGTTCTCACCTCCCTTCCTATCAGTAGATCGCATACCCTGTATTCAATTACCCATGTAACACGGAGCAGAAGCCCCAGTGGTCATGCATCAGTTTTGGCAATTTAGGGATCCAACCAGGTGAATCCAATACTACTCTTACCCGCACATTGCTTGAATCAGGTGGAGGAATTCAGTTGTGAACATTTAGCTGATGACTATCCAGCAGGATAAACCACCATCAGAAGCAGCAGTGTAGAGAGAGGAGTCTAGGATTTGTAACAAGAAGGCCTGGGCCAGAGTCCTGCATCTGCCTCTTGGGCAAGTTCCCCATCCTCACCCAGCCTCATTTCCAAGTCTGTAAGAAGACAGCAGAGAAGAGTACGTCCTCACCATGGGCCACATGTTCTGGTGGGTTAGAAGTCTTTGAAGGCAGGCAGACCTGTGTTTGACTCCTGGCTGGATAAACTTGAGCAAGGGACCTGGCATCTCTGCTCCTCAATGCGCACACTAACACACATCTCGCGGTGCTGCTGTGACCGTTAAGAATGACATGTATGCAAAGAATCTGTTCATAATAAATATGAGATACGGACTTCCCTGGTGGTCCAGTGGTTGAGAATCTGCCTGCCGGTGCAAGGGACACTGATTCAATCCCTCTTCTGGGAAGATTCCACACACTTTGGGGCAAATAAGCCCATGCCCTACAGCTACTGAGCCCTCACTCTAGAGCCTTCAAGCCACAACTACTGAAGCCTGCCCCCTAGAGTCCATGCTCCACAAGAGAAGCCACTGCGATGAGAAGCCTGTGCTCTCTAGTTGGAGAAGAGCCCCTGCTTGTTGCAACTAGAGAAAGCAACTAAGACCCAGTGCGGCCATAAATAAAGTTTTGTTTTTGTTTTTTTAATGAGATACTTGCCAGCTATTCACCAAAATGTTTTGGTTAGAAGAAGAAAAAAAAACCATAATCTCTCTCTTGCCAGACAGTGATTGGTTGTTGCCATTATTTTAAATGCCCTAGAGGGGATGGAATTAAGGGGTCTGAAATCCAAGGAGAGGGGACTTAGCTGAAGCAGGGGGAGGAGAATCAGGCTTTGGACAGGCAGAGGCAGAGGGGACATCGGGCCAGGTGTGGACACCAGCAAAGGCAAGAAAGCTCAAGGGAACCTGCCTAGAGCCGATTCCCCGGGCCCTTTAGGTGAGTGTGAAAGAACCAGAGAAAGGAGGCCGGGACAGGGCCGTCGCGAGAGGAGCGTATGGGGAGGTAGGAAAGGTGCCTCAGAGATCTCAGGCTTCTGGCAGCTTCCAAGGAGTTTACAATCCCCTGGGAAACCACCCACGCTGTGGACAGAGAGAAATAATATCTGAGACACTGGGAAGAAGGGGAAGATGGTAACGTGGCTACCAGAACTCCAAAGTCACCTTCCTCAGGTCAGGGGAATGAAGAGACAGTTCTATCAGACAAGAGGGAGAAGGCAGGTGACCTGGGCCCAGATGCCAAAGGCCAGGAGGCGGCAGAGACACAACCAGGCTGCTCTTGACATTGACATCACCCTTTCCAGACATTCTGAGACAGGAGGGAAGGGGGCAGGAATTTCTAAGAATTGGGCCGCCACCCATTTTTTGGCCTGTTATGGTTGGCTTCAGAACTGTCATGGCACTGGTGAGTCTGTGTATCATTTAGCGAGTGCTGACGATAAAGGCCAAGGGCCGAAGAATTGATGCTTTAGAACTCTGCTGCTGCAGGAGACTCCTGAGAGTCCCTTGGACAGCCAGGCAATCCAACCAGTCCATCCTAAAGGAGATCAGTCCTGAATAGTCATTGGAAGGACTGATGCTGAAGCTGAAACTCTAATCCTTTGGCTACCTGATGCGAACAGCTGACTCATTGGAAAAGACCCTGATTCTGGAAAAGATTGAGGGCTGGAGAAGAAGGAGGTGACAGAGGATGAGATGGTTGGATGGCATCACTGACTCAATGGACATGAGTTTAAGCAAACTCTGGGAGATAGTGAAGGACAGGGAAGCCTGGCGTGCTGCAGTCCATGGGGTTGCAAAGAGTCAGCGACTGAACAACAAGCCTGACCACCATGGGGCTGGGGTAGGACTAAAAGACAGCCACCCCTCAGCCGGCTTGCCCAACCCTCCCACCTCTTCCCCACCACCCTGGGTGAGGCTGTGCAGCTGAGATGGGATTTAAAGGTCGCATGTCTCCTGACATAAAGTGTTTCAGTTGGAAGCCATAGGGAAGGGCAATTTCATGCTGAGCCCACAGTCAGCATGTTTTCCACAAGTCCATGCTCCTGACTACAACACAGACAAATAAATGCTCATAACCACCTCACTCCTTCTAGGGCTGACTCTTGATGGAGCAAGCTTTGCACCTGGGAAGTAGTCACATTTGGGATAAATGAATAAATAAACAAAAGAAGGAATAAATGACAAAGTATCCCTAGGTCCAGTTGGTTAGGAAATGAACTTCAACCAGTTATCATGGCCAAGTCTTAAGGAAATTCTACGGATATTTACAAAACTTTTGGTGTGAGGGAATCTCTTTTGAAAGCCAAGAGTGGGGGGAGAGTTGGGAGGGGGCTGTGTTTAGTCCCATGGAGGTGACAAGTAAGAGAGAAACAGCCAATTTGGGCGCAAACCACAAGAGTTTATGTCCTCAAAACTGGTGAAAATCTTAATAAGAGCTGCCTATTCTCAGAGATTGCTAAGGGGGCTGGGGCACAGGTAGGATGATGGGGATGGGGCAGGAGAGCAAGTGGCGAAATATAGTGCAAGCTCAGAGCAGCAAGAGGGCCTAGGCTACCTGGGACTCGTCTTTCAGGAAAGCCATACTCTCCACAACTCCTTAGTTTCTCTGCAGCCTGACCTAGAAAAGCCGAATGGTCCCAAAGAGCTGGCGCCCAAGACCCTAGGAGAAGCAGGAACCTGTTTGGCAGCTGACAAACAGGCTCAGCTGCTGGCAGAGGGCTAAGAGGGCCCCACTCTTAGGGAAGATGGCATGTACCGCAGGGGGCCTTTTAGTCTATCGAGGAAGGACACGGGCAGCGATGTCAGGGAAACCCAGGGATCCCGGCAACAATGGAGGTGCTTGGCACTCCAATGGGTTGAAGTCATCGGGGTTTAAGACACTAGAGACAGCACTGGGACCATGCTTAGCCGAGGAGATGCTGAACCCTAGCTGTTCTAACCGGGGCACTTTTAACATGGAGAGTTCTTCCTGAGGCTTTGGAGGGACTGTGCTATGATAGTCAGTTTCCTAAGGAAGGCTATGAGACCCAGAGCAAGCCAGGAGTGGGTTGTTGGTTATGTGACAGGTGGAGCAGATCCCAAGGGCTCAATCCCTGGTCGTGGGTTGGACCTCTCTAGTCAAACACTAGTCTAGATGTTGCTGAAAATGTATTTGCAGCTGTGATTAACACTTTACAGTCAACTGACTTTAAGGACCTTACCTTTGATGGTGGGGGTTCAGTTCAGTTCAGTCGCTCAGCCGTGTCCAAGTCTTTGTGACCCCATGGACTGCAGCACGCCAGGCATCCCTGTCCATCACCAAATCCTAGAACTTACTCAAAGGCATGTCCATCAAGTCGGTGATGCCATCCAACTATCTCATCCTCTGTTGTCCCCTTCTCCTCTGGCCTTCAATCTTTCCCAGGATCAGGGTCTTTTCAAATGAAGTTCTTTGCATCAGGTAACCAAAGTATTGGAGTTTCAGCTTCAGCATCAGTCCTTCCAATGAGTATTCAGGACTCATTTCCTTTAGGATGGACAGGTGTGGGCCTCGTCTATTCAGTTGAAGACTCAAGCACAAAAAATGAGGTTCCTTGAAAAAAAGAATTCTGCCTCACGACTCTAACACAGAAATCCTGCCTAAGTTTCCAGCTTGCCAAGCTGCCCCATGGACTTCGGATTTGCCAACTTCACAAACATGTAAACAAATTCCTTAAAATAACCTTAAGATTCCTTTTAAAAAAATGTCTTAGCATACACAAACATATTTTCTGTTGATTCTCTTTTTCTGGAGAACCTTGTCTGATACACAGGATATTTGCCAACATCTAAGGTGTGAGGTGAGCAGAGCAGCAGGTGTCAGGTAAAAGGGCACAGCCGAGAATATGATGCTGTCACACACGTGCCCTAGGTGCTGGACTGGGGCTGGAATTAGCCCATTTTACAGATGCACAAACTGACACCTGTCAGCCATTTGTCCCAAATCTCACATCTTACTGATGGTAGAGCAGAAACCTAAATCCTAGTCTTCCTTCTCCCAATGCCTTGCACTCTTCCTGCTACATCTCAGAACCACTAATAACCAGCTGTCTCTTAGTTCCGCCCTCTCTATTCAGAGAATGCCCTCGAGCTCCCTTGCACAGTGGAGCACATAGTCACAGGCACCCTCCATCAGCCACACTCCAGGGCCGGCTCTAGGTATAACACTCACTCACCCTCTCCATGTTAATGTTATGTCAGCCCCTGTACTGAATCACAAGGATGCTAGGCCGTCTTTTACTGCATCTTTTTCTCAGTTCCTACATCCAATCACTTCAGTTTTAAAGAATCAACCTCCAAGCTGTCTCACAAATCTGCCCTCTTTTCGAATCTTCCCACTGGGACCGTGGGCTTTCCAGGGTGCTGCCTGGAAAGAATCTGCCTGTCACTGCAGGAATTTTTACACAGGAGATGTGGGTTCGATCCCTGGATCGGGAGATCTCCTGGAGGAGGAAATGGCAACCCACTCCAGCAGTCTTGCCTGAAAAATTCCACGGACGGAGGCGCCTGGCAGGTTATAGTCCTTGGGGTCGCAAAGAGTCAGACACAGCCGAGCAACTGAGCACGCACACAGACACGCAGACCACACGTGCTCACACCCCAGGCCACTTCTCACCCAGGAGCTAAGCAGTGAAAGCAGGTTTTGAGAACAACTGAGCTCTTATGGGATGGAAGAAATTCCAGATGGAGATTTTTGTGACCAAAATCTTGGACTCCTTGGACATCTTTAAACGCCTTTGTGGCAACAATTCTCCTTTTTACTGTGAAGCAACCCAAGGTCACTTATCTACTATGTTTTAGACCCTAGGTGGGCTTGCTAGACATTTCGTAATGGGGAGCATATCTCACTCCCTGGAGAGTATTTAGGGAATCTATAGGGGCATTTTTTGGTCATAATATTGGGATTTGAGGGAATTCGCTGCTGGAAATTAGCAGGTGGGGCATAGGACAGTGCTGCACCATAAAAAAGAAATAGTTCCCCATTCCACACATCTTTCAAATGTCATGCTGGAAAAACATGTAGATAAAAACTTGTTCATAAAGTTCTGAGTATAATTTTGTCTCACATATAAATATCAAGGTACTTGTACACATCTTTAATATATATCCATTGTATGTTGTACACAAGGAATGCAACAAGTCAAATGGAGATGGCATTTATTTGTTGTTTGTGGAAAATCACCGATGTCAACACACTCAGGAATAACATGGGTCTCATCACACCTGCACGCTGGTCTGTGCTTGTGGATATGAGGCACACCACTGACCGCACTGACCGCTGTGTTGTGTATCTCTGCAGCCCAGCCTCAGTGTTACATTCTGAAACACTACAAACTACTTAATTGCAAGTTACTTGCCTATTTTTCTTCCTTTGTGAAACAGTTATGCCAGGATGGGGGAGAGGAGGTGGTAAAATGGTGCATCTGCTATGGAAAATGGTATGGAGGGTCCTCAGAACATTCAACATAGAATTACCAATGATTCAGCAATTCCACTTCTAGGTAGATACCGCAAAGAACTGAAAGTGGGGACTCAACCAAGTATTTGCACATCTGTGTTCACTGCAGCATGATTAACGATAGCTGAATGGTGGGAGCAACCCAGGTGCCCATCCGCAGATGAATGGATGAATAAAACGTTGTCTAGAAGACATTCCACAGGACATCATTTAGCCTTTAAACAGAAGGAAATTATGGCGCTGGCTACAACATTCATAAAACTTGAAGGCTTTATGATCGGTGAACTAAGTCAGTCACAAAAGACAAATACTGTAAGATCCCACTGACATGGGGTCTGTTTGTGCGCGTGCTAAGTCACTTCAGTCGTGTCCGGCTCTTTGTGACCCCGTGGACTGTAGCCCACCAGACTCCTCTGTCCGTGGGATTCTTCAGGCAAGAATACTGGAGTAGGTTGCCATGCCCTCCCCCAGGGGATGTTTCCGACCCAGGGATCAAACCCACATCTCTGTGTCTCCTGCATTGGCAAGCAGGTTCTTTACCACTAGCGCCACCTGAGACGCTCCATATGAAGTCACTAGAGGAGTCACATTTAGAGACAGAAAGCAGATGGTGTTTGCTGGGGGCTGGGGGGCAGAGAGAGCAGGGGGTTCGTGTTTGATGGGTACAGAGCTACAGTTTGGGGAGACAGAAAGGTCTGGAGCTGGATGATGCTGATGGCCATAGAACAATGTGAGTGCACTTAATGCCACTGAAGTGGATACCTCAAAATGGTGAAAATGGCAACTTTTACACGATGTATGCTTTCCTACAACTTTTTTTAAAAAAGAGTTATGCATTTTATTGGGGGTTGTTTTTGCCTGTATCAGCAGGATAGTCAAGAGGGCATTTCAAAATATTTGTTTTGAAAAGGAAACTTTACATGGAAAACAAGGTGTCTAGAGTTTTATGCCCTTAGCGGTTTACAGCACATTTTATGTCGTCTGGAGACTTTCTGGCACCCCTTTGAAATCTGTGGAGACACCTAGGCATCGCTAATGAAGGGCTGGGGATTGTTGGAGCACAGAGTGGAAGACCCCAGGGGACTAAGAAAATATGTATTTGAGCTTATGAGAATTAGGGCTGAGAGAAGAGCTACTCAGAGTCCCTTTGAGCTGGGTGTGAGCTGGCACGTCTGGGACTACAAACATTTTATAATATATTTATGGAGCTTCTCACGCTTCATGACACAAAAGCTCTGTACATGTAGAGTTCATTAACAGAGGCAGCTATGGCAGAGTGCTAGTCAGGGCCGCCCTGGCCATGTTAGAGCTGTCCGTGTGGTTTAGGACAAATGTCTTCACTTCTTTGAGTCCCATTTGCCACAATCTGTAGGACAGGAATAATATTTACCCAACTTCTTATGAATACCTCCTATTTATAGATACCTACTATGGGTCAGGTTCTTGGCGGACGTTGCATCATTTCATCATTAATCATTTAATCTTCACAGCTCCCCCGTGAATTAACATAGGAAACCCAGGCAGATGCATTCAGTCTCCCAACCAGTTCCTCCTGGCTCTTTGGAGGGCATCAATGTGGCTTCCTGTGTCTCTCTGGCTGCTTGAGTTTCCTCGGCCCAAATACAGGCTACCCGGAAGGCCCATGGAGTTGAAACCCCAGGAGCAACCCTCAGTCAACAAGGGATGGGAGCCAGTGGACAAGGAGTCAGCACCTCACCCAGCGGCAGAACAATCCAGGGATGTTCCCCACGCAGTCTCCGGGAGGTCCCTGTAGGACCGAGTTCTGCTATTGGTTTTACTCACTCCTCACACTCACCATGCTATGCTTCCTGCAACCAGATCCCAAGTAAACCACTTCACTCAAATACTTGTCTCAGGATCCGCTTGGGGGTTACCCAAAGGAAGACAGCAAGGGAGGTTCAGAGAGTGAAGTTCTTTGATAGAGATGCCACAGTTAAAAAGCTCAGCTGAGCCCCACTCCTGAATACAAAGTTCATCTGCCTTCCACCATCCCTGGGTGTTGGGACTGAGTGAGATGAAGCCAATGAAGAAGAGATGTCAGTGCACAGGAAATGATTATCACGTTTTCACCTGATCTTCATTCTAGCCCCAGGAAGTGGATCAGCAGGCTCATTTTGTGCCCACTTTACAGGAAACGGAGACTCGTTGGACAAAGTGACTGGCTCTTCAATGACAAATGGCAAGGTGATTCTGTTCCTCCTGGCCCGTGTTCTCCATTTCTCTGCCTCTCTCTGTGACCACACACTGGACTTCATCCTTCAGGCCCCTCAACCTCTGGCTTCCAGCTGGGGTCAGCCAAGAGAAGGCATGAGCAGCAAGAGAGAGAAGGGATGTGTGACCACCCCCCTTCCTGAGAGGGTATAATTTTAACAGTGGCTGCATTTCTCTGTTGGAGTCACAACTCCTTTCCAACCACTTTAATTAAAAAAAAAAAAAACAACTTGGATTTCCCCAGCTTTTATTAAAAATCTAGGATTCTGAGAAAGAGGGAAGGAAATGGCGAAAGTTTGCTAAGACCCCAGGACCCTTCCCAAGGGCCAGTCTGCCCTGATCCTGTATCACGGCTATAGCACTCAAACCTTTGACTTGCCCATCAGCAAAGGCTGTGGCTTCTGGCTCTTGCTGATCCCAGGGCATTTCTCATCCCTGCCCACACCTCCGTCAATCTCAGCGGGAGTCTCAAACCTCCAGGATCTAATGCCTGATGATCTGAGATGGAATTGATGTCATAATAATAGGAATAAAGTGTACAGTAAATGTAATTGTGCTTGAATCATCTCAAAACCACCCCCCCTCCCCAGATCTGTGGAAAAATCTTCCATGCAACCAGTCTCTGGCTCTAGAAAGGTTGGGGACCACTGCTATACATCATCTTCTTTACACCCTCTTCAATGAACCCCTCTGAGGTTCATTCTTTTCCTTGCTGGGACTTTAACCCGAAGGGTTTAGCAACCAATAAGGGGGAGGGCAGGGGGAGGGCCAGGAATAAAATCTTTATGGAGCAAAGACCGTTTTCCAGGCCCAAATGACACTTTTCATTCATGACCCTCATGAGAAGGCTGCTGGTGGGTAGAATTATGACTCCCATTTCACAGGTGAACAAACTAAGGTTCAGTCATACTACATGGACCAAAATCCAGGTTAGTTAGAACTGACAGCCCATGTTCTCTTCCCTTTCCCACAAAGACCACACTGTTCTCTAGCCTGACTTGCCTTTACTGTAGATAACTGTTGGGACCACAGCCCTCCAACGTGGCCCTGGGCATGTCAGGAAACCCGGGACACCCTGCCTGTGGCGAGGGTGTAGCATCTTTGTGGCCAGTGAGCATTCCATGAATGGAAACAGCTTTCCCTTCTGGGAGGAAAGGCAGGATTTCATGTGAATGTGTGATGGCTGGCAGAGGGCCAAGAATAAGAGCAGGAAATGGAAGCCCTAGTGAGATAACTGCCACGAACATTGAGGGGAGGGGGCAGGATAAACAGAGGACTTTCAATTTTGCAAAGCATTGGAGAGCTCGTTGGATTAAGGAACGACACTTGGGGAGAACCCGGGGAATATTAGGAAAAGGGGGAGACAGCCTTGGCAGGCAGCAGAGACTCAATGCTGGTGGAGCGATTAAAGGGTGGGGTGAATGACTGGGAAACCACAGAATCATGCAAAACCCAAAAGCAGGCGTCTGAAATGTGCAGAAGGAAAAAAAAATCAATTATAAGGCAAAACATAACCAACCGGAGTTTATGCTTAGTAGCTGAAAATATTCAAAACAACATTTTGGAATGAGAAACACATGGAACAAAAAGCAACTGTCATTTGATTTAGCAGCTTGAGAAATGTGACTTCTTCCCACATGGGTTTGGAAGAGGGACTAGTCAGAAAGACAGAAGTCAGAACTCTAAATAAAGATGTGGAGCTGAATGGGTTCAGAGGGGTTGCCTAACACTTGACAATTATGAATAAAATCAGAAATACCAGATTTCACAAAGTTTATTAGAGTATACAAATTTTCTTTCTCCCTACCTCTACAGCAGTCTGCAACATACCCATTATAAAATAATGTCTGGCTATTTAGGACCTATGTTGCAGACACTTTATGTACATTATCCCTAATTCTCCCTACAGCCCTATAAGTAATAGTATCGTCCCATTACACAGATTTGGGAACTGAGGCACAGAGTGTTTAAATAACTTGGACTAGGTCATATGAGAGGTTGCTGAGAGGCTGAAGAAAGAAGAAAATCCAGATCATTTTCTCCTGGTACATTCCATTACCACATGGAGAATCCTGAAACTTAGGTTTTCTAGATGGCCCAAATCTCTGTTTTCAGAAGGAAAAATCAAGAAACAGAGAGGAGACAAACATATTTATGGAAATGGCAGCCCTAGAATTTGAGTGGAGATCTATGGGGTCTGGGAAGAGAAATCTTAAGATCATCGAGCCCAAAGCCTCTATTTTATGCCAAGGTGATCCCTCCAAGAGCTTGAAGCAGGGGCAAGAGGAAAGTTCATTTCTCACACAGGGTAGTACATCCTACTATCCATGTATTCATTCAACAAACATTTTCAAATGGCAGCCAAGTATGTGCTATGAAAAATATGAAAATATTTTTCCAATAAGCAACTGGAAGGTGCTTGATTTACATTTTCTTTTGATTTGATCTTTCTTTTCCATTTGAGCACATTTCCACTACATTCACTGCATCAGTTCCTCAAATGCTCCTCCAAAAACTGTATTCAATGAACAATCAACAGACTGCTATCTTTAGAACATTTATCATCAAATAGCAGTCCTTGGTTTTTTTCCAGTCGTGACTATGTTTTCTGTTCTGCAACACTGGCAGCTCTGAAAGCATGCTTTTTTCTTAGCATATATGAATGGTAAAGGCCTCTTCTATTCCCTTGTCTGAGCTGAGAAGGGTAATTGAAAGGGGGCTTTGTAAAGGCTCTGAAAAGCATATGGATTTGGCTAGCGTTTTATTAGAAATCTAGAAACCTGGGAAAGGGAAATAAAACCATATTTGTTTGCCAAATCCCAAAACATTTCCCCCATTTGGTCAGATCAAGTGCCAGGTTCCTGCTACCCTAGTCATCAGTAAATTTTTTGCTGTGTAACAAATGACCCCTACAACTTAATGCCTGCAAGTAATAAACACTTATCATTTTCCCTGATCCTGTGGGTCTGCTAGGTGGTTCATGTGGGCCTCTGGCCTGGCCTGGATGGGCTAGGATGTCACATGTCTGGGACTCACCCGGGTTGAATAGAGCCTCTCTCCTCTCAGTGGGGCTGGCCTGGGCTTCTCCATATGCCAGTAGAAGGGCCCCCAACAGCAAAAGAAGAACAAGCCCCAGTGGGCAAGTACTTTTCAAGACTCTTGTATCACATGTGATTCTGGTCCCATTGGCCAAAGCTTGTCCTGAAACCAAGCCAAATTCAAGGGGTGGAAAACAGACTCCACTTCCTAATGGATGTATCTATAAAAATATTGTGACCATTTTTTTTCATATTCCCTCCACTGCTGGGCGTTTTGCTGGCCGAGGTCCCTCAACTATCAGCCCTCTCAGAAACTGTTCCTTTTTTCCCAAAGAAAACCATCTCACTGAAGGATGATGCTCATTCCCAGGGGCAGCAGCCTGTTGTGGTAACTGGTTGCTGTGGGGATACAAAGGTTTGGTCTCTTGCCCACATTTGAGACCCAAAGTCTGACCAGTCGTCCCAGCTTCTCAGGTTCTTCAATGGTCAGCTGAGGCCTTTGTTGGTGTTCAGTCACTAAGTCATGTCCAACACTTTGGGACCCCACGGACTGCAGCATGCCAGGCTTCCCTGTCCTTCACTGTCTCCCAGAGTTTGCTCAGACTCATGTCCATTTAGTCAGGGATGCCATCCAACCACTTCATCCTCTGTCGAACTCCCCTCTCTGCTCAGTCCTGCGCCTTCCTTTCCACCAGAGGTGTCCCTCTTGAGCACATCCCCCAGTAGACCTAACACAACCTAATCTCTGTGCCACTAGCTGCCTGCTGTGGACAGATGCTGCCAGGAGTAATCTGAGAAAACAGATGCCAAAATGGACTCTAGGGCTGGATCACCTGCCAGCTGACGCAATGAGAGCCAATTACTATGCTGTGGTGGTTGTTCTTCAGTCTCCAAGATGTGTCTGACTCTTTCCGACCCCATGGACTATAGCCCACTAGGCTCCTCTGTCCATGGGATTCTCCAGGCCAGAATACTGGAGTGGGTTACCATTTTCTTCTCCAGGGGATCTTTCTGACCCAGGGATTGAACCTGTGTCTCCTACACTGGTAGGCAGATTCTTTACCATCGAGCCACCTGGGGAGTCCATTACTGTTGATACAGAGAGCTAATTCAGCCCCATATGCGAGATGGTGGTAAAACTGGTCAAACTTCCACCAGTGGTGAAATAGAATGGGATACTGGTGGAAGAAATGGTCCCAGAGTGTGTGACATATTGGGCTTTTGCCAAAGATGGAGGAAAGAGTCATTAGGGACAATGGAATTGAATGGCTGTTATTGGAGAACAATGTATGCTTTGGGGGAAAAAAAGATAGTGAAAGACTGCAATGACTATTAGTCAATAAAGAAAACCAAGTAGAAAAATACAAGGGCCTCCTTAGCCCCTCCTTAGCCCCATATAAAGGAATTCTCATCTCCTGCAACCAGAGACTAAATTCTCAACCAAAACATGGAAGGAGCTGGGCTCCTAATGGCCTTGTGAAGCAGAGCCACTGTCATGTGCTCAGATGCTTCCATGAGAGAGAAATCAATGTCTACCCAATTTAATATATCATTATTTGGGGTCTATTTCATATCTAGTCCAAGTTATACCCTGCTATAGGCTCAAAACCTGTGTCCCCTAAAATTCACATGTTGAAGCCAAATCGCCAGTGTGATGGTATTAGAAGGTGGGACTTCGGAGAGGTGGTTAGACCATGAGGATGAAGCCCTCAGGAATGGGACTAGTGCCCTTAAAAGAAGCCCCAGAGAGCTCCTTCCTTCCTTTTAAAGGTTTTTTTATTAACATTTTTTAAGTCAGCATCCCCAGAGACCTCCTTCCTTCTTTCCACCTTGTAAGGACACAATGAGTCTGCAACTCTGAAGCGGGGCCTTCAGTCTTAATGTTCCGTCAGCACATCCCCACTGGGAGGTTCTCCAAGGCATCCCAATTTCTTTAAGAACTAAAAGGGAAACTAGAAAAGGAGACAAAAATCTGCTGATTTTATCAACAAACCACAATATGTTAACCTTATTTGAATGTTGACTCAAAAACTGTTAATAAAAAAAAAAAAAACACTTAAAACATGTGTGAGACGACTGGATTATTTGATGAGATAAAGAAATCATTGTTAATATATTTAAGCAAGTTAGCAGGCTTGTGATTATGTTAAAAACAAACCTAATATTTCAGAGATGTGCACTGAACTATTTATAGATTCAGTGATAACGATCTGAAATTTGGCACAAAATAATACTGAGGCAGATTAGGTGGAAGTATAAATAAAACAAGCTTGGCCATGATTTAATCATTGATGAGACCAGGTGATGGGTAACATGAAGCTTTATCATATGAGGCTGCATGTTTTTGTGAATGTCTGAAATTTTCTGCAGTGAAAGTTAAGAGAAAAACATGCAAAGGGACCTGATTTGTCGGATGGGTAGATGGATGGATGGATGTGT
Source organism: Muntiacus reevesi (assembly GCF_963930625.1). Lineage (NCBI taxonomy): Eukaryota > Metazoa > Chordata > Mammalia > Artiodactyla > Cervidae > Muntiacus > Muntiacus reevesi. The sequence goes on along the minus strand of NC_089249.1, from coordinate 14,788,793 downwards.
GGCAGCAGGGGGAATCTGTGATTCAGAGCCTTATGTTTAAATTAGGACAGGATCTCAGCTTGTGGTCAGGGGCCCAGGGAGTGGGGAGGAAGTGATGGGATGATCTGAGTTATTAAAGTACCGTCCCAAGAACCAAGCAGGAATATCATCAGAAAGACCAAGTGAGAAGTTTGGCGGGGGGGGGGGGGGGGGGGGGAACCAGCATGGTAGACACATGGACACTAGCTGCTTATCGCTGCCAAATTAATTTCCAGATCCCATCCACTGGCAGACACAGGGCACTCAATGTACTGCCAACACCATGTAGATTGATTCCAGGGCTGGGCAAGCCTGGGCTTTCCAGTGAATGGCCCCAGCGCCTAAAGCCCAGATCAGCGGGAAAAAGGCATACAGTAATACCTACGGTGACTTAACCCTCCAGAGGGAACACTGAGGCAATTTTAGGACTAAAATGTGAGTGTATAACAGTAGGGTTTGATATCCTACCTTCCCTTTCTGGGAAACATTCTGTCTCTATGCGGTCTAGACTGCCATGTTGGAACCACATGACCCCACCCTTCTGGCCACAGCTGACTGATCCAAGAATGCACACCTAACCCAAGGGGAAAATATCCATAGGCTGAGCGAGGCCCATCACATTTCTCCTCAAGAATGTGAACTAGTAAATCAAGAAACCAAGTTTAAGAACTGTAAACCACATCACCAAAGAGTGGAGGCACTGGATTTAGAAGGTCATTGTCATGAACTGAACTTTTGCATCTCCCCTCTCCCCCCAAAAAGTATGTATGTTGAAACTTAATCCCTAATGTGATGGTGTTTGGAGGTGGAGTCTCTGGGAGGTAATTAGGTCATGAGGGTGGAGCCCTCATGAATGTGATTAGTGCCTGATAAGAGATACCCCAGAGAGTTCCCTAACGTCTTTCTGCCATATGAGGATATGATGATAAGTTGGCCGTCTGCAATCTGGAACCTGACCGTGCTGGCGCCCTGATCTGACTTTCATCCCCTAAAACTGTGAGAATAAACTCCTGTTGTTTATAAGCCACCCAGTCAGTGGTAATTTGACATAGCAGCCCAAGAGACTAAGACAGTCATGTATTCCCACAATATGCATGCGGATTTGACACCAACTTATTTGTGTGACTTGGGGTGAGTTACTTGTTCTCCTCAAACCTACTTCCCTTATCTATAGTGGGGAGATAATAAAGGTATAAGTATATATAAAGTATAAATGAATAAATATATAATAAAAATAAGTATAAATAAAACATAAATAAAGGCAACTATTTCAATTTGATTTGAGGATACAATGAAAATACATATGAAATACATAGTAAAAGTTCAATAACTATGAGCTAGTCTGATTATTATTAGCAGTGTTACTACTATCCTTGGCTGTTGTTAAGGTACCCTTGGCCACACGAGAGCAAAAGAACCCAGTCACAAGAGACAACCACACTAACCTAGGCAGAGCACTGCCCAGCACCGGGTGCTGTGCTAAGTATTTGACAAGTGACAACCTACTGAAACCTCCAATGCTCACGTCACCAGCAAGGAACAGGCACGCAATGATTTGCTGAAAGTTTAGGAGGTAGCGATGGTAGGGATGAATATCCAGCTTCCACTTGCTGACCTATCCCCTCAACCACTCTGGGATTCTTAGGCAGATGAGAAAAAAGAGGCTCAAAGGAAATCAAGAAGCCCCAAGAAGTTGGAGGAGAAGGGAACCCCTGCACCGAAAGCCTGAAAGAATGGCTTGGGGCCCACAAGTCTAGTGCCCGGGTCCTCTGAGGACCCAGCACCTTTGTTTTCCAGTGAAACAACAGTTGGAGCCCTTGAATGGGCCCCCTCATTTTTTTCCCATTAAGTAAAATCTACACTTTAATCCAGTTTCCTTTGTTTTTAGGCAGTACCCTTTTTCTATTCCTGGATCCCATCAGAAGACCACATGCTTTTCGTTGTCACGTCTCCTTAGTCTCCTCTTGGCTGTGATGGTCTCTCAGACTTGTACTGATTTGGACCGTCTTTACAATTATGAGTACTAACCAGGCATTTGCAGAATGCCTGTCCATTGGGATCTGCCTGGTGTTCTCTTGGTTAAACTGGGGTTATGATAGGGAGAGAGACCACAAGATAAAGGGCCACTTCATCACATCATATCAAGGTTACATGCTATTGATGGGATCTATGATCATTGATGTTGACCTTGATATGCTGCTTTCACTTATTATTTAATGTTGTTCTAGGGGTTTCCCAGGTGTCCCAGTGGGAAAGAATCTGCCCGTCAGTGCAGGACACACAGGAGACTCTGGTTCGATCCCTGGGTCAGGAAGATCCCCTGGAGAGGGAAATGGCAGCCCACTCCAGGATTCTTGCCTGGAGAATCCCACGGACAGAGGAGACTGGTGGGCTACAGTTCATGTGGTCGCAAAGAGCCGGACAGGACTGAGCAACTGAGCACACACACAGTGTTGTTCTAACTAAAACTGAAATTTTTAACTACTAGCATAAATTATATAGTTCCATCTTTATATCGTACAATAGGTTTTAACCGCAAATATAAGAGCACTTGACTCACAGGCAGAATCAGCAAAACTGCATAACTCATACTTTGTAGCTCATGCATGCACATGTTTACTTCTTACCAGAACAGTAGAAACGCTGCTCAAAACTGACTCAACTGTTTATATTTCACTTCTTGGTACATGCACACTTGGACAGTCTTCACATGTAGAATGGAACTGGAACTGTGGCTTGTTCTATCTTTCCATCTTTGTCATCATTTTCAACATTAAGTGATTGGCAAATACAGGGAAGGAGCACATGTCAGAAAGGATATGATTGGCTTTCTAGGTGATTTGTGTTTCTTGGAATGTGACGATGTGTTTGGAAGTAAGTTATGAGTGGAACCTAAGGCTGGCCTCTCCTGAGCCCCCCTCATCTGAGCGAAGTTTTGTGTTCTTTGTTCTGACTAAAACAACGGGAATTTTGATGCCTTTCAGCCACAGTAGAATCCTCTGTACAAATCCATTGCTTAAGTGGTGTTGGTGCCAGGAAAAACACTGTGTTGGTATTACCGCTCAAATGTCTGGTTATTCTAAAGGAAGTTCATTCCATCCCTACCCCATCTAACTCCTGCTCCTACATGGCATCCCTGTTCACCAGAATAAACCTCCGCTGCCCCGACAGAGAGGGCTTTGACGGAGAGAGGGGGTGGTGCAACATGTAGTCAGAACAAGATGTGGTGTGGAGAATTCTCTTTTGAGAACACATCCCCTCAGGCACGAGTCACAAAATAAACAGAGACGGAGCAAAACCACTAACAAGAGAGAATTTGGAAAGCCAGAACGTTGAGGACAGGGCAAAGAGCTCTTTTAATGAGACCAGACTCAAAAATAGAAAGACTTTCTCCTTTGCCCTAACTGTTTTTCCACCCATCACCTCCAGCCCTCCAATTTTAAAAAAGCCATTTTAAAAAAAAAACTATAAAATTTTCCATGTGAGGCAAAAGTTATTAAAGGAAGAGAGAAAATAACAGCAGAGAATACCAGCTGTCAAATATCTGAAGCCGACGGGTAAAACTTAGCCATCTCCAGTTTCATCTGAAGAGAAGCTGCCAGCCCCACAGCCGTCCCCAAGAATCAGCAGTGGGGAAACTATATAATTGCCCATAAAACTTGAAAAGCCAACATGGATTTTTAAAGACAAAAGAAAAGTGGATGATCCCCTTTCAATAAGGCTAAGGGTAACAAGGCAGGCTGGTTGTGTGTAGAGAGAGAAACCATGGCAACTCCAAAATGAGAGTGCTCTGGGGCCTTATCTGGCACGGCCACCAAGCATCTAGCGACCTTGAGCACATCCTTAGCCACTCAGCACCTCGGACTCTCCGTCTGTGTAAGGAGGATCATAAATATAGACCCTACCACAAGAGACTATCTGGAGAAGGAACCAGGAACCCACTCCAGTGTTCTTGCCTGAAGAATCCCATGGACAGAGGAGCATGGTAGACTAGAGTCCATAGGGTCACACAGAGTCGGCCACGACTGAGTGACTAACACTTTCACTTTCACTTTCAAGAGACTACTGTGAATATTCACGCACAGTGCCGTAGTGGATAGACACCATAGATATCTGTTACAGTTCAGTTCAGTTCAGCCACTCAGTCGTGTCTGACTCTTTGCGACCCCATGAACCACAGCACGTCAGGCCTCCCTGTCCATCACCAACTCCTTGGAGTCCACCCAAACCCATGTCCATCGAGTTAATGATGCCATCCAACCATCTCATCCTCTGTCGTCCCCTTCTTCTCCTGCCCCCAATCCCTCCCAGCATCAGGGTCTTTTCCAATGAGTCAGCTCTTCACATCAGGTGGCCAAAGTATTGGAGTTTCAGCTTCAGCATCAGTCCTTGCAATGAACACCCAGGACTGATCTTCTTTAGGATGGACTGGTTGGATCTCCTTGCTGTCCAAGAGACTCTCAAGAGCCTTCTCCAACACCACAGTTCAAAAGCATCAATTCTTCGGTGCTCAACTTTCTTTATGGTCCAACTCTCACATCCATACATGACCACTGGAAAAATCATAGCCCTGACTAGACGGACCTTTGGTGGGGAAGTAATGTCTCTGCTTTTTAATATGGTGTCTAGGTTGGTCATAAATTTTCTTCCAAGTACTAAGTGTCTTTTAATTTCATGGCTGCAATCACCATCTGCAGTTATTTTGGAGCCCAGAAAAATAAAGTCTGTCACTGTTTCCACTGTTTCTCCATCTATCTGCCATGAAGTGATGGGACCAGATGCCGTGATCTTCGTTTTCTGAATGTTGAGCTTTAAGCCAACTTTTTCACTCTCCTCTTTCACTTTCATCAAGAGGCTCTTTAGTTCTTCTTCACTATCTGCCATAAGTGTGGTGTCATCTGTCCCATGTCCAAGATAAGAGAAACCCAGGTAAGACAGTAGGCACTGAGAGAGGGAATCAGAGGGCAGAAAGACTGAAACTACAATCACAGACAACTAGCCAATCTGATCACAAGACCACAGTCTTGTCTAACTCAATGAAACTAAGCCATGCCGTGTGGGGCCACCCAAGACAGTTGGGTCATGGTGGAGAGGTCTGACAGAATGTGGTCCACTGGAAAAGGGAATGGCAAACCACTTCAGTGTTCTTGCCTTGAGAACCCCATGAACAGTGTGAAAAGACAAAAAGATAGGACACTGAAAGATCTGCTATAGTAAGTATAATTATAAAAAGAATGAAATAATACCATTTGCAGCAACATGGATGGACCTAGAGATTATCATACTGAGTGAAGTTTAAGCCAAAGATGAATATCATATGGTATCACTTACATGTGGAATCTTAAAAAATGATACAAATGAACTTATTTACAAAAATTAATTAGACTCACAGACCTAGAAAACAAATTTATGGTTACCAAAGAGGATAGCAGGGGGAGGGATAAATTAGCAGTTTGGGATTAACAGATACACACTACTGTATATAAAATCAACAACAAGGACCTACTGTATAGGACGGGAAACTATATTCAATATCTTGTAATAAACTATAATGGAAAAGAATCTGAAAAAAGAATATATGTATCAAACCAGCCCTAAAGGAAATCAATCCTGAATATTCATTGGAAGGACTGACGCTGAAGCCAAAACTCTAATACTTTGGCCACCTTATGCGAAGAGCTGACTCATTGGAAAAGACCCTGATGCTGGGAAAGATTGAAGGCAGGAGGAGAAGAAAGCAACAAAGGATAAGATGGTTGGATGGTATCACCAACTCAATGGACATGAGTTTAAGCAAACTCCAGGAGATAGTGAAGGGCAGGGAAGCCTGGCATGCTGCAGTCCATGGTGTCACAGAGTCAGACATGACTAAGTAACTGAAAATAACAAGAATATATATATAAATTTATACTGAAAGTAACACAACATTGTAAGTCAACTATACTTCAATTTTTCAAAATGTATAATTATACCATTTTTGTGATCATTATGACATAATTATAAGTAAGGAAAACCAAAGTTATTTCCAAAGCTTATGCAGCATATGTGACCACAGGAAACCTGAAACTAAAATGAGGGTGACTCCCAGGTCCCCAAATTCCAGAATCGTGGGCGTCATGAAGAGGAGGGTGTGGGGCCTCTGCTACAGCTTCTCTGGGTGCTGTGGCATGCACTCCACGTCAAGGGCACTGAATCGAAGAAAAGTGAAGGAGAATTAGGACGGAGTGCAAGAGCTCAACTGGTCAAGCACTGCCTCTGGGCCAGACACGGACTGAGCTACACACACACAGTGCAGTTCAGTTCAGTCGCTCAGTCGTGGCCAACTCTGCGGCCCCATGAATCGCAGGACGCCAGGCCTCCCTGTCCATCACCAACTTCCGGAGATTACTCAAACTCATGCCCATCGAGTCGGTGATGCCATCCAGCCATTTCATCCTCTGTTGTCCCCTCCTCCTCCTGTCCCCAATCCCTCCCAGCATCAGGGTCTTTTCCAATGAGTCAACTCTTCGCATGAGGTGGCCAAAGTACTGCAGTTTCATCTTCAACATCAGTCCTTCCAGTGAACACCCAGGACTGATCTTCTTTAGGATGGACTGGTTGGATCTCCTTGCAGTCCAAGGGACTCTCAAGAGTCTTCTCCAATACCACAGTTCAAAAGCATCAATTTTTTGGCACTCAGTTTTCTTCACAGTCCAACTCTCACATCCATACATGACCACTGGAAAAACCATAGCCTTGACCAGATAGACCTTTGGTGGCAAAGTAATGTCTCTGCTTTTTAATATGCTGTCTACGTTGGTCATAACTTTCCTTCCAAGGAGTAAATGTCTTTTAATTTCATGGCTGCAATCACCATCTGCAGTGATTTTGGAACCCAAAAAAATAAAGTCTGATACTGTTTCCACTGTTTCCCCATCTATTTCCCATGAGGTGATGGGACCAGATGCCATGATCTTAGTTTTTTGAATGTTAAGCTTTAAGCCAACTTTTTCACTCTCATCTTTCACTTTCATCAAGAGGTTTTTTAGTTTCTCTTCACTCTCTGTCATAAGAGTGGTGTCATCTGCATATCTGAGGTTATTGATATTTCTCCCAGCAATCTTGATTACAGCTTGTGCTTCCTCCAGCCCAGCATTTCTCATGATATACTCTGCATATAAGTTAAATAAGCAGGGTGACAATATACAGCCTTGACGTACTCCTTTTCCTATTTGGAACCAGTCTATTGTTCTATGTTCGGTTCTAACTGTTGCTTCCTGACCTGTATACAGGTTTCTCAAGAGGCAGGTCAGGTGGTCTGGTATTCCCATCTCTTTCAGAATTTTCCACAGTTTATTGTGATCCACATAGTCAAAGGCTTTGGCATAGTCAATATGCAGAAATAGATGTTTTTCTGGAACTCTCTTGCTTTTTTGATGATCCAGTGATGTTGGCAATTTGATCTCTGGTTCCTCTGCCTTTTCTAAAACCAGTTTGAACATCTGGAAGTTCATGGTTCACGTATTGCTGAAGCCTGACTTGGAGAATTTTGAGCATTACTTTACTAGCGTGTGAAATGAGTGCAATTGTGCGGTAGTTTGAGCACTCTTTGGGATTGCCTTTCTTAGGGATTGGGATGAAAACTGGCCTTTTCCAGTCCTGTGGCCACTGCTGAGTTTCCCAAATTTGCTGGCATATTGAGTGCAGCACTTTCACAGCATCATCTTTCAGGATTTGAAATAGCTCAACTGGAATTCCATCACCTCCACTAGCTTTGTGCGCAGTGATATTTTCTAAGACCCAGTTGACTTCACATCTCAGGATATCTGGCTCTAGGTCAGTGATCACACCATTGTGGTTATCTGGGTCGTGAAGATCTTTTTTGTACAGTTCTTCTGTGTATTCTTGCCACCTCTTCTTAATATCTTCTGCTTCTGTTAGGTCCATACCATTTCGGTCCTTTATCAAACCCATCTTTGCCTGAAATGTTCCCTTGGTACCTCTAATTTTCTTGAAGAGATCTCTAGTCTTTCCCATTCTGTTGTTTTCCTCTATTTCTTTGCATTGATTGCTGAGGAAGGCTTTCTTATCTCTCCTGGCTATTCTTTGGAACTCTGCATTCAAATGGGAATATCTTTCCTTTTCTCCTTTGCTTTTCACTTCTCTTCTTTTCACAGCTATTTGTAAGGCCGCCTCAGACAACCATTTTGCCTTTTTGCATTTATTTTCCATGGGGATGGTCTTGATCCCTGTCTCCTATACAATGTCATGAACCTCCGTCCATAGTTCATCAGGCACTCTGTCTATCATATCTAGTCCCTTAAATCTATTTCTCACTTCCACTGTATAGTCATAAGGGATTTGATTTAGGTCATACCTGAATGGTCTAGTGGTTTTCCCTACTTTCTTCAGTTTAAGTCTGAATTTGGCAATAAGGAGTTCATGATCTGAGCCACAGTCAGCTCCTGGTCTTGTTTTTGCTGACTGTATAGAGCTTCTCCATCTTTGGCTGCAAAGAATATAATCAATCTGATTTCAGTGTTGACCATCTGGTGATGTCCATATGTAGAATCTTCTCTTGTGTTGTTGGAAGAGGGTGTTTGCTATGACCAGTGCGTTCTCTTGGCAAAACTCTATTAGCCTTGCCCTGCTTCATTCTGTACTCCAAGGCCAAATTTGCCTGTTACTCCAAGTGTTTCTTGACTTCCTACTTTTGCATTACACACACACACACACACACACACACACACACACACACACAAAATCTTGTCTAATCCTCTCAGTGACTCCACAAGGAGGCAGGCACTACCATTTTACAGGAGAAGAAGTCAAGATTTAGAGACAGCCCATGACTTGCTCAGGGTCCCAGAGCGAGTACATGAAGGAATTGAGGTTTGAACCTGAGTCCTTCCTGACCACCCTGCACTGTCTTCCCATAACACACCACCATCTCCCTTCTCTGGGCCTCAGTTTTCCTTGTCTGTCAAATGGACTTTTCACCGCAGGCCTATGTAGCACTTATGTTCCATGGTTCTCAAGATTGTGAAAACCTCTTTCAGCCAGGATCACCACTTTAAAGGAGGCGGGCAGGAGATGTTCCCTAGAATCTTCCACAGGCATGATTTTGTCTCTTGGGCTCACTACAAGTGAAACTGATGGGAGGATGACAATGTCGCCCGCACAATGCAGGGGCCCCACGAGGGGTCATGTCGATATCACATACTGGGCTTCGGAAGCTGGGGGCTGAGTGGGGAGGGCAGGGTTCTTAACAGGAGGATGAAGGGATGTTGAGCATACTAAGTCCTTGTTGCTGAACAGATCCTGAAACCTGTGAACAAAGAAGAGGAGATCAAAGAGAGACACCTGTGAAATAGCATGTAAATTACTGACCGGCTTGATAGGTGGAATCTGAGAAAGCAGGTATAGACAAACTTATTTACAAAGCAGAAATAGAGACACAGACATAGAGCACAAACGCATGGATACCAAAGGCGGAAGAGGGGGAGTGTGGGATGAATTGGGAAATTGGGATTGACTTATGTACACTATTGATACTATGCATAAAATAGATAACTAACGAGAACCTACTGTACAGCACAGAGACCTCTACTCGACGTTCTGTGGTGAACTAAAATGGGGAGGAAATTTTAAAAAGAGCAGATATATGTATATGTAGAGCTGATTCATTTTGCCATGCAGTAGAAACTAACACAATTTTGTAAAGCAACTGTACTCCAATAAAAGCTTTTTTAATTGAAGAAAAGTAAAACTTTTAAAATTAAAAGTAAGATACACATAACATAAAAGCAGACTCACCAGCTTAAATGGGTCTGGCCTCCTTAAATAGGTGAATTGACCCTAAGTTATTTACAGGACCAGGACTGCAAACATGCCACACTGGGAGCCCAGATCTCCAGAATGGCTCAGAACCCAGAATCTTCAGTCTACGGAGTTCAAAGAATAGAAATGCAGCCCCTGAGCTCTTTGCTAAGTGAGGAGGGCTGCAATAAGGAAAATCTTGCCTCCCACAGCCCAGGGTAGCTAATACGGACTGACTATGAGACAAGCCAATCAGTTGACTGGAGACGAGCTAATCAGCTTCCACGTTTGAAATTTCCCAACCACTTTAAATTTTGCCCTTGGCCCTGGATCAGAAAGATAGGTTTGTAAGCTTTGCCTCCTGTCTCTTTGACAGTCCATCTCACAATACAGTTCTATCTTTTCTCGAAAGCCAGTGCCATACTGTTGATTTCTCTGACTGTCAGGCTGTGTGCCCTCCCTGGGTAACACCCAGGCTCCAGCCTGTTCACAGCCTATGAAAACCAAGAGACCCAAGGAACCAGAGTTGCTGGAACATAGTCCCTCTGACTTCAAGTTATGATGAAGAAATTAAGATGTTTGAATTCAGGAAATTTTAGCCTCTCTTTCCTAGATGATGCTATCTACTGGTGTTTATTTACATCATCTCAGTTACTCCTCCCTGCTAGCAACAGGGTACCATGATCTTCCTTTCAAAGATGGGGAAGCAAAAGTTCAAAGAGGTTAACCAACATGCCTGAGGACACACAGGGAGCAGGGAGTCAAGCCAAGAGAGCAGCCATGGGCAGCCTCATCCTAGCTCCTTGCTGAGCACCACACCTTCCTGGCTCGGGAAGAGGGCTGTTCACACTCTCAAAAGGTTGGGTAGCTGCTAGAAGAGCTCAGAGGAGGCACAGATATGAGGGGGTCCCCCTCAACGCTTTAAGAGAGAAAGACCTGTGCTGTGGAGAGCGAAGGTATTGGCAGCATCCGATGGGAGTGGCTGGAGTACCCAGGATACAGAGCACCGTCGCAGGTGGAAGAGGGTACCTGAAAGTGTGGGGGGCAGGGCTGGGAGGGAGGAGACGTGGCTGGGATACTGAGTCTAGGCCTCATCTATGCACCTTCACAACCAGACACACACACACGCACACATACACACGCCAAGACGATGCAGTGCATCAGGCCTTCTCAACATGGACTTCCCTGGAGGAAGATAGCATTTGCTGAACGACCTTTGTTGTTGACATTGTAGTCATGGGTGTAGTGGTCAGTGTTTAAGTTCTTCCCGGTGGGAAAGCCATCCTGGCATCGGGTGACCTGCTAAACCACAAGTCCCAACAATCTGGGTGGGGAGTTGGGCCAGCAGGTGACCTTCACTCTGTCGCCCTGCTTTCCAGATGCCATCCTGGCAAAAGGCTTCCTGGAATGGCAGGGGCGGCCTGCTGCTGCTGTGCCAAGCAAACCGGCTTTGGAATCTCACTGGACTGGTGTCAGTTCCCCCTCCTCCCCCACCACACACTAACCACATGGCCTTGAACAAATCATCGCACCTGTCAGAGCGTCAGCCGCCCCTAGACTGCACAGTGTGGTCCTCACCACACAACTTTGTGATGGCTTCGATGAGATAATATAAACACACCACTGATCATAGGGCCTGAACCGAGTGACCACTAAGGATGATTCTTATTTTTATTGGAAGACACAAGAGCGTTTTAGCACAGAAAACTGTCAAGCCCATCACAATCCCCTAAAACAAGAGACTTTGAGATCAGTTGGAGATTAGAACCTGCACTCTGTTCTAATTTTTTTTAAAAAAAGCCCAAATGTTGAGGGCAGGGCGGGACAAAAATGCTGATCCTAATCAACATAATATTCCCAACCCTCAAAAGAGAGCTACTTAGGCAAACATGTCTGGTGTCCAGGAGAATTCAACAGGGGACAGCCTGTTGAATTCAAGAGGAAGGACCCAAGTTCATTAAAATGTCCTCAAGTCACCAAAACACCTCTTCCAACAGCTTGATGTTCAACCACACATCCTTAGTCAAAAGAGCATCATTTAAAAAGCCATCTGAGAAGGCACAGGGCAGGAAAGGAACATCACCGTCCATGGGTCAGCCGAGAAGAATCTCCTCTCTACAGCCAAAGCCTCCCCACTATTCCTTCCCCCAATTAGTGAAAATACCTTGATCTCAAAGCTAAAAGAAGCTATTTCCATTCACGTGACTTTCACCAATGACTGACCAGCACCTGAGCCCCCTCCCAAGGGAGGCCTCCTGGGAGGCAAAGTAATAAGAATATGGAGTCCTATACTGGCTGCACTACTTGTAAGCTATGCAATCTTGAGCAAGACACTCAGCCTCTCTGAGCGTTCACGTCTCCACATTAAATGAGGATTTATTTAGTCAACAAGTAGGAGAGCCCACTCCTGTATTAGCTTCAGCATCTAATTTTTGTTATTGCTGTTGCACATTTCCAAGAAGAGCTTGATTTTCACAGGTAGACAATTTGCCAGTCACTATAATTACAATTCACCAGTTATCTTTACGTTCTGCGTGAGAGAAACTCAACTCAGGTTAAGGAAAATAGAGGGAGAATTTATCAGTTCCCATAAGAAGAGCCAAGGACTTAAACAGCTTCAGCCTTGGCAACCTCTCCAGCTCCCCCTCCTCCATCTCTCAGCCCTGCTCTCCCTCAAAGTGGCTTTATTCCTAGAGAGCCTCCCTGTATTGGAAGGAAAGATGACCTCAGTAGCTGTAGGTTTACATCATAGGCTTACATCAAGCTGTGATCATACAGGTGGAACTGTTGGTAAAGAATTTGGCGGCCAATGCAGGAGACAGAAGGGACATGGGTTTGATCCCTAGGTCAGGACAATCCCCTGGAGAAGGGTATGGCAACCCAATCCAGCATTCTTGCCTGGAGAACCCCATGGACAAACAAGCCTGGTGGGTTACAGTCTACAGGGTTGCAAAGAGTCAGACATGATTGAAGTGAATTTAGCACACATGCATAATCATAGAGGGAAAATTTTCTCCCTAAAGTTCTGGAGAAAATTTCAGGCCAGATGCTGATCAGACATCTTAGGTCACATGCTCTTCTCAGAGAGATGACTATAGGTAATGAAAGTAGGGAACTTTTTGACCAGATTAGAGTCATGTTGCCATCTTGGTGGAGAGAGAGTTTTGAGGTCAGCCCCTCCCACCCATGAGGAACGGGTTTCCCACAGGAAGGAGGGCTTCTCTTAGCAGAACAAGGGGAAAGAAGAGTGTGCTAGGCAGATGCAACCCATAGCTACCACAGCTCTCTTAATTTACATAAATAAGTAGCTACACAGGTAAAAGCTTTCATGGCTCACCTTCCAATCTCAGTACTGGAATAGACCCAGTGTTTGACAGATAGTCAGGATTTTTGGTGTAACAATGAATCACTAACACCAACAATTAGTCACATTCCTTAATTACTATATGTCTTCAGAGGGATTTGATAAACAAGTCTTCAGCAAATTTAGATTCTTCCTTGTTTTGAAAAACCAGAACACTTTTCAAATATATCTTGAAATAGTCAATGACAACATTTTTAATTGCTAGAAATCTCAATTCCTGTTCAGTAAGATAGTTGCAGAATACTTCAGAACTAGTTTATTTTGTTTCAAATGTTCAGTTCACAATTAATCCTTCAGTGACTTTAAAGATGCTTTAGCTGTTTCAGTTGCTGTTGTTCAGTCACTAAGTCATGTCCAACTCTTTGCAACCCTACGGACTGCAGCACTCCAGGTTTCCCTGTTCTTCACCATCTCGTAGAGTGTGCTCAAACTCTCCATTGATTCAGTGATGCCATCCAACCCTCTCATCCTCTGTTGTCCTCTTCTCCTGTCGCCTTCAATCTTTCCCAGCATCAGGGTCTTTTCCAATGAGTCAGCTCTTCACATCAAGTAGCCAAAGTATTGGAGCTTCAGCTTCAGCATCAGTCCTTCCAACGAATATTCAGGGTTGATTTCCTTTAGGATTAACTGGTTTGATCTCTTTGCAGTCCAAGGGACTCTCAAGAGTCTTCTCCAGCACCACAATTTGAAAGCATCTATTCTTTAGTGTTCAACCTTCTTTATGGTCCAACTCTCACATCTGTGCATGACTACTGGAAAGAGCTACCTTTGACTATACAAACCTTTATTAGCAAAGTGATGTCTTTACTTTTTAATATGCTGTCTAGGTTTGTCATAGGTTTCCTTTCAAGGAGCAAGTGTCTTTTAATTTCATAGCTGCAGTCACTGTCTGCAGTGATTTTGGAGCTGTTCCACTAGGCAAGGCAATTTTGTGAATCCCACGCTGCTCTGTTAAAACCATTCTGCCTGCTAAAGTCAGAACTACAGCAAAGACTGAAATACTGAAGTGATCTCTGACATTAGATGGTCACAACTAAGCATATTTTAAGTTATGCTATTACTACTCAGCTGATCTATAAAGTTATAACAGAACCTCACCCAGTCTGTACTTGAGAATGACCTGCACATGTGTTATAAGAATTTATCCACCAGCACCATTTCAGGCAAGTAGATGATTGTTGGCCTAAATTGTTTCTAAATATCAGTATAACACTCCAGCCCCATCAGTCAGGGAGACTTTCACCAGAATTTTAAATATATGCAGAGCTTTCGTCCAGAGTTTGCATAAACCACACAACATACATTAAAAAGCAAAATGGTGGATTTCCCTGGTGGTCCAGTGGTTAAGAATCCACCTGCTGGTGCAGGGGACATGAGTTCGATCCCTGGTCCGGGAAGATTCCACATACCATAGGACAACTAGGCCATGGGTCACAATTACTGGGCCAGTACCCTAGAGGCTATGCTCTGCAACATGAAAAGCTCCTGCAATGAGAAGCTATTCACCACGACTACAGAACAGGTCCCACTCACTGCAATTAGAGAGGAACCCACATGCAACAAAGAAGACCCAGTGCGGCCAAAATTAAATAAATAAATAAAAATTTTAAGAAAGTAAAATGGTGGTGACCCCCCCTCCCTTTGCTACATGGTAGGATATGATATATTTGAGTCTTACTCTTCTTTTTTGTCAGTTTATAGGGGGATAGCTAGCATGCCATAAAATGTGCCCATTTCAAGAGTATATTGCAATGAGTTTTCTAGATAATAGGTAACTTTTAAATGGTGTTTTAGATTATAATCTTTAGCATTTACATTAGAACTAACCTTCCGCATCTTAAACATGAGATCCCTGGGATTAACATGACCAGGTATTTTTAAATATTATAAAGCTATAATAATTAAAACAGCTTGGTACGTTCGGGCGTTGTATTAGCTTACTAGGGTTGCTATAACAAAGTACCACAAACTGGAGAAATGTATTGTCTCACAGTCCTGGTGGCTAGAAGTCCACATTCAAAGTGTTGGCAGGGCCACGCTCCCTGTAAAACCTTTTGGGGAAGGACCTCACCTCTTCCTGGTTCACAGATACTCTTTGGCATTCCTTGGCTTATAGGTACATCACCCAGGTGGTTCCTCTTTCTCATATGACTGCCTTCCCTCTGTGCATCTCTGTGTCCAAATGTCCGCTTTGTATAAGGACAGAAATTCTGCTGGATTAGTTCAGTTCAGTACATTTCAGCTGCTCAATCGTGTCCAACTCTTTGCAACCCCATGGATTGCAGTATGCCAGGCTTCCCTGTCCTTCACCAACTCCCAGAGCTTGCTCAAACTCAAGTCCATAGAGTTGGTGATGCCTTCCAACCATCTCATCCTCTGTCGTCCTCTTCTCCTCCTGCCCCCAATCCCTCCCATCATCAGGGTCTTTTCCAATGAGTCAGCTCTTTGCATCAGTTAGCCAAAGTATTGGAGTTCCAGCTTCAACATCAGTCCTTCCAATGAACACCCAGGACTCATCTCCTTTAGGATGAACTGGTTGGTTCTCCTTGCAGTCCAAGGGACTCTCAAGAGTCTTCTCCAACACCACAATTCAAAAGCATCAATTCTTCAGTGCTCAGCTTTCTTTATAGTCCAACTCTCACACCCATACATGACCACTGGAAAAATCATAGCCTTGACTAGACAGACCTTTGTTGGCAAAGTAATGTCTCTGCTTTTTAATATGCTGTCTATATTGGTCATAACTTTCTTTCCAAGGAGTAAGCGTCTTTTAATTTCATGGCTACAATCACCATCTGCAGTGATTTTGGAGCCCAGAAAAATAAAGTCAGCCACTGTTTCCACTGTTTCCCCATTTGCCATAAAGTGATGAGACCGGATGCCATGATAATAGTTTTCTGAATGTTGAGCTTTAAGCCAACTTTTTCACTCTCCTCCTTCACTTTCATCAAGAGGCTCTTTAGCTCTTCTTCACTTTCTGCCTTACGGGTGGTATCATCTGCATATCTGAGGTTATTAATATTTCTCCTGGCAATCTTCATTCCAGCTTGTGCTTCCTCCAGCCCAGCGTTTCTCATGTTGTATCTAGTTGTATAAACAACTAAGTTTTATTAATGCTTTGCACCTTGTACCTCATCACTTCCCAGCTCATGTTTCTAGTCCCTGGAGAGAACTCCCTGTCCTTGGCTTCTACAAAATGCCCCATTATCCCTCCAAATAAATTCATTTTTACACCTGGCTTAAGTTGGTTTCTATAGGTTGTAACCATTTCAGAGGCTGACGGCCTCCTAACTGAGCCTTTCTTCTCACAATGAGAAATTTATATGTCCGTCAGTTAAAAAAGTAAAAATTTAAAAAAAAAACTCTCCTCTCTGTCACACTGCCTCCTTCCCAATTCCATCTGGCTTCTCGCCTCCACCTGGAAGTATGCTGTTTGAAGTCAATTGGTTCCTTCTGCCGTCTTCCGCCTTTCTGGGCCTCCCAGGGGAAGTGATCAGTGCGAGCAGGAGCTGTCCTCTGAGGCCCACGAGGCGGTCTGCAAAGCCAGCTAAGAACGCAAGAATTTGAAAACCAGACATCAAAGTATTTGGATGGGGTCCAGCGTTTCCTGCCTCTCCGCGACCTCTTCCCAAAGAGAATCAAACTCTTAAGGAGGAGGGGGGAAATCACCTCACTTAGACCTCTAATTCCCCAAATTGCTATTGGACTCCTTCCTACAGAAGGGGACTCCTGGCACCCAAAGCCGGGGCTCTGGGACAACCTAGAGGGATCGGGTGGGGAGGGAAGTGGGGTAGGGATTCAGGATGGAGGGGATACATGTACACCTATGGCCAATTCATGTTGATGTGTGGCAAAAACCATCACAATATTATAATTATCCTCCAATTAAAATAAATAAATTATTAGGAAAAAAAAAAAAAGAAAGGTGCTCCTGAGAAGCTGACTTACTAAAATATTTTTCTGAAAATTGGTGAGATGGAGGGCATCCTTAAAGCTAGACAAAGCGTACTAATGCCTGAGGCTTTCTCTCCTTGAGGTTTCCTCTTTCATTGTTCAGTTTTGCTTTTCAAATAGAAGCAATAGCTCCCATATCCTGAGCATTTGCATGTGTAAGACTCACATAATTATATTCTTGAACTCTCTCCAAGGCCCCATAAGGTAGGTTCTCTCATTTCCACCCCCCCCCAAGGGATTGCAATAGTCACAGATTCTTTTTTTTTAATTAATTGATTGATTTTTAATTGGAGGATGATTGCTTTAAAATGCTGTATCAACTTTTGCCATATATCAACATAGGTTCTCTTATTATCCCCATTTTACATATGAGAAAACTGAGGCTCAAGGAGGTAAAATCAATTGCCCAAGTCCACACATTTAGGAAGTAACTGCGCGCAGATTTGAACCCAGGATTAGTCTGGCTCAACTCTGTGCTCTCAACCACTACTCCAAGAATCCTAAGCCAGAATGTCTGAAAGTGGACCAGGGATAAGACATAGAGAGTGGCAGGCAGAATGCGGAGCCAGAGGGCCCCCATCAGAAGACACCGCTTGGCAGTAACGGCCAGTCCTAGCCCTGTGGGAAAGTGGCCAGTGTGATCAGATTTTCCATTTTCCGAAAGACTCTTGAAATCTGGATTTTATATGAAATCTCCCAACTTTTATGGGAACTGATTCAAATATCTTTAGAAAAACATGATGCAGTCTGAAAATTGGCATCTACACTGCAGGAACCCTTATCCCCTACTCTTCATGCTTCCTGTTGGGGGAAGTTTAGCAAGACTACCCCCAACACCCGCCTCATTCTTCCCCTCTGATTGGTGAGTTTCCAGGAGGGAACTGGGCTTGCTCACCTAGTCTCCATCCTCCAAGGAGCCAGCCTGATCTGTGGAAAATCTTCAAAGAAAGGCTGGGGGAAAGTCCGTCTATTCAAGGATTTGTTGTTGTTTAGTCACTAAGTCACATCCGACTCTTTTGTGACCCCATGGGGCACTCAGAAAGTGAGCAGAAAGTCCTGTTCTCCAAACTGCTTTTGTGGTGTTTTCCTTTCCTGTGTCTGCCATAATGAAGTACCATAGACTGGTACTTACAACAATAGAAATGTACTCTCTCAGAGTCCTGGAGGCCAGAAGTCCAAAATCAAGGGGTCAGCAGGGCCATACTTCCTCTGAAGTTTTCAGGGAAGGCTCTTTTCTTGCCCGTTCCAGCTTCTGGTGCCTCCTGGCAATCCTTGGGCTTCCGTGACTCACAACTGCATCACTTCCATCTCTGCCTCTGTCTTCACATGACATGCTCCCTCTTTGTGCATCTGTTTTACCTTCTTATAAGGCATGAGACATACTGGATTCAGGGTTCATTTAACCTGGCATGGCCTTATCTAGACTAATTACATCTGCAAAAACCCTATTTCCAAATCAGGTCACATTCTGAGGTGGAGTGAGCATGGATTTTGGAAGAGGATGTTACGCAACAGAATTTTTATTATTATTTATTTATTTGGCTACACCAGGTCTTAGTTGCAGCATGTGAGATCATTGATCTTTGTTGCAGCATGCAGGATCTTTGGTTGAGGCAAGCAAATTCAGTTGCAGCACATGGGATCCCATTCCCTTACCAGGGATCGAACCCGGGGCCCCTACATTGACAGCACAACGTCTTAGCCACTGGACCATCAGGGAAATCCCCAGAATTTTTTTAAGAGTGATATTTTCATCTCCATCTGTCTGATTCCTCTGTTTATCTCTACACTGGTTCCTGTTGGGAGAGTTTATCTCCTAGAAGTTCAACAGTTAATGCTGCCTGTTTGCAACCTCTAAATCATACTGGAATGAGATCATTTCTCTTCTGCATACTTTTTTCTTCTTCCCTGGCATTTCCTCTTCTCTCTCCTTTTGCTTTTTAACTACTCTTTGGTAAGTTAAGCCCCTGACAAATGTTGCCATGCTATCGTGGAAAGGCTTTGAGATTCTACAAGCCTGGACTCAAGTCCCACCTTAGGGCCTGACTCCTCACAGATGTGCAGTTACTGTGTGAATGGAATGCGCCACTAGAGAGGCTCAGACCGAGGCAAGTGCGCGGCTCTGCTGTATCTCGGCTTCCTCATCAGAAACACAGAAGTGATCTTAAACATCACAGAGAAACCCTGTGTTCCAGGAAAGAGACATTTCACCATGAAATAAATGGTTCTGCCAGAGAAGAATCAAGGAAACAGCAACATTCTTTGGTGAAGATTTCTGAGAGTAAAGAGAGCTCATAGTACTCACCATAATAAGTCAGCGGCCCTAGAGACCTTCCAGGCTGAGTCTAACACCAGGAGCCACTCCTCGAGCCCACGGCGGAGTCTCTCTCTCTCCTTTTCCATTGCACAGCTGGCAGGGCAGGAGTATGGCAGAACTTTCCTGATGTGATGGGGAGGCGGGAATCCAAAGGTTTGAGGACATAGGAATGCTGGTGTGAATTTCTCAAGTGTGAGCTGCTCCCCACTGCAGAGGAGAGCCCCTTCCCCAAGGCACTGAGCAAATCGAGAAACACATAGTGACGGGAGTGTCCAGGGGGATCATTCTCTGTAATGTTGTGACAGTGGGAGATGCTGCCCTTGAGATGGGTTCTTTGTTTCCTTGGGGTGGGGGGAGTGAGACCCCAGAGAAGCAGAGGTCAGGAACTCAACCACCCAATCAAGAAGGAGGGAATATGCGTCTACAGTGAGAGCCTTTTTGGTGGGGGGTGGGGGGGGGGGGCTCCAAAATCACTGCAGATGGTGACTGCAGCCACGAAATTAAAAGATCTTGCTCCTTAGAACAAAAGTTATGACCAACATAGACAGCATATTAAAAATCAGAGACATTATTCTGCCAACAAAGGTCCGTCTAGTCAAGGCTATGGTTTTTCCAGTGGTCGTGTATGGATGTGAGAGTTGGACTATAAAGAAAACTGAGCGCCAAAGAATTGATGCTTTTGAACTGTGGTGTTGGAGAAGACTATTGAGAGTCCTTTGGACAGTGAAGAGATCCAACCAGTCCATCCTAAAGGAAATCAGTCCTGAATATTCACTGGAAGGACTGATGCTGAAGCTGAAACTCCAATACTTTGGCCACCTGTTGCGAAGAACTGACTCATTGGAAAAGACCCTGATGCTGGGAAAGATTAAACACAGGAGGAGAAGGGGGCGACAGAGGATGAGATGGTTGGATGGCATCACCGACTCGATGGACATGAGTTTGAGCAAGCTCTGGGAGTTGGTGAAGGACAGGGAAGCCTGGCGTGCTGCAGTTCTCGGGGTCACAGGGAGTCAGACACGACTGAGCAACTGCAGTGACTGACAGCTGATCCACGCTGATCCACGGCAGAAACTACCACAACCCTGTAAAGCTCAGTCGTGTCTGACTCTGCAACCCCACGGACTGTAGCCGGCCAGGCTCCTCTGGAAAATATTTTAAAAAATTAACTTGCTATTAGAAGTTAATTCCACAAGAGGGCAGTAAATGCATGCATTACAGAGGCATGCCCCTAGACAATGGAGTTTGTTTTTTTTCCCCAAGATGTTAAACACCCAAAGTTATTACAGATTTTATGCATATTGTTAAGAAGTCAACTCAAACTAGTTTCCTATTACCTTAAAGTACAAAAGATTTCTGTGAGAGTTAAATATAATACAGTCAAGTGTCTGGTAAAACTCAAGATCTGGTAAACTGATGACAGGACTTCCTCCATCAATATGCAATAAAGCAGTTTTACTCACTCCTGTGAGCCTAACACTGCACTAATGCTCAGGGTCAGGGTGTTTCAGGCTTGAAGGTCACTGAACAATGAGAGAGACAAGGACCCACTCCATCCCTGCACCACACCCCACTCACCCTTATTCTGTGTGTATACATATATACCCTTACACACATATACAAAAGTATCTGGGATAATTCTATATGTAAATTTACGTTTGCTTTCTGAAACATATTGTGTACATTTCCCCATTAAATTACATATTCATCAAAAGCACAATTTTTCTGACTATATAATATACCCAAATAGCTGACTCATAAAACATTCCTTTATTTTTGTCGAACGCAGCAAAGGAAACAATCGAGTGAAGAGGAACACAAAAAGTGTTCAACATGACTAATCATCAGGAAAATGCAAATCAAAAAGCCACAGTGAAGTATCACCTCACACCCATTAGAATGGCCATCAGCAAAAAGACAAGCAGTTAAGTGCTGAGAGGATGAGGGGAAAGGAGACACTTGTATTCTGTTGAGGGGAATGTAAATTGGCGCAGCTACTGTGGAAAACAGTATGGAGGTTCCTCAAAAAGTTAGACATAGAACTGCCACGTGCTAGTTGCCCAGCTGTGTCTGACTCTCTACGACCCCGTGGACTGTAGCCCACCAGGCTCCTCTGTCCATCAAGACTCTCCAGGCAAGAATACTGGAGCGGATACCCATGCCTCCTCCAGGGCATCTTCCTGACCCAGGAATCGAACCCAGGTCTCCTGCGCTGTGAGCGGATACTTTACTGTCTGAGCGGCCAGAACTGCCATAGGTGCCAGCATTTCCCCTCCTCAGTATGTAGCTGAAGGAAATGAAATCACTGTCTCGAGAAAGGTGTGGGGAAGAGGAAACCCTTTTACTCTGCTGGTGGGAATGGAAATTGGTGCAGCTACTATGGAAAACAGCAAAGAAGTTCTGCAAAGAAAAATAGAACTGCCATGGGATTCAGCAATCCTCCTTCTGGGTATATCGCTGAAGGAAGTAAAATCACTGTCTCAAAAAGATATCTGCCCCCCACCATGTTCCCTGCAGTGTTATTGACACTGGTCAAGACATGCAAGCAATCTTGGTTTCTGCTGATGTCTGTACAAATAAAGAAAATGTGGTGTGTGTATATATATATATACACAATGGAAGGTTAATCAACCATAAAGGAATAAGGAAGTCCTGCCATGTGAAAAATCATGGATGAACCTGGAGGACATTATTCCAAGTAAAATAAGACAGCCAAAGAGAAATATTGTCTGATCACACCTGTGAGTAAAAATTTTTAATAAAGAAATGAATTCATAGAAACAGAGAGTAGAATAGGGGGTACCAGGGTTTGGGAGAGTGAGAGAAATGAGGAGATGCTGGTCAGAGGGTAAAAAGTTGCAGTTATGTGGGATGAACAAGTCTAAAGAGCCAAGGCTCAGCATGATGGCTATAGTTAATAATACTGTATTGGATAACCAAAATATGCTAAGAAAGTAGATCTCAACTGAACTCATCACAGACACATATGGGGAAAAAATGTGTTGGTTTGACTGTAATAATCATTTCACTATGTATATCAAGTCATGTTGAACACAATAAACATATACAGTTTTTATTTTAAAATACATTTTAAAGCATTAAAATTCTATAATGGTCCTGGTCTTTCTCCAAAATACCCCTCCCCAGCGACCTTCCAACCTCTCCAACAACCCTCCCATTTGCATATCCTTTTCCAACCACACTGAATTCTTCACTCTTCTTTAAATATTCTAGACATACTTTTGCATGAGGAATTTTAGCTTGCCACTTCTTAAAATGTTCTGCTGGAACCCACATGGGTAGCTACTTCTCCTTCAGTTCTTTGCCTTCAAATGTCTTTTTAGTGAGTAATTCCCTGATCTTCCTATTCAAGATTAAAATTGCAAACCCACCTTCCCAACTAGCTCTCTATTCCCTCTTTTCTGGCTTAGTTTTCCCCATAGAACTTATTACTGTAACCACATATATAATATTTATTCACTTAGTGCATCTCCCCACTGTAAAACATAAACCTGGCATCAAGGACTTTTGTCTGATTGGTTCACTGCTGCATCTCCAATGCCTAGAACAATGCCAGGCCTCCAGCTAGTGACTGTTCTTATCAAAAGGGCAGTGGGATTTCCCTGGGGGTACAGTGGTTAAGAATCTGCCTTCCAATGCAGGGGTTTGATCCCTGGTCAGGAAACTAAGACCCCACATGCTGTGGGGCAACAAAGCCCAAGCTCCACAGCTAGAGAAAGCCCACACACTACAAGTCCCAGCATGGCCAGAAAAAAATTAATAAAAATCACAGAAATTCTAAAAAATAAAAATGTCCTAATGAATTAGATGAGATAGAGGTATCCTGGTAGCTCAGACAGTAAAGAGTCTGCCTGCAAATGTGGAAGACCCAGAGTCTATCTCTGGGTGGGGAAGATGCCCTGGAGAAGGAAATGGCAACTCACTCCAGTGTTCTTGCCTGGAAAATCCCATGGATGGAGGAGCCTGGCAGGCTACAGTCCATGGGGTCACAAGGAGTCAGACACGACTGAGTGGCTAACACTTTCACACTTTGAGTAGGGACTTCCCTGGCAGTCCAGTGGCTATGAATCCATCTTCCAGTTCAGGGGACACGGGTTCAATCCATGGATGGGAAACTAAGATCCCACATGCCTTGGAGCAACTAAGCCTGCTTGCTACAACTACAGAGTCCATGCGCTGAACAAAAGATCCTGCTGGTCACAGTGAAGACCCCCAGTGCCACAACTAAGACCCAAAACAGCCAAATACATTAATTTTTAAAAATACACATCCACAGGATGAGTAAAAAGATAAAGTTTGTTACATTTTTTTAAAATAAATGCCAGACCTAGAGTAGACTCTCAGGAAATAATTGTTGGATGAATGAATCAGTGAATTAATGAATCCTTCTAATAACAATCTTAGAAGAAAACTAGAATAAGTTTTGCCCTATTTTACTGAAATTTTTCAAGACAAAGAAACAGCCAAACGATTTACCAAAGGCCTTAAATCTGTCCCAAAGATACTACTGCTCTAGAGAAAACACACCCTGTCTGAGAGTCACAAATTCTCTTGCTTTCATAACTATACAAAGTCATTTTTTTCATATAGGTCCCTTAGACTCAATTCTAAGAAGAATGGAAAAGAATATAAAGATGCCTGCCTTCTAGGGAGTCTGCAGCACTTTAACATTAAATATTTATGGAATAAGCAAAATAGGTAAAAGAAGTGCTAAATTATTATGTAACATGTATTACAGACTCTGTTGTTGTTGTTAGTTGTTAAGTTGTATTTGACACTTTGCAATCCTCATAGACTGCAGCATGCCAGGTTTCCTTGTCCTTCACTATCTCCCAGAGTTTGCTCAAACTCATGTCCATTGATTCGGTGATGCTATCTAACCATCTCATCCTCTAGTGTTACAGACTCTACTGGTAGCGAAAGAAGTTTGTCCTCACTTAATGAATCTCTTTAGTGGAAAGAGAAGGGGAGAGGGATGTGAAGTAACAGGATGGCCTCAATATTATCAAAAACCCAATTCTTAAGCAGCTGGTTACACTTGGTGCTGGGGGAGGGGTGGCCCTGCCCCCTGGAATGTTTCTGACCTTCCTAGTAGAAGGTCTTGGTTGGAACATACACTTTTGTTTCTTTTCCTTAGCTCTCTGCATCAGTTTTTGTGCATTAAACAGCCAACCACCCCTCCTAGTCCTGAAGGAATGTCTTGTGTAGGAGATGGATGTTATTGTTTGTTTAACAAAGCTTTCCACAAATTGCACTGTGTCTAAGAACTCCAAGTCGTTTGTATTATCCATTAAATGGGAAAAGCCCATCATCACAAACTGGAACTGCAAGTATTTGTCATGCCTCTTACAAACAGACTCACAAACCAGGGGTTGGAAGAGAACAAAAGACGAAGACTTCTGATGGCCCTTAGGTGACAGTGACTGGGGGGACCCAGCAGGTAAACCCCACAATTGCTTCCCCCGACAGTGGCTTCCCACAATCTTCAGGAGAAGCTCCACCTCACCCCATGAAGCTCCCAGTCACCCTGCCCACCTCTTCCCCCCAATTCCCACCACCCCCACCAGCCAGGATGAACTCCCAGCAGTTCCCAGGACACGCTGGGGGTCTTCAGAGTCTGGGCCTGCGGTTCTCTACCCTTACTGGTCTTCTGCCCGTATTTGGCTGCCTGGCGCTCCCCCTTCTGGCTCAGCCGGGAACTGCACTCTGGGAAGTCTACGCTAAGCCAGAAGTCCGACAGCGTGCGCCTGCACTGTCTTCCCAAAGCCTTCAGGCTCCCCTGGGCCTTGCTCTGCGCTTATTACAGGTCACCCAGCGCCCGCTCCCCCGCTATTCCAAAGAGCCCCGAATGCAGGGCTTGGGTCTTCCAGCAGTCTCCTCAGTGACTAGTGTCCCTGCGGGGCACAGCAAGAACTCAATCGGTGATGATCGATAAAGCAACTAAGAATCAGAATGGGGCATCCGAAACCAATCTAAAGCGCATCATTTTGTTCTGCTTGGAGTTATCATGTTCAGTAAGTAAAAGCAAGCTAAGAAAATGTAAACTATCTTTCTGACAATGAGTTCCTTACATAACTTTTCACTCCTGAAATTCTTCACAACTTTCGGCATAGATGTGATACGACGACATAAAGCTCCCATTTGCAAAACAGAACCTCTTCTCTTCCTCTCCAAGCTCTCCCCAACTGGAAAGCCCAGTGAGCTAACCTCCCAGTTGTACTAACTCGTGCTATGCTAAGCCGCTTCCGTCGTGTCCGACGCTTTGTGACCCTATGGACCGTAGCCCGCCAGGCTCCTCTGTCCATGGGGATTCTCCAGGCAAGTACTAACTTAAGACTCTTCTATCATTGTGTTCCTTTCCCTAGAGCCTCCTCCAGATCACTTCTGAGAATTCAGTTCAAGGCTGCCACTCTGCCATACAACCCCAGAAGTTAGCTGTACTTGCCAAAACCAGATATCTACATTCCAGAGATTGAAACAGTTCTTCCAAAACTAACATCAAGCAGTCTCCTAAAACCAAGTCTAGAAATAAATGTCTCCTAGCATAGAAGGTTTCTTAAAAAATCTTTTCCAATCAAAATAATTTTATTAGTCAGAAATTCTCTGAAACTCATCTCTCCAGTATATGTTACATTTCAGTAAGTCTTACAAAGAACCAGAATACATTGTTTGAAAAGTTTTTAACTCAAATTTTGGGCACAGTCCTGAATATTCATTGGAAGGACTGATGCTGAAGCTGAAACCCCAATACTTTGGCCACCTGATGTGAAGAACTGACTCATTTGAAAAGATCCTGATGCTGGGAATGATTGAAGGCGGGAGGAGAAGGGGAAGACAGAGGATGAGATGGTTGGAAGGCATCACCAACTCAATGGATATGAGTTTGAGTAGGCTCCGGGAGTTGGTGATGGACAGGGAGGCCTGGCATACTGCCATCCACGGGGTTGCAAAGAGTCAGACACGACTGAGCAACTGAACTGAACTGAACTGAAAGGTTTCTCCAATCTCTCACTTTAGAAAGCTCTTAAAAAGCTCTTAACATTAGTAATTACTCTTTAAGACTTTCACTCAATAACCTTGCAATACTTACTAAAAATGGTAATCATTAGACTTAAGACACAGGTAAGTGGGTGGTGTTATTAACGTGTAAGAATCACAAGGTTCTAAATTTAAATAATGTCTAGTTGAAGGAAAATGACAAGACTTGTCATAATATGGAAAATACTGTTCATTTATAATAAAATTTGATGGAGTTTTAGGAATGTGTTTAAACTAACTTTTGAATTGGATTTTTGTTCTTGCTTGCTAATAAAAGTCAACCTAAGAAGAACAAAGGATGGGGTTTTTCAAGAACTAACATGAAACAATAACCAATGAGCAAAACTTGAACAACTTGAACAATAAAATAGGTATCATTATAGCGCTAGACTACAACCTAAAGAAGAAAGTAGTATCCATGAGTCCTATGGATATAAATAAATGATTGAATAAAACGTAAATGGGGGTGCTCAGTCACGTCCAACTCTTCGTGACCCCATGGACTGTAGCCTGCCAGGCTCTTCTGTCCATGGGATTTCCCAGCAGGGATACTGGAGTGGATTGCCATTTCCTCCCCCAGGGGATCTTCCTGATCCAGTGATCAAACCCAAGTCTCCTGCCTCTCCTGCATTGCAGATGGATTCTTTAACCACTGAGCCACCTGGGAAGGCAAATGTGGGAGAAGAGACAAGTATTCTTCAGAGAAGGATTCCAAGGAACACATGTGAAGGAACAAGGGAAGTAGAACATGAGCACTGGAATACCACAGTAAATGCTGTCAGCAAGGTCCAGGGATGAATGCTAAAATTAGTGGGCAAACCTTTAAAAACGGGACACGTTCAGAGTCTCAAAGTGTCTCCCCTAAAGTACTTAATAATTACTGTGGTTTTTCCCTTTTCTTTCCCTTTTGCTTTATATTTTAATTGAAGTATACTTGACCTCTTTTGTAAACTCTGGTGCACAACATAATGACTTGATATGTCTATACATTTCAAAATGATCACCATGTAACTCTGGTTACCATCTATCACCATACAAAGATGCTACGTTATTATGGACTACATTCCCCACACTGTACATTTTATCCCCATGAGTCATTTATTTTGTAACTGGAAGTTTACATCTCTTAATCTCCTTCACCTATTCATTCGGTCCCCCCTCCTCCCCTCGCAAACAGCTGTTTGCATGACTGTTTCTGTTAGTCATTCGTTTGGTTTTTTAGATTCCACATATAAGTGAAATTATCAGTATTTGTCTTCCTCTGTCTGACTTATTTCACTTAACATAAATAAGTTCATCCATGTTGTCACAAATGGCAAGATCTCATTTTCTTATGACAAGTAATACATAATGCTTCTTAAAAATTCCTTGACACTCTTTACTCCAGGAGGTTGAGCTTAATTCCCTTCTCCTTTGAGTGTGGTCAAACTTCCCTGGTGGCTCAGACTGTAAAGCGTCTGCCTACAATGTGGGAGACCCGGGTTTGATCCCTGGGTCGGGAAGATCCTCTGGAGAAGGAAATGGCAAGCCACTCCAGCGTTCTTGCCTGGAAAATCCCATGGACAGAGGAGGCTGGTAGTCTACAGTCCATGAGGTTGCAGAGAGTCAGACACGACTGAGCGACTAAACTTTCACTTTCTTCTATTGAGTGTGGTCTAAACATCTGACTCACGTATAAGGAAGAGAGGATGGAAACAGAACACAAGACACCTCACAGAGGAGGAACCTGACAGATGCTGCTATCCAGGTGATCACAGTTAATATCACCAATAACAAATTATGTTGGAATCATAAGATATTATGATATGATGTGATGAAGGGGGCTCTTCATCTCTGTGGTATTCCCCTCAAATTTATAACCCCCATCCATAAGAAAACATCAGAGAAATCCAGACTGAGGAAAATACTATAAAATATGTAGGTTTCAAAAGTCTCAAGTCATGAAAAATAAGGAAATTATGAGAAAATGCCAGGAAGAGGAGACTCAGGATGACAAATACAACAGATTGCAGTAGAATTTTGGGACATCCCTAGTGGCTAAGGGTGGCTAAGACTCCATGCTTCCAATGCAGGGGGCCTGGGTTCCATTCCTGGTCAGGGAACTAGATCCCACATGCCACAACCTAGACCTGGTGTGACCAAACAAATAATTGAAAAAAAAAAAGAATGCAGTGGAATTTCAGGTTGGATCCTGAACAGAAAAAGGATGCTGACAGAACAGCTAATGGAATCCAGTGAGAGCCTGTAGTTTAGTTTATAGCATTATACCGATGTTTAATTTCTCAGTTTTGACAAATATATTTATGTAAGATGCTAACATTAAGGAAAGCTGGAGAGCATCATTTAAGAACTCTCTGTACCATCCTTACACTCCTCTTTAAATATGAATTTATTTCAAAATTAAAAGTTTTCAAAAGTTTTCAAAAGTTAATCTATTTGTTATCTCTATGGGATAAACATGACATTTCACCTAAATGCCATTAAGGATGTATGGATATGGGACAGGAGTACATGTATCATAATATTTCTCAGTGATTCTAATCTTCAGTTTGTTTGTTTTTTTCAAATCCATTTGAAGTCCCTATGATAGTTGTATGGAATACATAAGGTAATGATTTTCTTCTTGAGAAAGACTTTGTTCTTTTCATAGCAATCCATTTATACATTATTATTTTTATACTGATGTATTGCATCTAAATATCACACCATGTGACTTTCACAACATGTGAAAGTGTTCTTCCGAAAAATAATGAAGAAATCCAGGTAAAGAGGGATAAAAATGTTTTAATTGTTCAAATACAATTGAGTGATTTACACTGCAGTACAAGGTCATTATCAAATTAAGAACTTTCCAAATATCCCACTAACCATCAGTGACAAGTCCTTGAAAATAGTACAGAATTAACATGATAAAATGCTATGATCACACACAGGTAGAATGGGAGACTTGATGGCTATGAAGTACTTGTAGTTACATAAGCCTTTGACTAAAGCAAAGAGGAAGTTAATCAAAATGTACATACAGCATGCAATGCAAACCTCAGCAGCTGAAGTATTGCCATGTAATGCGTTGTTCCCAATAAAGAAACTCCTTAGACATTTAAATAAACCTGAAAACCAACAGTAAAAAGGGGAAAGAGATGGCAGGAAGTATCAATTTAATCAATTTTACAGCTAAAAATCAACATGAAGTAGAAATAGTGAAAAATAACACACAAATATATTACTTTGGGTAACTCGTTGATAGTGCCTTATTATTTTAAGTTATAAATAGATGACGGATTTTGATTTATAAAAACTATCAAAAAAGCATCAGTGAAAAGACATGATCTTCATGAGCTGTGGGGATGTTCAGGTGAGACCCCAGCGGGGACACAGGACCGGCTGGGCAAGAAGCCTTCATAAGTTTGCCTTCTGCGGCGGATCACAGAAAGCTCCATATCCAAGCACGTTGTTTAACCAATTCCTTTCTAGTACCACAACATTCAGTATGTACCCATGGTTTTAACTATCAACTAAGAATTTCGGGGGAGGCGTGGAGACTGTTTAGAATTTCCTTGGAAATGTCTGTGCACGTTACAAAATCCCATGAAGGAAAAATTTCATCCAGATCTTGATGAACAGGCTATAAGGGTGAGAATAAAGGGGAAAGGGTTATTAGGAAGCACGAAAGGCAACACCTGGATAAACTACATCAGCGTTAAGCCTGCAAATTTTTTACTGATTTTCTTTTCAGTAAAACACACATTCAGCATCCGTTTAACATCGATCTGAGAATGAAAATGCTGCCAGCGCTGGGTGAAGCACTGATGACATTTACATAAAGAGACAAAGGTGGATGGAGAAAGAGACTCTCAGCTTATAATTAAACTATGGGTTGGTCAAAAAGTTCGTTTGAGTTTTTCCACAACATCTTATGAATTGAACTTTTTTGGCCAACCCAATACACCAATGGGATGATGCCCAAATCTAGCTACCCATCAACAGCACAAAGATACAGATTGTTCAGCCACAACCCCACTCCTTCCCTGCTCAGTCAGACCTTCCTGGGAGGGGGCGAGCCACCCACATGATCTCCCTGGGGATCTGATGTAGCAAGCCCATCCACGGGCATCTGAGAAGCATTACTGCACTGGCAGCACTCCACACATCTCAACAGGCAAAACTTCCACCCTTGGGTCATCTGCAGAAGAAACTACACATCTGGAGACATAGCCAATTTTAAGAGATTCTGAAAGCGAAAGTGTCAGCCGCTCAATTGTGTCCAAATCTCTTTTCAACCCCATGGACTGTAGCCCACCAGGCTCCTCTGCTCTTGAAATTCTCTAGGGAAGAATACTGGAGTGGGTTGGGTTGCCAGTTCCTTCTCCAGGGGATCTTCCCAATCGAGGGATTAAACCTGGGTCTCCTGCATTGCAGGCAAATTCTTTACCATTTGAGCCAATAGCTTCAAAAAGTAACCAATTCAACCGTGAACTTGGGTCACTAAGATTTTACACATCTGTTGTTCAGTCGCTCAGCTGTGTCCGTCTTTGGTGGTCACATGGTCTGCAGCACGCCAGGCTTCCCTGTTCTTCACCATCTCCCAGAGCTTGCTCAAACTCACGTCCATTGAGTCAGTGATGCCATTCATTCATCTCATCCTCTGTCGTCCTCTTCTCCTCCTGCCTTCAATCTTTCCCAGCATCAGAGTCTTTTCAAATGAGTCAGCTCTTAACATCAGGTGGCCAAAGTACTGGAGTTTCAGCTTCAGCATCAGTCCTTCTAGTGAATAGTCAGGACTGATTTCATTTAGGATGGCCTGGTATGACTTCCTTGCAGTCCAAGGGACTCTAAAGAGTCTTCTCCAAAACCACAGTTCAAAAGCATCAATTCTTCGGCGCTGAACTTTTTTTAATAGTCCAAATCTCACATCCATAAGTGACTACTGGAAAAACCATAGCTTTGATTATATGAACCTTTGTCAGCAAAATAATGTCTCTGCTTTTTAATATGCTGTCTAGTTTGGTCATAGCTTTTCTTCCAAAAGCACCTTTTAATTTTGTGGCTGCAGTCACCATCTGCAGTGATTTTGGAGCCCAAAAAATAATGTGTGTCGCTGTTTCCATTGTTTACCTATTTATTTGCCATGAAGTGATGGGACTGGATGCCATGATCGTTGTTTTTTGAACACTGTTTTAAGCCAGCTTTTTCACTCTCTTTCACTTTCATCAAGAGGCTCTTTAGTTCCTCTTCACTTTCTGCCATAAGGGTGGTGTCATCTGCACATCTGAGGTTATTGATATTTCTCTCGGCAATCTTGATTCCAGTGTGTGCTTCATCCAGCTCAGCGTTTCTCATGATGTACTCTGCACAGTAATGCTCAAAATTTTCCAAGCCAGGCTTCAACAGTATGTGAACCGTGAACTTCCAGATGTTCAAGCTGGTTTTAGAAAAGGCAGAGGAACCAGAGATCAAATTGCCAATATCCGCTGGATCATCAAAAAAGCAAGAGAGTTCCAGAAAAACATCTATTTCTGCTTTATTGACTATGCCAAAGTCTTTGACTGTGTGGATCACAACAAACTATGGAAAATTCTTAAAGAGATGGAAATACCAGACCACCTGACCTGTCTCCTGAGAAATTTGTATGCAGGTCAGAAAGCAACAGTTAGAACTGGACATGGAACAACAAACTGGTTTCAAATAGGGAAAGGAGTACATCAAGGCTGTATATAGTCACCCTGCTTATTTAAC